>NC_092875.1:464574675-464906224 GCF_028372415.1 Notamacropus eugenii | reverse complement strand
CCTCTCTTTCTCTTTCTTCCTCTCTCTCCCTCTCTCTCTCCTCCCTCTCTCCCTCTCTTTCTCTTTCTCCCTCTCCCTCTCTCCCTCTCCTTCTCTCCCTCTCTCTCTTTCTCTCTCCCTCTCTCTCTCCCTCTTTCCCTCTCTCCCTGTAGGGCACACAGGCATCTCCTTTATTTCCTAGGCCTTGTTTCAGAATTGTCTGCACTGGAGTGGGAAGGTTCACATGTGATGTCCATTTCAGAACCACATTTCACAGGACCAAAACCCAATTTTTTTTGTTAGTTTCTCTAGGATAGGTACATTGTCCTTCCTAGCACTAGAATGATCTAATGGGTCTCTAGTGTCGTATGGCGAGGGTCATAGTGGCATCCGACACTTTATGGTGTCTCACTCTGCCTTGCTGGAAAGCACCTTGAACCGAGTTTATTATGAGGCCTTAATACTCAACATATGTTAAGTTCAAGAGGCCGAAAGGAACCCACTTAGGAAAGGAGCAGCTCAGATTGTCATAGAATTTAGAACTAGAAAGAGATGGCAGCTACAAATCTAGCCCAGCCTCCTTGTTTTACAGATGAGGAAACAAGCCCAGCGAGGGGGAAGTGATTTGTCCAAGGTCATATGGGGAGGTCAAAAATAGCTGAGACTGGGTTGAAAACCAAGGTTTTCAGACTCGCAACTTGTAGTCCTCTTTTAACTGTGCCGTTCTTCACAGATGTGGGAAGATCTAGGTCTAAATCTTGCCTCAGACACCAGACAGGTGACCCTGGGCAAGTCACTTGTCCCTATCTCTCTGAGCCTCAGTTTTCTTATCTATAAAATATGCATAATAATAGCACCTGCTCTACAGTAGTGTTGTGGGGTTCCTATGTACTCTCAGATGTAAAGTACTTTGCACATGTAAAGGGTTATGTAAACATGAGGTCTTGTCATTTTAGGACGACACTACAGAGAAAATCCAAAAAGAAGTTGTTGCCTGTTTGTTTTTCCCATCTGTAAAATAAGAGAATTGTCCTCATGATCTTCAAGGTTCCCTTTAGCTTCTTTCTCCTTATAAATTGAAGCTTAAAAAAATAAATTTTAAAACAAAACATTTTAGAACACTTTCAGTGAGTTAAGAACAGAAGTATTCTGGTAAATGATTAAAAACTCTGAGAGAGACACAGACAGAGAAAAGATTCCTAATGTATATGGAGAAGATAGACAGACACGATGGCTCAGTGGGTGGAGTGATGGTCCTGGACTCAGGAAGACAAGTCTGGCCTCAGACGCTTACTGGCTTTGTTACCCCAGGCAAGTCACTTAATCCTGTTTGCCTCAGTCTCCTCATTTGTCAGATGAGTTGGTGAAGGAAATGGCATACCACTCCAGTGTCTTTGTCAGGAAAACCCCAAATGAGGTTGCAAAGAGTTAGACAACTGAACAGCAACAAAATACGTGTGTAGATGTATCTATTTGTGTACACCCTAGACAGATTTTTAAGTGTAATCTGCATTATTAATATTTTCTTCTTCATTTTCTTAAGCCTAGATAATCAAGAAAATATTAAATAAAGCCCTAATTTATAGTGTTTGCTGATTGCTGAGGTGTTAAATGCTCATACTGAAAATTTAACGATCAGCTCCAGGACCAGCTGGCACCAGCCGCTCCCTTTCCCCCTCCCCAGGTAGAACAGAAATGTACTTACGTTTGCTTTGTAATTTTAAAACTCATTGTCTGAATACTCAATAGAAGGCTTTTTTTCCGAAAATTAAATTTCCCAAAAAAACCTGATTTTTATTAACAAAATGGAAAGGGTTGAATTTCTTCTCTTTCTTACGGCTCCAAGTCCTACAAGCATGATTTTTTGCAGATGAGCCACTTCTGTATTTTGGTTTTAATATATCTCTGTCCAGCCCCTAACTGTTTTTCTGGATTATTTCTCTTAGTCATCCTGAAAAGTGGTACTTTTTTACCATAGCCATTCTAAGGAGGAAATGCTGCCATACGTAGTATAATAATAGTGACAGGCATTGATATGAGACTTTCAGATTTGCAAATAACTACATGTGTTAACTCATTTGGCCCCCATATCAATCCCGTGAGGTCAGTGCTGTCACTAGCTCCATTTTATGAATGAGGAAACGGAGACAGAGACGGAGACAGAGACGGGGAGGGGGGGGGGTTACCCAGGGCCGAACATCCAAGGCATGATCCGAACCCTGAGTTTTGTTCTCTGTCCATTCCCCAGCCAGCTGCCTGGTTACTTTCCTCCAGACCCCAGAGCACGTCAATGGCAGAGATGAGTTTGGAATTTAAAGCTATTAAATTATCCATGTCCTACTTAAGTAGGTTACCACAGATAACCAATAATATCACAACGTTAGGTCTTTTATTACAAGACTGAACCTACAAGCTACTAGTCAATTAACCAATCAATACATTTTTATTAAGCTCCTACTATGTGCCAGGCACTGTGCTACACAGAGAAAAATGAAAATCTTTGCTTTCAAAGAGGTTACATCGATAGAACTTCCAGACATTTGGAATTTGTGTGTTTGGCTGTTCATTTTAAAAACTCCCAGTTTTAGCTCCCAAGATTTATAATGGGTCAAGGTCTCTCTAAAAAGGCCTTTTCTTGAACATGATGACTAGCTGGGTTTAGCTAATGGCCCAACCCCAGTTATGAATCCCAGGAAATGTTCTCAGTTGAGAGCATCATTACTTAAGCGTTCAAGCACTTCTCAAAAAACAATGAAACATGAACAACTCCTTCCCTACTGTTTTACAGTCCCAGAGGGTGAGCCCTCTCCTTGCCAACTCTTTTTTGGAAATCAGCAACCTGTCTCTTTCGGGGCTCAGGAGTCATATCCCACATTGTCTACAGTGGCTGAGGGCTGTGAGTTTAAATTCATGTTGACTGCTTATTCATTCATTCAAAAAATATTTGTTAAATGAAAAT
This sequence comes from Notamacropus eugenii, assembly GCF_028372415.1. Taxonomy (NCBI): domain Eukaryota; kingdom Metazoa; phylum Chordata; class Mammalia; order Diprotodontia; family Macropodidae; genus Notamacropus; species Notamacropus eugenii. The sequence goes on along the minus strand of NC_092875.1, from coordinate 464,903,286 downwards.
TTTTTGCAAAGTACTTGGCTGCTCACTGAGGGGTCTATAGAGATGAATTAGGCAGGAGTTTACAATCTGATATACTCTAATAGTACATGAGGGAACTGGAATTTCATTAATGGGGGGAACTGTCTGGATGGGAACTCCCTCCACCAGTACAATTAGCAGCTGTTGTCTTGGCTGCTTAATAGATAAATCCTACGGCAGGGGTGGGTTTCCTGTGGCCTGAAAGCCACATGTGACCCTCTAGGTCCTCAAGCATGGCCCTTTGCCTGAATCCAAACTTCCACATTTCACAAAATCCTATTTGTTCTTTGAAATTTGGATTCGGTCAAAGGGCTGCACTTGAGGACCTAGAGGACCACATGTGGCCTCAAGGCTGTGGGTTTCCCCTGTCCTAGGGATTGCCTGAGTGCCAGCTAGGTGGTGCAGTAGATAGAGCACCAGTGGTTGAAGTCAGGAGGAATCATATTTGTGATTTCAAATCTGGCCTCAGATATTGCTAGTCGTGTGACTCTGGGTAAGTCACTTAACCCTGTTTGCCTCGTGTACAAGGAGGAGGAGGAAATGGCGAGCCACTGCAGTGTCTTTGCCAAGAAAACTAAGTGGGATCACAAAGAGTCAGATATGTCTGAATAACACCAAAACCTTCCACTTTGTCGTACAAGGTAGGCACCTCCCCTCTGTGTCCCCAGGTGCCCGTCTCGCCAGTGTTTGCACATAGCGGGCACAGCACTCAGTGTTTGTGGAGAGAGTTGGTAGGTGTGAGTATGGAGTATTCTGGGAGCTCCAGGGAGTGCCGCTCACCCTGTGGCACGAGATCGTCCCTTCCTTGCGTTTCTTTCATATTGAAGATCTTTTATAGACCCTGCTCCTACAGACTCTTCTAAGAAGAGTAGACTTACCAAAGGCGGATGAACCCCATATTTATTTATCCCAGTGATATCAGGCTGGTCTGAAAAACAGCCCCAAAATCGATGCCTTCTGTTTTCCTCCCATAGTCTTTCTCACTGAGATTTCCCAGAAGAAGATGATAGACTGTCAACCAGCCACTCCTTTGGCAGGGTGACCTTTAAGGAAAAGAGGAGGGGCGATGAGGAAAATGCCTTGCCATGGTATTTGAAGCCCAGCATTCATCATCGAAAATCTAAATGCATTTACTGAGTCCAGGAACACGCGGCACCCGTTAACCACTGTTTCCTGCCCCTTGCCTCCTTGCAGGGCGTAAAGGAGCACAAATGTGGCATCTGTGGGCGGGAGTTCACCCTGCTGGCTAACATGAAGAGGCATGTGCTGATCCACACCAACATCCGGGCCTACCAGTGTCACCTGTGCTTCAAGAGCTTCGTGCAGAAGCAGACGCTCAAGGCCCATATGATCGTGCACTCTGACGTCAAGCCATTTAAATGCAAGGTCAGCAGCTCCTGGGGGAGACAGAGGGGTCGGGGAGGCTGTGCGTGGAAGCAGAAGGGTGCACAAACTAACTCCCTAAGCAAAAAGAGACTGTACTTAGGCATGGGGTGCAAGAAGAGGAGTCGAGGAATTGTGGGTAGTATTGGAGAGCGTTAGATATCTCTGTGTCCAGCTGTTTCCTCATGGCATTTCCAGATCTGGAAATGAAAGACCAGTCATCAGTCGGCAAATGTTGAGTACTTACTCCCTCTACATTCAGATGCTGTGCTAGAGATGGAAAGGCCAGAAAGGAAGGTGTTCCTTCCCTTAGCGAGTTCTCTCTCTCTCTGTCTCTGTTTCTTTTTCTCCCAGAGGGCTGCATACATATGTGTCTGTGTGTGTGTATGTATGTATGTATGTAAGTTGCCTCTCATGATAGAATATAAACACCTTAAAATTTATATATGTACACACATGTGTAGCATGTAACCATATGCTGAATATAAACATATATAACATATATGTGTATATACAAGCATATCTAGATATAGCATGTGATTGTATACCCTATACATACATCTCTAATATGAAGAAATTAATACAAAGCTTTGAAAATATTAGTTATAATAATGATAATGATACTTATTCTTGTTTCAACCCAGAACCAGATCACAGTGACATGTAAGCTAGCAAAAGGGGTCATTGGGCTTCTTAAGTGGGATTAAGCCCTCGATCTGAGAGGAATGGAGAAGGTTATTATCAAAATGTGGAGCTAGGAAGGATGAAGAGAGGGGGGTTGGAAAACTCTTATTAGGGATTAGAAAAATGGGTTGTTCCTCTCTTGTTCTATTGAATGGGAGTGCCTAAATTGCAGCTGTATCAGCCCCTGATATTTAGTGCCCTCTCACTATTCAGATATTGTACCTCAGTATCCTACTTAGCCCTGCCTTCCAGCACGGCAGTACCTGCTCATAATTACCTTCCACTGTACCCCACCTCCTACCACCCACACTAACATTCATCCCCAGAGGGAACCTCATTATGGATTAGTTTCTCCAATTTGCTTTTCTAAACTAGTTATGTGACTGAGGCTCACCACCACCGTCCCACAGTGTTCTAATTACCTCAGGACATCTGCTTATTTGCCACAAATTAATATCTGTTTGGTGGAACTTTAGTCCATGTAAGGAACTATGCAAGGGAGATGGAAGCAGGGTGATACAACTTGTGTTTGTGTATTGAACAAACATGAAACCTTTGATGGGCAGAGCATGTGGTAAGCTGAAAGGTTAGATAAGGCCCAGCGCCTGCCCCCATGGAATCTATGGTCTAGTGAAGGGCAAAGACTCATGGAGATAACTGCAGTACCCCACATAACATGATCAGTTTGATAGAAAGCTATAACACTGAGTGTTCTATAAGGTCTGAAGGGGAAGGTGTGGGGAAGGCTCGATGAGATGATTAGGCTTTAAAGGGTGGATAGGAATTCCAAAGGTGTTACGGGGTCTAGGGAACAGAACGAGCACATTTAGGGTTAGAGGAAGGAAGGTACATGTTCCGAGGCCAGAGAGAAATCTACATTGGCTGGAATGTGGAGCAGGAGTGTGGAACTCCAACAGAAAGCAATCCTCATGGGCCACATATTGACTTAGAAAATTTTAAATTAGTATTATGTTCAATTTTTACTTTGTTAAACGTTTCCCAATTATGTATTAGTCTGGTGCTGGCATACTAAGGAGTTTTAGATAAGAAGTTGGATACTTCTTGTGTAGACTATTAAAAATGGAATAATATTTGACAAGTTTGGAAAGGTGCCTGATCATAGAGAAGCTTCAGCTGATTTTAGAAGCAGTAGTATATTGTAGATTATTATTGTTATAGATAATTATGTATTATAGAGAGCAACATTAGAAGTCTAGACATAAAAAATATTCTAGCAGGAGCATTAAGGACCAGCTGCAGAAGGGAAGAGATTGGAGGCAAGAACACCTCTTAGGAAATGATTGTGATAGTCTCATCAGAAATGTGTGATTGTAAGGAGAATGGGGGGGGGGGGGGCTCCATGCAGGAGGAGATGCTGTAAAAGGTGGAATTGACAGGCCTTGATGGGAGAGGGAAGAGACAAAATGACCCTGGGATTGTGGACCTGGGAGACATCAGCAAGTACTGAACTCTGGAAGCAGGAACAGTGGTTGGTATGTGTGTCTGTGTGTGTTTTGGGAGGATGTTAAGCTCTCCTGTAGACATGTTTAGTTTGTGTTGGAATGTCTAAATAGGTGGAGATGGAGCTCTAGAGGTTAGAGAGGGAAGTCTAGTCTGTCCGTCTTCTTCCTAGACGTGGTAGTTGAGGCCATGAGAATGAATGAGATTGCCAAGGGAGAGAGTATAAAGAGAGAACCTTTAGGAGTACCCTGAAGTCAGGAAGAGGATGACAAATTGGCATCGAAGACAAAAATGGTTAGAGAAAATGTCTTTGAAGTCAAAAGAGAACAAAGTATTGGGTAGGAGGAGTGGTTAATTGTGTCAAAAGCTGCAGAGAAGTCAAGGGTGAGGAAGAGGGAAAGGGGCTGTTATGTTTAGTTACTGTACTTGTTCAGTTGCTTTTCAATACTGTCTGACTCTTCATGACCCTATTTGGGGTTTTCTTGGCAAAGATACTGGAACGGTTTGCCATTTTCTTCTCCAGCTCATTTTACAGATGAGGAAACCAAGGCAAGTAGGGTTAAGTGACTTGCCCAGGGTCACAAGCTAATAAGTGTATGAGGCCGATTTGAACTCAGGAAGATGAGTTTTCCTTACTCCATGCCCTGTACTCTATCCACTGTGCCAGCTGGCTGCCCACATTTAGTTATTAGGAGTTCTTATTGGGGACTTTTGAGAAAAAAAGATCCTGCTAGAATGGGAAGGGCAGATACCAGAATGCATGGGGTTGAGGAGCAAGCGGTTGTTTGTCCTTTGTTCTGGAAGAGGAGCATGACATCAGGAAGGTGCTGCTATGACTTTGCAAGTGTATTGGATTTAAGCGAGGGGACGGGGCTGTGCAAAGTCATCAGCCTCACTTTGTCCTCTGGAGCCATCTGGGCCCAGTGGCCAAACAGAGATCAGGATGACTGGGGATGGCATCCCTTTGGAGTGAGGAAGTAGGGGCACTGGCAGAGAAGGGAAAAATAGGATGATAGCCAAATGGAGCCGAGTGAAGGCTTTTTTATGGATTGGGGACGTTTAAGTATGTTGTGGGCAGATGGCAAATAATCAGTAAATGAAAATGGCTGTATGTAGCAAGGTTTTGGAGGAGGTAGTACACCCTAATCACTGCTGGTTTTTTCCATTTACCCTGACGCTGTACCATTAAGACTTTTGAGTCTTGCCATCTACGCTATAGCTGAACTCTTCTGTGGGCTCTCTCCCCTAATTAGAGTGTGAGGTGCTGGAAAGCAAGAACTTTGCACTTTTTCTGTCCATTTCCCCTATTTAACCAGTCTTGGCACATAGTAAATGCTTCATAAATGCTTTTTCATTATTTGTTTAAGTAGGAAGGAGTAGAATGGATGGCACAAATAGAGGGATTAGCTTTAATCAGTAGAGGTTCCTAATTAGGTGATAATGCTGAATTCTAAGGAAATAATGATGGAAAGGGCTGTGGGTGCTCATGTTGGGTGTCCTTGGACTTTCTGCAAGGCCTAGGGTAATGAGTGGGTGCAGTGAGGGAAAGGAAAGTTTTGGAACAAACTCTTGTGAGAATTGGAAAGTTAAGTCAGTAAAGGTAGAGGAGAAATATTATTAAGGAGTTGTGAGTTCCCAGTGGAGGTTGGATAACATAAATTTGAAGTAAGTGAATTCAATTCAGTTTAAGATTTCATCCATCACTGTTGTGCTGACTTGGTAGGGGAGCAGAGAAATTAGATGGCCGGGGTTGGCTTGGGCTGAGGATTTGATGGCGGGAAAGGGGAGAAGGAAAGGGATTCTGAGGTGATACTTAATAAATGGTGTTTGTTATTATTGTATGGTCTATGTGCATAAAAATGTGCTAGCCAGAGGAGGCATGGGCAAAAACATTTCCGGTCTTCAAGGAGTCTCTGTTCTCCTGGAGGATACAACATACAAACATAAATAAGCAAGTTTGAGGAGGGAATAGAGTACTAGCCTTTAAGGGGAATAGGAAAAGGCTCATGGAGGAGCATGGGAGAAGTGACCCTTGGCACTCTAATAAGTCAAGCCCAAGGAATATTTCTCTTGTTGACAACCTGTGGCCATATTGGAGAGACTCATCAAAGAAGTTCTAAGAGGGACTGGGCAGCAGGGCTCTCTCAAAATGCTTAATCATTCTGTTGAGGGGAAAAGAATCAAAGGATGGAAGGAGCAGGATAGAGAGGACAGAGTACAGATCAGCATATCTGTAGAACTATTTACAAAAGTAATGGTCATTTTGGAAGGTGTACTGCTAAGGCCTAGAAAACTCTGTGGAAGCTTCCAGACTATTCAGTGAAAGGCAAAACATTCATGGATGATGGGGTTATCAAAAATTACAGGAGCACATAGAACAAATTTTTCATTGTTCTGCTAAAAGGCAGGGGATTTCCCAGTGTCCTCCAGGGCTGCCATGCCTGAGTGACCCAGAGCCCTTCACATGCTGATATTACAACAAAATAGCAGACCTAGAAATCTAGTTGACCCAGACTTCTGATTCCATAGAAGACACAACTAAACTGATCATTGAAGGAAGCTAAGGGTTCCAAGAGGTATGGATGAGGAGGGTGTGCGTCCTCGTCGTGGAGGACAGCCTGTGTAAACACACAGAGGCAAGAGATAGAAGGCCAAGTTTGACTGGAACATAGAGCATGAAGGGAAATGAGAGCCAGAGTCAGATTGTGAAAAACTTTCAATGTCAAGCTGAATAGACTGTCATAGAAGCCCTTGGGAGGCACTGAAGAGTAACATGGTAGACCATATAATGAAGGTTAGTGAGTACAGCAGAGTGGGAGAGATGACCTGGGTGACCAAGAATGGATCAAGGAAAACACAGGTCATGAGAAGGGCAAAGGGCAGATGGAGCAAGAGAGCAGGAGATGTAGAACAATGGGAGAGAGTTTGCTCAGATTGTGGAATTTCAGAAGTCCCAGGTCTCAGCGGTAGTGGATATAGTGAAATTCTAAAAAAAAAAGGGAGGTCTAAAGTATGGCCAAGTCATTTTGCAGTTGAAGTTCAGTGGAGAAGGAATTCTTTGAGTAGGTGAAGATAAGGAGTTGTATGGTCAAGCTAGTCGGAGTATGTAAACCTGAATATTGAAATATCTGTGAGATGGTAGAAAATGGACTAACATTCCTGGGAATGATGAGTTGAGGGAGCTAGAAGTTGGTAGATGCTGGCAAGAAGGTTGGGGTGGGGTGGGGAATGTGCTCATAGGATTATAGGATTTCAAGCTAGAAGGAACCTTCAGAGACTTTTTTTTATAGATGAGCAACCTCCATAGATGTTAGGCGACTTGCTTAAAGTCAGCCCTGGTGGGATTGGAACCCAGCTCCTCTGTCTTCATATCTAGCAGTCTTTCCACTGTGCCGCTGGTGTGCATGCGTATAGAATGTGTGGATCTCAAAACATGAAAAGATCACCGAAGGGTAGTATTCCAGGAGTGGCTTGAAAGTAGCAACTGGGAACAGGAAGAATATCTATCCCTCCTCCTTTGAGGTGTAAAGAGCAGGAGTAGACTCCAGTGGAAAGGGCTGACGCTGGTGTGATCCATTCAGTGGAGAGATAGGTTTTGGTTCAAGTGAACATAGTAATAGTAATATAGCCCTCCAAAGTTTAGGGTGCTTTACGTACATTACCCCATTTGAGCCTCAGATTGACCTTATGAACATTTTTCAATTGTGTTCAACTCTCCATGACCCTGTTTGGGATTTTCTTGGCAAAGATTCTGGAGTGGTTTGCCATTTCCTTCTCCAGCTCATTTTTCAGATAAGGAAACTGAAGCAAACAGGGTTAAATGACTTACCTAAGGTCACGCAGCCAGAAAGCATCTAGAGGTCACATTTGAACTCGTGAACGTGAGTCTTCCTGACTCCAGGCCAGTGCTCTACTCATTGTGCCACCTAGCTGCCCCATAAACTATAAATATTATTATATTATTATCCCAGTTTAGCAGATGAGACAGAAATTAAATGAGTTGTTTCCACTAATGGCAAGTGTCAAAGGGAGGATTCATCTCATCCCTCAGACCAGCCATACGTGCCTTTGTGGGTATGAGGGTTATTATGGAAAGAACTTAAGAGGTCACTAGTCCTACTCCATCATTTGACAAATGAGGAAAATTGAGACGCGGAGAGATGAAGTGATTGGCAGGTAATAAGATGTAGGGTCAGGATCTGACGTTCTCTTTCCACTATATTTCTTGTTTCCTTCTCTGGAGGGAAGACTTGCAGACCATTCTCAGTTAGTATTGGGACATGATTATTCCCAGTATAAGCAGAATGATTTAGGGATGTAGTCAGTCAGTAAACATGAATTAAGCCCCTACTATGTGCCAGGCACTGTGCTAAGTGCTGGAGATAAAAATATGAAGAAAAGAAATCGTCCCTGCCCTCAAGGAGCTTATAATCTAACGGAGAAGACAGGACACAAAAAGGAGCTGAAAGGGTAGGCGTTGAGGACCCCAACATGGGTGCACGTGAAGAAGTCCAAGAAGTCGTAGAGTAGGGCAGCCAGAGGAGAAATGAGGAGATGATTGAGCCAAGCTCCTTCCTTAAAAGGAGGGTATGAAGCTCATGCCCCCACAGCCAGTCAGGAGACAGAGGGTAGTCATGAGGTGGGGTACCAAGAGGATAAGAATTTCCTGATAATGAGCTTCCTAGGGCATAGTGCAGAACTCAGAAGTCACAATCTTTTACCTGGTTCTCCATTATCAAGCAGTGCAACAATTCTACTTATCATTAACTGTTGCCAGTTGGATAGAGGTGCCATGAAACCCCACTTATAGACATCCCATCTCCATCTCCATGATTCTGCTACACGGTTGTCCTCTGAACTTCATAACCAGACAGAACTAGAGGAAGCAGTGACTAGGACTGGTGAGGCTGAACTCAAGGAGTCCTCAGGTATGATCACTGTCAGGAAAAGGAAGAGGATAAGGAGAAGGTGGAGATAAGGGAGAAGAAGACAATGGCAGCATTTAATTTGTTTTCCGGGGATACTTTTCTTGCAAGATTGAAATACTCTTTTTGAAGATAGAAAATTTTCTCTCGGTTAATACTTTACTCTTCGATGCCATATCATTAGTGTCATCACCAATCTACATTGTAAAAGTATGGCTTATTGTGGGCAGCTAGATGGTTCACTGGATAGAGTGCTGGGCCTGGAGTCAGGAAGACCTGAGTTCAAATTCAGCCTCAGACACTTACTAGCTGTGTGACCCTGGGCAAGTCATGTCACCCTCTGCCTCAGTTTCCTCATCTGTAATATGAGCTGGAGAAGGCAATGTCAAACCACTCCAGTATCTTGGCCAAGAAAACCCCCAAAGGGGGTGAGGAAGAGTCAGATATGACTGAACCACAACAGTGCTGTACCCACACACAAACCATATGTACCTATTTAAGCAATTTTGCCAAGAAGGCAGCTTGAAAGCAAGGTAGGTTGATATGGATATCAGTAAATATAAACATTCAATAAAATTTGGGCAAGGCCAAAAACAAGGGAAACCCAAAGCAAGACCAAGATAAGTGGATCTAAAACATAAGTGTTTTGGGTGAATCTAGAACCTGGGGGAACCAAACTTCCTTACAGTCTTCCTCAGCATTTCTGGAGAGTTGTTGAGGTCAGGGAGATATTTGAGGTTAAAATAATTTCTAGTCATATAAAGTTAGTATAATAATAGTTTAATAATTAATAAGTTTTCCCAACAACATAATCAAATGTTGCCCATAGTGGTCTTGGAAATTTGCTAATGGGTGAAAGACTGATGGGAGAAGCGGGGATATGGACCCAGCAGGGAAAGAGGAGAGGTGCATGGCAGGAGCATACTAGGGTACCACCCAAGGCCACCTAACTTAGTGTTTCTCTGATGCTGTGGAGGAGTTATTTCATCAGAACTGGAAAATAATCTGGTCTGTACCCCAGGCATCCCTGGAGAGTGAGCTGTGTTGCTTTTACCTAAAAGCTCCCAACAACCTCTACAACAACCCTTGGTTGGAACACAATAACTGTATGACTGTGGGCAACTCATTTAATCTCTTTTAAGACTTGCTTTCTTCATTATTAAAATCATTATAATCAAGCATCTATTTCCAAAGACGATTAAGGAAAAAAGAAAAGAACCTGTATGTTCAAAAACATTTGTAGCAGCTCTTTTTATGGTGGCAAAGAACTAGAAATTGCAGGGATGCCCATCAATTGGGAAATGACTGAAGTTGTGGTATGTGATTGTGATGGGATACTATTGTGCTATAAGAAATGATGAGGTCAGTGATCTAAACATGGAAAGACGTGCATGAAATAATTAAAAATGAAATAAGCATAACCAAGAGAAAGCTGCATACAGTAACAGCAATATTGTTTTAAGAACAACTTTGAGTGACTAAGTCATTTTGACTAATATAAATATCCAAATTAACTATAAAAGACATATAAAGAGAGATGCTGTCTGCATTCAGAGAAAGAACTGATAAGTACAAGTATGTGTAGAATGGTTCTACATATATATAGCTACAGAGATGTAGATATAGATATACCTATTTGTGTCTAATGATAGACATCTAGGGTAAGGAAGAAAAAAGGGGGAAATTTACATGATAACTTTTATACATTTTAAAATAGCAAGTTATACATAATAGATTTGCAGTTTTCTGTGCAATCACCTTTTTTATTATATTATGAAAATGTTTGCTTTATTCCATAAATTAAAAAATAAATTTTAAAAATCATTTGTGTTACCTACCTCACAGGATTCTTGTGAGATAATCACTTTGTTAATCTTGAAGCACTAGATGAATATGAATTGTCACTTTTTAAGCCCCTCACCAGCAAGTGCTTCCTTGTGTCTGACCTAAATCCCTCCTGTCTCTAAATGTATATTACAATAGAACCCAGGATTTGGAGTTGGAGGACCTGGGTTTGAATCTAGTAGTAACCATGTGATTTTTAGCAAGTTAATTAACCTCTTTGGAACTCATCTTTGATGGAAGGGGGTAAGAGTCAGTGACTTCTTAAGTCTCTTTTAGCTCTAAATCTATGATCCTATGAACTCTGAGCCTCAGTTTCTCCATCCTGTAAATGTTAGGAGTTAATGACTTGTAAGGTCCTTTCCAGCTCTAAATTATGATCCTCTGTGAACCTCTTCTATTTTGTATCGTCCTCAGTGGAAACAGCTGTTCAGGACGCCCAGTGGAGCTCACTCACTGTGGGATCCAGCGTTAACAATAGGATGGAAAATTATTGAAGGGAATAGTTTCGATGAGAGAGCTGTTGTTTTCTATTTCTGAAGAAAGATTATTGCCCCTTTGGGCTCCTTTGCATTGGCTCTACTTCTCTGGTCCTTATTCATTGGAGTCACTTGGAGCTTAGCCAGGAACAGGAGCTTGTCGTCTTGAGCCATGTTTCAGGAATATGTTTCCCAGATTCTGCGTAAGCATGCTGGGGTTGATTTGGATGCTATCTTCGGAGCTGTTTCATTCCATAATAGCAAAGAACCAGCTGCTGTCTTTGGGAAACCTGTCCAGGAAAAGCAGCCATCCAGAATTTCCGGGACAAAGTCTCCTTTGAGATGGGTGAAGCCAGAAGGGAGCTGCTTAAGTCATGAATCACCAGGTCATCTGCAGCCTGTACAGAGACCCAGACTAGAGGATGAATGCCTGAGTGTGTATATGTATGTGTATATATATATGTATATATACATATATACATGTATATATATATATAATGTATATAGAAGTGCCTAGGTCCATGGGGACTCAGGGGTCAGGCCCAGCTGATCTGTGAGGTTTAGGGTTTGGGTTAGTTTCTTGCTATGGGAGGCATGAGTGGTTAGGTCTTTTGACGTCCTTGACTTTTCAAGGAGAAAATAGCCAGGGGACTTTCTGAAAGTCTCCCTGAAGGATACTTGAGACGGTCAAAGATTCAGGTTGGTAGTCAGGGGGTTAAGGCAATGACCAGATAGCAGCCTTTTGGCACCAAATTCCTCCTCAACAGAAGGAAGGATATAGCTGTATGAACTGCCTGTCTAACAATGGCTCGCATGTCCCCAGGGACCCGCCTGCAAATAGATTTCATCTTGCTTTCTCTGTACTTTTCAAAGCTTCCTGTTTTCTCACGGTCCTTTTGGACAGTTTACAGTCTCTCTCTCTCCCTCCCTCCCTCCCTCTCCCTTTGAGGAAAGGAACACCCTTCTTATTAAAAAGGGGGGGTAGAGGGAGAAGAATGCAAGGGAAGGTCAGCTCAGCAGGGCCCTTTCTCCAGCTCTGCAGGCCACAGCAGCTCCCTTTGACCTTTTCCCTCAGTGAAGGGAAACACGGGGCTTCCATGTGTATCCAATCCCAATGGAGGTTAAGGACCAACTCTCTGGCAGGCAGTCTGTTGTAGACCTTCAGTTTTTCTTCTGTCCCTGAAATTCTAGCCTTCCCATTTTAATAATAATTATTATAACAATAACATAAAATATTATAATAGCTAGCATTTACATAGCTCTTAAAGGTTTGGAAGGCACTTTACAAATACTATCTCTTTGATTCTTATAACAACTCTGGGAAGTAGGTGCTATTATGATCCCCATTTTACAGATGAGGAAACTGAGATGAAATGACTTGCCCAGGGTTGCACAGTTAGAAGGTGTTTGAGGCAGGATTTGAAATTGGGTCACCTAGCTGCCTGCATATTTTCTGCAGTGGTACATGCAGTGGCATGACTCTTCTGCATCCTGTCCCTCAAGGAAATGTCCTCTGCTTTGTAGTCTGTTTTAGAAGTGGGGATAAATCCCACCAGAGATCATCTGAGATACTATATCATTCAGGAGGAAGGGTTGAAGAAAGAAAGGCACAAAAGAAGGGAATGAGGCAGGGGTGGGGGAAGTGAAGGTTCAGAAGACTCAAGGAGCCTTGGTCTTCTGTAGAGATGAAACCATAGGGTAACATGGCCAGGACCATGGTGTTAATGCATGTGGAGGGAGAAGGGGGGTCCTATGGGATTACTAAAATAATAATAACAAAATAATACACAATATATGGCTTACAAAATACGTACTGGTAATAATCCTGTGATCTCATTAGCACAAATATTTTTATACCCATTTTAATGATGAAGAGATGGAAGCTCAAGGAAGTTCAATGACTTGCCCACAGTCATTGGAACCAGGATGTAAGCCTGGGTGAGATGTATCTTCTTTGGAGAGAGAAGCACAGCAGATCTTTGAGAAGTCCAGGAGATAAGCCCAGTTTCCACTACTTCCCTGGGCCAAGCCCAGGCACACTCACAGACTTTTCTAATTTGCACCTAATATCCTGGCAGGCTTTTACTTTGAGGAATACTTACACTGATTGGGAGTAACTAGGAGATGAACCAAATTTGACAGTCGTCCAAAGGATGTTTTCCCTAATCTGGAAGAAGAGGCAAAGATCCTTGCAGATTATAATGAAAAGGAAGCTCTCCGAGGGTAAGGAGTGCTTGGCTCGTACCCTGGCACATAGTAAGCACTTAATAAATGCCCCAACAATTCTCCCTTCATAAGATCATAGATTTTAAGCTGGAAAGGACCTTGTTGTTCAGTCATGTCCAACTCTCCATGATGCCATTTGGGGTTTTCTTGGCAAAGATACTGGAATAGTTTGCCATGTCCTTCTCCATCTCATTTGACAGATGAGGAAACTGAGGCAAACAGGGTTAAGGGACTTGCCCAGGGTCACACAGCTAGTAAGTGTCTGAGGCCATATTTGAACTCAGGAAGAGAAGTCTTTTTGACTTCAGGTCCAATTGTCTGTGCACTACAGTGTCACCTTGGACCTTAGAGGAAATCTTTTCCAACCTGTTATTTTTCAGATACAGAACTGAGCCCCAATATCACCTACATATTTAAGTATCAGGGCCAGTATCTGAACCCCAGGCCTTTGACTCCAAACACAACATTCTGTCCACTGTAGTATGCTTATTAATTGATTGATAGGAAAGCCAGGACAGTCATCTATAAGGAATCCCATGTTTTGTCAACTGCAGGAAGGTTACATGTTCTCCCTTCCCTCAACTCCAACACCAGCACAGAGCCTCACTACGTCAGTATTTGCTGACTCAAGAATTTGAATTGAATTCATTTGAGGTCTGTGATTTCTAGACCACCCCCTCCCACCCTTTCTGCACATCCTTGGGATTTCTTTGTAACCTCCCTGTAAAGTACTATCCCTAGCGGCCCCTTCTCTCAGGTCGGTTTGCCAGAATGCTTTAGAGCTCAGAAGAGCTGTTCATTCTCATGTATCCTGATTATCCACTCCCGTTCAAAGAAATCACCAGAGACTGTATGGACTGAGAAAGTGAAGTTCAAAGCAGCCTGCCTTTTGGAACAGAGCATCCAAGCCAAGGACAGTGAGCAGTTAGCTTGACTAGGTGGGAAGCAAACCTCCAACTGTCCTCCATCAGACAACCTGGTCCCAATCATGCCACCCCTCAGGCCTGGTGCAGATGACTTTGTGATTCATGGACCATGTACCTCTCAGCCTCACTCATCCTCAAGAAGTCTGTCACACATGACTGCTTTCTCAAGTTGAATAGATCTCCAGTGCTGCTTTTCCCACGCTCATGCTCCCTTCCCTATCTGCTCCTGTTCTCCTTTCCACTCATCTCTCAACCCCCACACTTTCTCGGTAAGGGTACCTACATCTTCTTCTGTCTCCTTTTCTCTAATGGTTACTAAGAAGAGTCAGTCTCTGCTAGTTCCTCACTGTAGCAGGCAACATTCGCCTGCAGACATCAAATATCTTAAAACATCCTTGTGGGCTGGAGACTTTGAGCTGTCATTCAGGAAAGGCAGAGGAACCAAGTCTTTTTGTGGATGAAAGAATCAAAGGGTTTTTTGGGAAGAGCCAGAGGTGCATAGAAAGGTGTTAAAGGGACTCCATACTTATAGGGGGAAGCTGTTCACACATAGCAAAGGATGCAACTAGTTAGATTTCGCATTTCCACCGAAGAGATTTACATTATAGATTGTACAGGAACTTCTTTGAGTGTGTGTGTGGGGGGGGGGGGGTCAGAATGAATCCCTTGATAAACATTTTCATACTTATTATTCAATTGCTAGGTACTGTGGTTACAAAAACAAAGATGAAAGAGTCCCTGCCTTAAGAAATTTATCTTCTATCAGGGGAAATAATGCATATAACTATACATTTGTATAAATAAGTAAATTATAATTTCTGATGGGAAGGCACTGGAAGCTGAAGGAGGAGAGGAGGGAAGGGGGAAGGCTTCATGTAGGAGGTGATCTTTGAAGCAAGCCTGGGATGCTGAGGTGAGAATTCAAGCAGGAAATGCCTTCCAGGCAGGTGAGATAGCCTTTGCAAAGGCATCCAGTAGGGATGTGGATGGAATATTGTGTAAGAGGAATAACAGGAAGACCAGTTTGGTGGAACCAAAGAGCATGTGATGGGGAATGATATCAAGTTGTGAAGGGCTTTTAATACCAAATGGGAGAGTTTGGGGTTTTGGTGGTTTTTTGTTTTGTTTTGTGTTTTTGACCCAATAGGCAACAGGGAGGCCCTGGAGAGAGCTGAGTGAGGGAAAGGCAGGATCAGATCTGTACTGGTGGCTGGGTAGAGGATGGGTTGGAGAGGGGAAGAGACCAAGATCAATTAAGAAGCTAATATAAGTAGTCCAGAAGAGAGGTGAGGAAAGGTCTGAATTTAGGATAGTAGGGGAAAGGGAGATGGATGCTGGACGTGTTCAACAGTGCTGGGGAGAAATACTGAGGAAAAAGAATTCCAGGCACATAGGGATGCAAATATCAGAGCTCTCTTGGATACAAAGGCATGGATTGCCTTTCAAAGGAGATGTTTTTGTATTGGCTTAAACCACCACCAGAAATGGGGGAAACTCAACTCTCCAGGATACTTGAATAGGTAGATGACGACTTTCCCTTTTGTAGGTGGGCTGGTCACAGGGGATCAAAGGAAAGCGTATCTAGATTTGGCTATTGCCAAGCAGAGTCTGGATGACCCTCTGGTCAGAGATCTCATGCAGGACTTTCACTCCCAGGTAGAGGTGAGCCTAGATGCCTCCTGAGATATCTTTTGTAAAGTATAAGTAAAAACAATGCCTATCAATCAGCAAATGTTTCTTATGTAAATACTGTGTTCAGTCAATCAGCAGATATAGAGCACCCACTGTGTGCCTGATAGTGTGGTAGAGTGGAAAGAGCACTGACTTTGGAGTTGGACCTGAGTTTGAATTCTGCCTCTGAAGCTTGGCTGTGGAACCTAGGACAAACCACTTCTCTCTGTCTCAGTTCTCACATCTGTAAAATGAGAGGTTTAGACTAGATACCCTCTGAAGTTCCTTCTAACCCCAGATGTCAAATCCTGAGATACCATAATAGCTCCAGAGTTGCCGCTGAATCATTTCAGACTCTCTTGTGATCCCATTTTGGGTTTTCTTAGTAAAGAGGCTGGAGTGTTTCACCATTTCTTTCTCCAGCTCATTTTATAGATGAGGAAACTGAGACAAATCAGATTAAGTGACTTGCCCAGGGTCACACAGCTGGTAAGCGTCTTGGGACCTGATTTGAATTCAGGTCCTCCTGACTCCAACGCTGGTGCTCTATCCAGTACACCAAATTAGCTGCCCCAATACCTCTATGCACAACTCTTTGTCCTAATAAAAGGCATAGTCGTTCAACATTTCTCAGTCTTTCACTGTGAAGAAGCACAGGAGAAAATATAAGATGACTCCTGGACTCAGGGTGCATATGGTCTAATAAGAATGGTAGATTCAGGGTTTCATTAAGTTACTGTAAATCATGAAATATATGCTTGCACATACAGGTTCACCCCTCTCCAGTAAGTGTTCTGATTGATTCCACGCTGCTAAGAATAGCACGATGCCTTGAGGAAGAAAACATTTTAACAATTTTGAGAACCACACTTGGGGGAATGAGGGGCAAAGACTGAGATTAGTGAATAGAATGAAGACGAGAGTCAGCGAAAATCAGTCACGCAGGGAATTTTGCTGCAAATTTTGGCAGTGTTTGGGCAGCTTTGGGGACTGTACCTTATTCTTCCCCCATGTTATTTGGCCAGCTGCATTTGAGGTCTCTCACCTCAAAAGAACCAAGCACCCACACTCTCAATGTTTCCCTTAGCAGTCCAGCTAGAACAAGATCCCAAATTGTATTGAGCTTTCTCTTCTAAGCACCCTCTCCCTGCAAAACTGATGGCAATAATAAAGGCTTCCCTAGGTTTTTGACTCCCTTTGGACAGCTACCATTTATTCCAAGTCATTTGCACATTCATTTCAGGCACACAGAAAAAACTAGAAGTGCCTGGCAAGTTACAAAATCTGCCCAACAACAGACCCAAAATTGGGCCTGAATGTCCTGGATGCTAACACATTATTACAACACTTAGCATGGTCCAGCAGATGAGCTTAAGTGATTGCATGAACGTGAGCATGGCTGCTTCATCTCCTATCATTAAAGGAGGGAGGGAGGGAAAAGTCCTGCTGGAAAAAAAAATTAAGATACAAGATGAATTCTAAAAATGCCTGTCCTTCTGCCAGCACCGATAGAATAATATTTTTATTGGATTTTTTTTTCAGTATTTCACAAGTTCTAGGGAAATTTTAGGTTGATAATACATTGGCATTTAGTTAATTTAACCATGACTTGTTTAAAGTAATATTTCTAATAATTTTTTTAAACAAAGGAAAGAAAAGAAAAGGTCTGTTGCTTAATTGAGCCAGTCCTCTGGTAGTTTAAGCCTGATATTGGAACAAAATGAGAAATTGGTAAGTCATTCAACAATCAACAAATATATATGTATATCTCAAAGCCATAGCAAGGGAACGCTATCCGATACGAATATGCAACAAGGAGACAGTTCATTTCTGTGGACTGAGCCTCCTCTGCCTCTGAGTTGTCAGGCGTTGTCTGCCAGTCAAGCATCAGAGAAGGACACTGAAGTGCCTAGTGCATGTTTTGACTCAGACTATCCAAGAAGCAATGTCAGTAGCCAGAACCTTTAGTTCAATTAAGTCTTGAAGATCTTGTCAGTAATTTCTTAAGGAAAAAACCTAGCCTAATTTACATGGGATTGAGGGCTTAGTGTCCCTCCGTGAGGTCTACTCAGCGTTCAGTTCTAGCTACTTGTAGCATTCCAACTTTCCTTGCGATCACTGATGGTATAGTGCATATGTTTTTTGGATAGACATAGCCATTGCATAAGCACTATCTTGCATTCTGGGTTCTTTCACTACATGTGTTTCCTGGAGCCAGTCTCTTGCTATTTGAAGTAGCGGCCTAGTATCCCATATGGTTAATAACCCATAGTTTACCGTGTTCTAATTGTATGGTTGGACATTAGAGGTGTTTCATTTTTCATGATTATAGATAGTGTCACAATGAATATCTTTGTGTAAATTACTCCCCCTCCTCTCAACTTTGGGATTATTGCTTTCCAGTTTATTCCTCAAAGTAGAATTATTGGGTTAAAGAATGGGCAGTTATATGGCTTATATGTAGGATTAATCTCTAGACAAAAATGCTAGTGAAAATGAGCATGTCTCCCCATGTTCTAGCAGTATTGGGGTATGACTTTTTGCTAATTTTATAGAGATGAGGGGCAGCATGTTGCAATGCCAATGCAGTATCCTTAGCTTTCTCTGTGAATATGCATGCGTATTTCCAGGGCAAATTCAAAAAATATAATAAACTCTCTTCCTCAAAGGCAAAATCAAAATGTTCATTTGGGACATCATTAGGATGTCAGGCGGTAAGATTTAACAGGGTACTTATCACTAATCCAGGGAGTGCCAACAACTTAACCTTCTTTCTGTCAGGCCTCGCCACAGAAACAAGTCCCCCTAAACAAATTCCTCCCTCTGCCAACTCACAGCTTGCTTTTCTCTCTCTCTGCTCTGCCTGCTCTAACCCTCTGCTCATACTCTCTCTGTCCTCCTTGGGCAAGCTCCTTCCAAACTGAGCTCCATGTGACTCAGGCTCCATGTGTTAGGCCTGTTAATGGATGCGGAAGATCTTCCTATTCTATTAACATTATACATGTACAAAGTGAATGAAGAGTCAAACTTGCAGTCAGGAAGACCTGAGTGCAAATACTACTTCTGACACAATGGCTGTATGACCCTCCACAAGTCACGTAACCTCTGGTGTTAGAAACATTTCTCCTTACACCAATGAAATCTCAAGTCCAGGAAAAATTAAAAGTTTGTATGAGTTTGTTTTAAGGTATTTTTCTCTTGTTGCTAGTGAGGTCATGTATTTTTCCATGTGATAAATTACTGTGAGTATTTCCTTGTGCATGAAATCTTCATTTCCTTCAACTCTATTACTAATGTCCCCTGGGTATTGACCTAATATTTACATCAGATCTTTATGTATTTTGGATGCAAGCTCTTATCAGTTATGTTTGCCACATTTTTCCCACTCCATTACTTTCCTTTTAATACTAGTTGTATTGCATTTCATTGTGTAGAAGGGTTTTTAAAAATTATTTTATACATGCATATATAAATGAATAATTTAAATTAATGCATCTACCTTATCTTCCACCATCCTCTGTCCCTTCATAGCTCTGCGTCTGTCTCCTCTTCCCAAAACAGATAGGCTGTTCTTTGAGGTTTTGGTTTTTTTAATATGTACTTTTAAAAATGTCTACCTCTTTGATCTATCTGGAATCAATTATAATTTATCCTGTAAATTATGTATCCAAGTTAGTGTGTCTCTGTACTAAAAACTGTTATTTTTTGTACATTAGACTTTTTTAAGGGTAGAACAGAAAACTTCTACATGATGGTGTTCTGATAAGCAGCCAAATTTTCATATACTAACAGAAGCACAGGGCACCAGGGCTGGAAGGGTCTGAAACATCACAAAGTGTACTAATGCCCTTCCTTTATCAAGGAGGAAGAGGGTATGCCAAGCATTTCAAGTTTTGTTGTCGCTCAGTCATTTTTCAGTCTTGTCTGACTTCATGACCCCATTGGAGGTTTTCTTGGCAGAGATACTGGAGTGGTTTGCCATTTTCTTCTCTAGATCATTTTACAGATGAGGAATTGAAGCAAACAGGGCTATGTGACTTGCCTAGGGTCATGCAGCTAGTAAGTGCCTGAGGCTGGATTTGAACTCAGGAAGACAAGTCTTCATGATTCCCAAGTGTTTTTATTTGAAAGTTAAGTGTGGAATGATACTCCTAATCAAGAAAAACTTTTTTTTTTCATTCCTATTATTCACCTATTATTCACATACTCATTAAATTTGAGGTAGAAAGATATAGATTATCTGTGAAAGTTTATTAACTTATTACCTTCTTAAGCTTTAGTGTATCTAAATGTTCAGTATTTATGAAAGTGGTACTGAAGCCTGATTGGACCAAACAGGAATATTCTCTCCCTCTCCCTCTCCCTCTCTCCCTCTCTCTCCCTCTCCCTCTCTCTCCCTCCCTCTCTCCCTCTCCCTCTCTCCCTCTCTCTCTCCCTCTCCCTCTCTCTTCCTCCCTCTCTCCCTCTCCCTCTCTCCCTCTCCCTCCCTCCCTCTCCCTCTCTCCCTCTCCCTCCCTCCCTCCCTCCCTCTCTCCCTCTCCCTCTCCCTCTCTCTCCCTCTCTCTCCCTCCCTCCCTCCCTCCCTCTCTCCCTCTCCCTCTCCCTCTCCCTCCCCCTCCCTCTCTCTCCCTCTTCCTCTCTCTCCCTCCCTCTCTCCCTCTCCCTCTCTCCCTCTCTGTCCCTCTCTCTCTCTCCCTCCTTCTCTCCCTCTCTCCCTCCCTCTCTCTCCCTCCCTCTCTCCCTCCCTCCCTCCCTCTCTCCCTCTCCCCCACACACTCTCTTTTGACCTCAGCTTTCCATAACAAAATCCACATAAAAAGCTAACACATAAAAAATAAATGGAATGAGGTTGCAGGTCTTGCTGGGGGTTTGGTTGCAAGGCATCTACTTGCAAAATATGTATTTCTTCCCTTCCTTCTACATTGGCATGTCTGAAATTTGGTCATTTTCTTACAAATAGTGTATATGCCTGTTTGAAAACATGCCAATAGCTCGACCTAATTTGTAGAAAAATTTATAAAACCACTAAAACTTTTGACTCAGATGATAGAAAATCAGAATATCCTATTCCCCCCAAACAGAAACGAGTTTTCTAATGTTTTTCTGCTTCTCCAGCTCATCCAAATCATGTTCTCAGAGATTAACTTATCTCACAGATACCTTTGTACATTGTGTTTACTATTTCTGTGCCCACCCACACAGTTAACTGTTGGGTTTGGATCACGAATTTACCCTTTTCTAAGTGTATTGACATTTCAGTGCTTTTGTTGGGCAAAAATCAATCAGAATCTGAATTAGAATCTTAGAAGCAGAAGGGATCTCAGAGGCCAGTGAGTCTAACCCATACTTCAGTAGGGTCTACAAGCATGCGGCCCTGACTACTCTGCTCTGGGGCAGTCTAGTCTTCCTTTTGGTAATTTTCCTCATTAGGGAGGGCTTTTTGCAGTTTTGCAATGGACCTTTCTGCAATTCTTCTCCTCTCCTCTCTAATTCCTCCTGATTCTTTGGGAAGGGAGGATATGATAATAATCATGATTAATGATGAGGAAGAGGAGGAGGAGGAGGCATTCATGTAGTGCTTTCATGTCTGCAGAACACTTCTAAAACATTTCATGTTATCCTCCCAAGAATCCTGGGAGATAGGTGCTATTATTGGCCCCGTTTTACAGATGAGGAAACTGAGGCAGATAATGCTTAAGAGACTTGCCCAGGGGTCACACAGCTAGTAGGTGCCTTCTGTTGGATTTGAACTCGTCTTCCTGACTCCTGGTCCAGCGCTGTATTCACTATATAGTTGAACGAATGGACGTCACCACCCAGATATGAAAGTTGGCCTGTTTGCAGACTAGCATGCCTCTAGTGAAAATATAATCAGGGGCAGCTGAGTGGTAGAGTGGATAGAGCACTGGGTCTGGAATCAGGAAAACTAATCTTTGAGTTCAAATCTGGCCTCAAACACTACAGGTGTGACCCTAGGTAAGTCATTTACATGCCTCAGTTTCCTTATCTGTAAAATGAATGGGAGAAGAAAATGGCAAACCACTTCAGTGTCTTTGCCAAGAAAACCCCACATGGGTCACACAGAGTCAGACAGGACTGAAAACGATTGAACAGCAACAAAAATAAACTCTCTCTTCCACATGACAGCTGTCATTCCCTCCTCACCCCCGACAAATCTTCTCTAGGTCAAATCTCCCACTCCCTGTTCTTAATGTCATTAATTCTTCACCTTTGGTCTACGGTTAGACCACAAGGCATCCATGACATGTGAAAAAATGGTGTGTTTATTTTCATTAGCCTTTAACTGAAAACTGAACATTTCCTTAAAAATATTTTAAAACATTCTTCTGTTTTTATATATACCTTGAAGGTGGGTATAGGCTTCCCCAGACTGTCCAAAGGCTCCATGATATATAAAAGTGAAGGAGCTCTGACTTAGATGACCCTGGTACAAAATGCAATCATTTGTCATTCTGCTCACCATCCTCTCCATAGGCTCTTGCTCCCCAAAGTCTTTCCTAAAATGTGGCACCCAGAACTGAATGTAGTACTCCTGCGATGCTCTGACCAGGACAAAGTAGAGTGGGGGTTTTCCTCTTTCTTGTTGCATTTCTATTAATGTAGCCTGAGATCAAATTAGCTTTTTAAAAATAGCATCTGTCACCCTTTGGGCTCATTTTGATATTGCAATCCAGCTAACCCTATACTTCTTTGTAATGTGGACTCTGCCTAACCACATTCCCTCATCCTGCCCTTCTACTTTTGAGTTTTCCAAACCAAGTGTAAGATTTTATATTTAACCCTATTAAATTTCATCTTCTCAAATTAAATCCATCATTCTAGTGTGCCATGACTATTTTGGGTCCCAGTACTATCATTAAAACTGTTAGCCCTTCCTTGGGGACTGGACTATCTGGCTTTTGAGACCCTGTTTAGTTACAAATTGATGATCCTATTATCTTCCAAGTTTTGGATAGCTTTAATTCTTTTCTCTCATTTTTGGCAGGGCTGACAGGGCCAGTAAGCAGATAGGCATGCTCATCTGCAAATAGGCCAACTTTTGTATCTAGGTTGCGACATCCATTCATTCAACAAACATTAATCACCTACTCTGTGCCAGGTGCTGTGCAAGGCACTAAATATTCAAAGACAGAAATAAAAATCCCTTCCATGGGTCAGGGGAAGGAGAAATACAATATGTAAACTGATAAATCAATTCAAAACATATGTATAGGAAGTTGGGGAGGAGACACTAACAATTGGGGCAATCAGGAGAGGCTTTATGTAAGAAATGGCTCTTGAGACTCAGTAGCCTTGAAGGGAAGTAGGGAATCCCAAGAGAGAGAAGTGACAAGAGTGCATTCCAGGCGTGGTGGATAGCTTTTACAAAGATATGGTGGGAGGTGAAATGTCTGGTGTGGACCATAGCAAGTTGGCCAATTTGATTAGCATCTTTAACATGAGGGAGAATAGTATGTAATTAACCTGGAAAGACAGTTGGAGTACAGATGTTGCATCTCAAGAAAGACTGAATCAGACTTTGTAGATGGAGACAAAAGTTAACAAATCTGTAGTATCTTTTTATTTCTACTTTAACTCCAAAAGCTAAGTCATTCATTATTTTGCTGATTTTATTATCCCTTGGTTCCAGGCATTTCCATAAGAAAGTGTTGACTGAGCTTGACTTCCTGGTACAAAAAACAAGATTATACTTTTATTTACTAATTACCATTGTAGTCTGAAGTCAAGGGACAGCCTTTTAACTAAAGAAAAAACAACAACAAAACTTTTTGTTTGAAGTAGAAACTGAAGATAATTCATAAATGTTTTCATTGTTTTTAACTCCAGGAGGCATATGTGTCTGTTCTCCAAGTTAGAATTGGACACTGCAAAGCTCCATGCCATTGTCCAGCCCCTCTCTATCTTTCAGAATATCTGGGTCCAGAAGCAAAAAATGAAAACTGAATTCTGAGTTAAGGAGAATCTTGTATCGATGATGGAGTGATAGACGTCAACTCACCAAGTTTTTATTGGGTAGCTACCACATAGCCAAATTTGTTGGACATAGGAGTCTACAGCTAGGAAACACTGCCTTCAAGAAGTCTTTCCAAATTATTGCCCACCTTATACTCAATTAGAGTATTTTAGGATTTACACCTGAAATGAACTTTGGAGGTAATTTGATTCAGAAGTGTTAAACTTGCAGTCAGCTCCCTAACCAACTGGGTATGCCTGAATCAGATTAAAATGTAATTGTTAAATATTTAACAAAATAAAAATACAATAGAATGTAGATAATGTTATTATGTGGTTTTCTCAATCAATATGAGGTGTCAGGGATCCTCAGCTACAGTGGCCCCCATTTCTAGCTGAGTTTGACATCACTGATCTAGTCCAATCCCATCATCCTACAAATGAGGAAACTAAAGATCACAGAGATGAAGCAATATGTCCTAGGTTTCAGGGTTACTAGGACTGGAACTCATTTCTTCTGTGTCCAAATCCACTGATCAGTTGGAGTGAAAGAAAAAGATGAGAAAGGTTAAACTCCCAATAGTGGTATGTGTGGATGTTTGGCAATTTGGGTGTGACATTCCTAGCATTTTCAATCTGTCATCAAAGAAAAGAATCACCTTTTCCTTCAAGCATTCTTTGGACTTTCTCTGTTTAAAAAAATTTAGTACTGATTTTGATTAAGTATTGGATTGAAAAATCTGGAAGACTGCCTTTGCTGGCCTGTAACACCTGCAGTTTCTGAAAGTGAAACACAGCCTAAGTTGGAGCTTCCTGAGTCATAATTAACTTCTTTTCCAAAGATTGCTGTTGATTCAGAAAAATATTTAGGTGTCTTTTGATTTTTACCATATGGTTAACTCCCCCTCCCCACCTCCAAACAAAACAAAACAAAATCTAACGATCCAAGAGCATATGACCCCAGTGCCCCCATCTGTTCCATCTCTGAAGGTGGGCAGAATCTGACCCCACCCTGGACTTCCACAACATCGTTTTCCTTGGAAGCAGTTCAGAGTTGAAAGATTCAAAACAAGTCAGCAGCAGTAGGGGATGCAACACATCCTTATATGGGGCCCAAACACTGCATACATTCAGTTTGTGATGCTTTCCTTGTGCTGGGGCCCTTGTGAATAACTTGTGTTCACTTTGTCTCTTTGTCTCACTTTGTCTCCAACAGCTGTGTGGGAAGGAGTTTAACCGAATGCATAATCTCATGGGCCATATGCATCTGCACTCAGACAGCAAACCCTTCAAGTGCCTCTACTGCCCCAGCAAGTTCACTTTGAAAGGGAATCTGACCCGCCACATGAAGGTCAAACATGGAGTCATGGAGAGAGGATTTCACTCCCAAGGTGAGCCATTGCTGCTGGTTGGAGGCTTTCTGATTCCCATGACCAAGCTGGAATCCAGAGCACAGAAAGATAACATATGCCTGCTAGTTTTTATTATTTTTTTTTTCCATTGAGGATTTCTTTTAAGATACTTTCTCCACTGGGAGGCAGTAAAAAGGACATTGAACGTGGAGTCACAGAATCTCAATTTCATATTCCCAGATCTGCCATTTACTGGCTATGTAACCTTGAGCAAGTAACCTGCCCTCTCTGAGCTAAATTGATTTCCTCCTTTGTAAAATGAGGAGATTGAACTAGGTGAGCCCTGTGGTCCTTGAGATCTATGACCTTATGACCATGGGTCAAAAGTGGGGTTTTATTTTGGAGAAAGAGCAAAGTGAGGAAGCTTATATGTCAGCATCAGAAAATGGTAGATGAAAATGGAGTCTGAAATGAAAATAAGGAACATGCCTCACAGGACAGAAAGAAGAGGGCTTTAATTGCTTTAAGAGCTAGGGGAAGAAGTGAAGGCCAGTGGTTTTAGGGGCTGAGCTGAAAAGGTAGCCTGCGAAGATTTATCAGTAAAACTTGGGAGTATTCTGCAGTCTCCTTTGAAGGAGGGCCACAATGAGCTTATTAAACCTGCAAAAGAATTGCCCATTGAATCTGATTGTGGAAGTGCCATGGGCTGGTGTTTGTTTAAATGCCAGGACAATTCTAATTACAGCCAAACTATATTTGACTGGGGAAGGGGGAAGAAGGGTGGAAGGGGAAAGGAGGAAAAATGAGGTAGATACTGGCTGGGTTTTATGGGATTTAAAACTGATAGAAACTGGAAATCATTTCATTTAACAATGAAGAAATAAAGCCCAGAAAAGTTTAAAAGACCTTGTAGAAGGTCATATAGAAAGTAAGTAGCAAAGTTGGGATTGGAGCCCAGGGCCTTTGATATAAACATCCTGCACTCAACCACATTTCTGGGTAGATTTTATCTCCATTTGGTGCGCACTATATCGCCACTTCTCTACTTTCCTGATATAAAGTGAGGGAACAAAACACAGATAGAAACACTTTTTTCTTGTCACATCTCCAGCTAGGAATTTAGAGTGCTAGAGAGGAGAGAGGGGGTGGTTTTGAATTAGGGCGCTGCAGGCCATAGGAATAAAAATAAACTCTCCTTTTTAAAATTAGATTCAAATTAGCCTTCATGAAAAATAAAACATTCTATCAAATTCCTTTTATAAGACAAGTATAGCACTAATACCTGAACCAATGAAAAAGGAAAGAAAGAACGCTATAGATCAGTATTATAGATCACTAATGAATATTGATTCAGAAATAATCCTAGCAAACTAGCCTCCTTTACCAACTGAATCAGTAGCAGCTGGACTGCCTTAACTTTAGGGAATCTTGTGGTCACGGGGCTTGGACGTCCTCTTCATGCCTCTGTGTCATTCTCCAGAAACCCCAGTGCACCCAAATAAACAGCAACCAAAACAATAAAAAAGGCCATGCCTACAAAAGGAAAACAATGAACACACACAACCAAGATTCTCTTCTGCCCCCTCCTTTCCCCTTCCAAGGCTAAAATAAAATGTAAAATTTTATTAAAAAAAAAAGTCTTTAAAATTTACTTCTTCTATCCTCTACCACATATACCAGGAAAGAGCTGATTCCCATTTTTGGATGGGTCTCCTTGGCCCATTTTTGTAAACAAACGCACACAAGAGATTTTTCTCCATTTTTGGGCAAGATGGATCTTACCCATTCAAAGAATGAGCTCTTCCCCATGGTTAAGTCTTAACAACAGATTTAATGGAAAGTTCTTGACTTTTTGCCTCATAAATCCCCAGGTTCATGGTTGTGGTTCAGGAATGTTTATTATCATGATTCTATATATTCATAGGACTACAAAGAACCTATCTGTTCTTTGGGTAAGTTTCAGGAACTTTTTTTACTAGAGAAAGGAAAACTTCACCTAGGGCCTTCTTTTCCTGCTGTCTAACCCTCTACGTATTCGTATCACAGGCACACCAAACAATTTTTGTCAAGTCATAGTTGTTAAAACACATTATAGATCAATGGATGTCAAAGCTGACTCCCTCACAGAAAGATAGTCGGGACTGGGAATTTCTGTCATCAATAAATAGGTTTTTAGAAATGTATCTGGCATAAGTCTAAGGGTTCATGGACAAACAATAAGACAAATTCAAGAAGGAAAAACGTGTCATATTTTAATGGTTCTCCAAATTTCAATTTTTAAGATGTAGTAGAGCTTCCAGGAAGGACCTTGGTCCCCTCCATACTAACAGCACTAAATCCATTCCAGCTTTAAATATCTGATCGAACGTAAACCTCTAACCTCACCTGCAGGTCACCCTTCAGCCTGTTATTTGGCTTAGTCTCACATTTAATCTCATCATCCTGAAAGCTAGTGCAATCCAGGCAAATAGATGTTTGGATATTTATTCATTAGTAAAATTTCAATGTGTCTCTCAATCAGCTATGCTCTGAGCCCCCATCTCAGTCCGTCAAGTAATATTTATCTAACAAATTTATTTAGTAGACTTATTTAATAATAAAGTTATTTAATAAATAATTAATAAGCCTTCTTTTTCATAAGTAGTTACTTATATTCCTCTATATAATAAAACTACTAGTTTGCCAGGGTTAAATACATATTAAAGTTACTGAATACAGTGTTCAGTTTATTTACAATCAAATCAGTAACAGCAAAAATATAAGTTGTTGTTTACAGTCGTTTAACTGAGAAAGATCGCGGCCAGCATCACTTCAGACCTGTCCTCTAACTACAGAGCCTCACTTGTAAAACACCGTACCACACGTTTAGTGTTCCTCCAGCGTAACAAATAGCCTTTACATAAATAGCCTTTTCATCCGTTTTACAAGATAATGATTACAGTAGCTTCAGAAAGATCTCTTCTTTCTGTCTTCTCCAGTTTATCTCCAGCCCTGACCAAAAAAAAGCATCTTAAGATTCTCTCGAGCTATCACCCTTAAGCCTGCCCAGATTCACTTCTCATTGTTATAATGTCGCTTCAGTAAGTTAACAATTCTCCCAAGGAAGGCATATTCCACATCCTCTTTCTGTTTCTCTCCTCCAAAGTTTCTCTTCAATCTTTTACCCTAACTTTTTCTTCTCAGTTTCTCAAAAACTACCAGCCTCAGTTGTCAAATCCGAAATATTCCATTTGGCTCTTAAGATGACAGTTAGAGTCTACAATAATATAATATTAATAATATGGTATAGAGGACAATAGAAATATATAATAATAAGCCTCTAGCCTCAGGATAAGAGGCTTTTAAAACAGGTGTTATATTGAATTTTTTAAAAAGACAACAAAAATGGTTTTTTCCCTTCAGTGTTTTCAGAAAGTTTATTTCTAGTCACAGCAGCTATTTTCCAGACTACTATAAGATTTTAAAAAGCCATCAGAAATAGAGACAGCCATAGTAACTGGGAGTGGATTTACTGGCCACCCTCTGAAAATATAATTTAGTAATAAAAATTCACTCAGAGTTTATGTCCCAACATAAAGTGGCATGAAATAGCTTGCCTTGCTCTTACTTGCAGAGAAATAAGGAATGTTAGTTTTGCGCTGGCTTTGTCAATTTATTCTAAAGGGATTTCAGTAAATTTCAGGGCTCTTCTGTAAAAGGTGATGGCACATACCCACTCTTCTTTCCAAAGCAGCCTAAATTAAAACTCTGCTGAACATGCCCCTCATTGTAGCTCTGCCAGGGCAAGGGTGTGTGACCAGGGAGGTCTGATGGGACTTTGACAGAATTGAAACGTAGGCAACATTTCTCCACTTCCCCTTTAACACTCTCTATTCTTAGTGGACATTTTTACACTGTGTTCGGCACTCTACCTAAAACTCCCACTGATAATCCTTCAGGTCTAAACAACATTCTGTATTACCTCTTTCCTAGCAGACTCTACTTGACCCTGTGTCCCATTCTCTCTGCATCATGCTCTTGGCTAAATGGTATCCATGTTATAATGTTTTAGCTAGCCGGTGTCTTACCCCTAATTAAAAAACACAGATCTCTAAGACCTTGAGACCTTGAGGCAGACTGGCAAGGGCAAACATTTGGTCCGGTTACTTTTGTCTGCTTAGGTAACTGAGCCTAGAGTGCTGGCCTTGACATGCTTTACCCATGTAACCTTGGGCTGGTTTCTTAAGGAGAAATCATTTCCTTCACCTATTTAGAGGGTTCAGATGAAATGATCTTTGAATTCCTCTCTAGCTCTCAATCCACAGCCCTGGGAGAGGTTGACTATACTCTGCCTTAGTCCAGCCTTTTTGGCAGAAGGTCAGGGCAGATTATTATTTCTTTTTTACATTTTCAAAAAGCCAAAATAGTTTGGAAGCAAACTTGGCCCCAGTTTCTTTTTAATTTTTTGTTTAATATCTTTTGTCTTTTCATCCTCTTCATCTTCCAATATATCTTCTTCCCTGCCCTACTTTGCTTTTAATAAAGAAGAAAGAAAATTCCAAAGGACTCGTGATGGACGGTGCCATCCACATCCTGAGAAGGAACTTAGAGTCTGAATGCAGATCAGAGCAGACCGTTTGCTTTTTTGTTTTGTTTTTTTCTTTCTCATGGTTCCTTCTATTTATTCTAATTCTTCTATACAATGTGGCTAATGTGAACATATGTTTAATAGGAATATATGTAAAGCCTATATCAGATTGCATGCCTTCTTGGGGAGTAGAGAGGGGAAAGAGGGGGAGAAAATTTAAAACTTATGGAAGTGAATGTTGAAAACTAAAAATAAATCAACTTTAAAAAAAAAAAAAAAAGCTTAGTTCAGCAAAACTACTCAAGAGTCTTAACAATGCATGCAATGTTCCACACCCATAGACCTCCCACCTCTGAAAGAAAGGAAGACACGTTTATCTATCCCTTCTCTGATGCCCAGCTCAGTCATTATAGTTGTGTGTTCGTTCTTCATTGCCAGAGAAGACCATGTCATCAGAGAAATAATGACATGACTTGCAGTGGATAGAGCACCAGTGCAGGAGTTAGGAGGACTTGAGTTCAAATCTCACCTCAGACACTTGACACTCACTCGCTGTGTGACCTTGGGCAAGTCACTTAACCCCAATCGCCTCATCCTGGGTCATCTCCAGTCATCCTGATGAATATCTGGTCACTGGATTCAGGTGGTTCTGGAGGAGAAGTGAGGCTGGCGACCGACATAGCCCTCCCTCACTGAATACAAAGTCAAGTGCAAGTCATGTCATTATTTCTCTGATGGCATGGTCTGCTTTGGCAGCGAAGGATGAACACGCACATGCTTCAATCCTGATCGGCCAGTCTGTTCAATACCATAAATATGACGTGCTCATTCCTACCTGCAGGTCTTCCCTCATCAGTCATTATACTGACTGTGGGAAACAAAGAAGGCCTTACGTTTTCACAGGATTAAAACTCGTCCCAGCTTTAAGTGATCAGAGTTGTAACCTAGCGTGGTCAGATTAAAGGTCAGAAACTTGTGGGCAGCTTGATAAGGTATTTGAGGGACAGCCTATCAGAGAGAACACGGAGTCGTCTACTTGATAGATGGTGTGGCCCGAAGTTCAAACGTGGAACAGTATAAAAAGCTTCCATTGGTCTGAACCTCCTGTAGCCTTACTTGGGAGCTACCCGTTCTTTTAGGGGAATGAATGTAGAATCCATAAAACCTTTCCTGATTTCACAGCAGGTGTTCTCTGTCTCAGGTGAGCACGTTTCCCGCAGTTTGGGGCTTGTTACAAGTGCTCTTCAGAACGCCCTGTTCTCAGCTGCTCTCTCTGCCAGCTGAGTTATATTTACACTTCAGTTCTCTCTTGTTTTCATTAGGTTTTGGAAGAGGAAGGATGGCCCTCTCCCAGACCGTAGGGGTGTTGAGGAGCTTGGAACAAGAAGAACCTTTTGACCTTTCACAGAAACCTCGGGAGAAAGGTACTCCCTTTCACTCGGATGGAGAGAGTGCCAAGGGCAGCTCATGCCCAGAGGAGGAGGAGGAAGACACATGCTATGAACCCGAGCAGTACAGCCCTGGTCGGTACCAGCAGGACAAGCCTCTGTACACGCCCCAGGACCTGTCTAGAAAAACTGAGCAAGCGATGAAGACTCTGCAGGAGGCCTATGGGGAGGAGAAGGAAGGTGCAGGGAAGGAAGCCTTGGAAGAGAAAGCGAGAGATGGCCTCAGGGCCAGAGGAGACCACGAGAGAGACTTGGCCTGCAAGGAGGAGCTCTGCAGCTTCAGGGCTTTCCAGAGTGGCAGGCTGGAGCCTTCTTTTTCAGATTATCTTTACTTTAAGCACAGGAATGAGAGTTTAAAAGAATTACTGGAGAGGAAAATGGAAAAACAAGCAATGCTTTTAGGCATCTAGATGGACAGCTCTGAAATTACCTTTGGAAAATGAGCGCCTGGCAGCTCAGATGCAGCTTTCAGTAGGAGTTATAATTTGCCGGGCATTACCCATCTGGGCAGCTCCTTAAAGATGATTGGACCAGATCAGTAAGAACAGGTGAAGGCCAAGTAAATGCCTTGCAGGTGGTGTCTTGGCCCTTTAATGTCAGTAACACAATGTGGAGTCTTGTCTTCAGTGTCCCTACTATAATGTAATATTCCCATGGATATTTAATTGCAAGTGGACTCTCAGTTGGTTACAGGGATTTTGTTTTTCTCTTTCTAATTAATACTGTCCATATGCATCACACCCAGACCTTTTCTTTCTAGTTGCCATATAGCAAAGGTTCTTCAGGTATTAGCTTACTAACGATGATTGAGGAACAAATAGACATGGTAGACCTCAAGAAAACATTTTTTTTTCCAAATAGACTAAAATATCATTAAGTGCATATATGACAATAGCATTTGATAATTTTTTAAAAAAAAGAAACTTTCCATGCATATCAGAAATAACTCCAATAACTCAAGAATTAGTAATGGGACCTGGATGCTCCCAAAATGTTGCTGGAAGAGTGAGATGAGATCTAGGATAAGACTTTGTGTTGTCTAGTGTCTGACAAGTTGAATTAAGAAAAAACAAAAACCAAGAAACGATGTTCCTAACTATATATAGTGATGTCCTGCCCTAGCTCCATTTTGTTGGGAAAAGATAGGAGCTGATAATAAGCCATATGTTCTAGATCTCCAGCCAGACATGCAGTGTGAGCAGCAGGAAAGAGTACCAGCCGTGGAGTCAAACAATCCTAGGTTCTAGTCCAAGTCTTGGTTACTCAGTACTTGGGTAACCCTTTCCCTCTCTGGGTCTAACTTTTCTCATCTATAAAATTAAGGATGTTGTATTGGATGACCCCTTCTAGCATTCAATCCTGTGATCAAAATATCTTGAGAAATTTGCCAACCACCACACCTAAGCTTTATGCCAACAAAAGCATTGGGGGCGAGGGAATGCCTTTTGCTAAAGGGGCAGTGATTTATTCACTCTTCAGCCATCTCAGGCCTGGAACTGGGAAAGATGTCCTCTCTTGAAATTTAAGCTCTGACTTTGGAGATTTTACAGCAGTGACCAGAAACTTAACGTAAATGAAAAATTGTAGCATTAGTCCCCTGCCTTTGGAACCCTCACCCTTTAGGACAACAAACACTTCACCCCTGACTTCCAAAGAACCAAGTCATCAGCATGACTGATTTGGTTCACTCTCATCAAGAAAGTCACAACTTGTGTCTCTGCTTTAATCATTGATAGAATATGTACATACATAACACGTCTATATATTGATATACATGTAGAGGTGTGTGCATTACATACACATCTTTTGTATAAGAGGATGCTTGTGGTGTCTGTTTTATTTAATTGTTTTGAAAAAATGCAAGATCCACCGTAATAAGGCTGATGATTTCCAACTGGACACAATGCCTACAATTCCACTCGAAGCCTTTAGGCAAATAATGATCATCTCAAAACACCTTCGTTGCAGTTACCTTTGTAAGTTAATGCCAAATACTTGAAAAATGTATTTCTACTTTGCCGATCTCCCAAGAGGTTGGCTCAGGGTTCTGTGATGCTGGGGCATTTTCCACACCCAAACAAGTGCCTTCTGCATTCAGATACTAAGTAGGGGTCAATTACTGCCCAGCATCCATCTGTCTTCCACATCATCATCTTTGGGATTCCTGTTGCTTAACATTTCATTCCACTGACTATTCCCAAACAGAGAGGGGATGATTCTGAAACATAGGAGAGAATGGTAACTTACTGAGATGGCACACTTATGAAAATTCTTCACAAGAAGGAATGATCAATACAGTTTGACCTGAGGTGTGTTTTTCTCATGATGGCAGCATGCTTAAAATTCAGTGAACCAGACTACCTTCAGCTCATCCCCAAGCCAGCCATAGCACACAGCCATAAGATCATCCCTGTAGGCCACACCTTCCTCCTGTAATTCCAGAAGCAAATTTTACAGTCATAGACAATAGAAATCTGGTAGATATACAGACTATAATAAGCCACTTTATAACAAAAGCCCAGCCCCTAAACAGGCAAATTTTCCCATGAGCCAAAAAGCAGAGGCCGACTCGTAACTGGTCTAACTACTCCAGGTAATATTTCATTTCCTCCCCTTTCCTTCCTTAGGGTCACAGTTTGTTGACCAACTCACTGGTATTAGAGGCAGAACAAAAATGCCTTTCCTTGATTTCCAGCCTGCTAGAATGAGAGCTACAGAAATCTGGACCATAAGGGCAGCGGGCAGAAGCTAAAGGGCTTCAGTAGAAAGTCCACAAGCATGTCCCTAGTGTGGTCCCCATGGCCCCAGTTATCAAGTTGGATCTAAAAACCTGATAACAGTGATCAAGCTTAAGTGAACTTCCAACTTCCATGTGAATGCCCCTCCCCTTGGTTTAATTTGAAATGCTTTAAGAGTTTGGAAGTAGAACAACAAACTTAGTGGTTCCTTTTAAAAATATTACCTTGGAAAAATCCTTGCCAGAAGTGTGAGTAATAAAGGCCTAGTAGGTGTTTTCAGCCAACACGGTGATTACTGAAAGTGATTATTGATGGTTAAACTAATATTTATATGAACAGAGAATGGTCTAGAAGTAGTTGTTGAAACTTGGTACTAGAAATCAAGTAAATTGTGGGTTATGTTCATTTTTGCCAATGATTTGGTGTCTGATATAAGAATTTAATGTGAGGACAAAAGGACTAATTGAATTTAAAATAAGAATAAGGTTAGATTTTGGACCACCACAGTATACACATTAAGTCACGTCATGATATAAGTGCTTCAGAGTGTTCTGAAATATAATGCTTTCCCTTAGCATTCAGTATGCCATATGTCTTTGTGTTGGCCATCTCACTCCAATGGGCCACCCAACATCAGAATGAAAATTTGAGAGAGTTCATCAAGAAAACCATTTTTAGGGATCAAAGGAATCTAATCAGAGTTTCCAACTTAGAAAATTTGACATCAACTCCCAGAAATAATTTTAGATAATAAATGCTCTAGAGCTGAGTTGTAAAACATGAAGCTTGGACAACAGGAACCAGATTAAAATGTAGTTGGTAAATATTTAACAAAATAAATAAAAGTACAGTAGAACATAGATAATGTTAATAAGTGGTTTTCTAAATCAACATCCCAGCTTATGTACAGTTTATATACAGTTTAATGTCTCCATTTCTATTTAATAATACATAGGGCTTATTATGTGCCAGGCATTGTGTTGAGCACTTTACAGTTATTTCATTTGATCCTTGCAACAACCCTGGGAAATAGGTGCTATTATTATATTCCCATTTTACAGATGGGGAAACTGAGGCAAATAAAAGTTAAGTGACTTGCCCAGGGTCACACAACTAGTAAGTAAATATTCTGTTGAATATTTCCAACTTAGTTCTTCCTGACCCCTAGACCAGCACTCTACCTACTGCACCCCCTAGTAGCCCCTGCATTGGACGCAACTGCTCTAGAATTTCCAGTTTGCACTTCAAGGAGCATGCCAACATATTAACATTACCAAATGACATTCTGAAAGCAGATCATTAGTATAAGCAAACCTTCCATCCTTGTTACATAGTTGGGATTAAATATGAATCAAATGAATGACACCTGTCATTCATCCCTTTTATCAACTC
Source organism: Notamacropus eugenii (assembly GCF_028372415.1). Lineage (NCBI taxonomy): Eukaryota > Metazoa > Chordata > Mammalia > Diprotodontia > Macropodidae > Notamacropus > Notamacropus eugenii. The sequence continues at coordinate 464,868,200 of NC_092875.1, read as the reverse complement.
TACTTCTCCCCTTCCAGTCGTCTCTTCCTCTCCCCTAGTTATGAAACTGAAGGTCAGTATTTCGCCAGCTGCATCCTCCACAGTGACACTGACCTTCAGGTGTAGGAGGTCTAAGTGTGTATGCCTACAGATGGGAGAAAGTGCTACGCACACACTGTCTAAGCAAGTATTTAATAAGATTAACATGATGTTTGGAATGACAGTCTTTGCTATGTGAGAGTGGAACATGACAGAGCTAACATTCATAACATGTTTGGAAAACGCAGCACCAAATATTGATGTACGGAATGCCAGTTTGCTATTTCAAAGAAAGAGGCCAAGTGTATAGTAACCCAAGTGGTGGACACTTAACTTTCTGCTTCACTGCTAAAGCAGTTTTACCTGAAAATAACACACAGCCTGTATTTTGTTAATTTAAGTGAATAAAGACTTGTTAAAAAAAAAAAAAACCAGTTTGGTTTTCTTAAATATGTAAATTTCTACAATGAAAAGATATATATAAGCATCTCTTTCCTACCCTCCGGTTCCATCCACTTCCACTTTTTTTTTTTTTTGGTTTATATTTTGTATTTAATGACCTGTTATTTTCCTGTAGTTCAGGGGTTCTTTTTAAAATTTATTTTTTTAACATTTAAAAATTTTAGTTCCAAATTCTCTCCCTCCCAGAGAAGGCAAACACTATAATACCCATTATACATGTGAAATCATCCAAAACATATTTCCATATTAGTCATATCACAAAAAGCAGGAAAAACAAAGAAAACTCTACTTCAATTTGCACATGAGCTCTATCTCTGGAAGTGGACAGCACTTTTCATAATGAGTCCTTTCGTGTTCGTTCATCCTTTGTTGCCGAAGAAGACCATGCCATCAGAGAAATGATGACATGACTTGCACTTGACTTTGTTCTGAGTGACGGAGGGCTGTGCAGGTCACCAGCCTCACTTTCTCCTTCTGAGCCATATGAATCCAGTGACCAGATATTCATCAGGATGACTGGAGATGACCCAGGATACACTGGGAGACCTTGGCCCCTTTAGGCTAAGGTCTTTGCGGGTACTCACTTAGGGTGAGGCAACGCCCATTCATTGAATTGTCGTGGATCATTGCATTGATCAGAGTAGCCAGGTCTTTCACAGTTGATCATCATTACATCATGTTATTACTGTGCATGGAGATCTCCTGGTTCTTCTCACTTCACTTTGCATTAATTCATATAGGTCTTGATATGTTTTTTCTGAAGCCATTCCCCTCACCATTTCTCATGGTACAATATAATTCTATCACAACCATATATACCACAGTTTGTTCAGCAATTTCCTAATTGATGGACGTCTCCTCAGTTTCCAATTCTTTGCCACCACAAAAAAAGAGCTGTTATAAATATATTTATACAAATAGGTCCTTTTCCCTTATCTTTTATCTCTTGGGGATACAGACCTATTAGTGGCATTGCTGGGTCAAAGAATATGCACTTTGGGCATAGTTCCACATTATTCTCCTGAATGGTTAGACTGGTTCAGCATTCCGCTGACAGTTCATTAGATTAACTGTTATCCCATATCATCTCCAGCATCTATTGCTTTCCTTTACTGTCATGTTAGCTGATCTGATAGATGTGAGGTGGCATCTAAGAGTACTTTTAATTTGTATTTCTCTAATCAGTAGTGATTTAGAACATTTTTTCATGTCACTATTGATAGCTTTGATTTCTTCTTTAGAAAAGTGCCTGTTCATATATCTGGACTATTTATCATTTGGGCAATGACTCTTATTTTTAAAAATTTGGCTCACTTCCCTATATATTTGACAAATGGGGCCTTTTTCTGAGAAACTGTTGAATTTTTATTACTATTTTTACTACTATTTTTACTACTATCTATAGTACCTTTGATCAAAATGTAGTTTCCCTTATGAACTCTTGCAATTACATCTATTTTTGCTTTTGCTTTATCTGAGATCATGATTGCTACCCCTGCCTTTTTACTTCCACTGAAACGTAATAGGTTCTGCTCCAGACCATTAACTATGTTTATATATGTCTTTCTGTTTCAACTATGTCTCTTGTGAACAGTATCTCATTGGATTCTGGTTTCTGATCCATTCTGGTATCTGCTACCATTTTATGAGTGACTTCATTCCTTTCACATTCATAGTTATGATTTCTAACTATGTATTTCCCTCCATTCTCTTTTGTTCTATTTATCCTTCTCTCTTTTTACCCTGTCCTTCCTCAAAAGGTCCGTTGCTTCTAAGCACTGCATCCTTTGATCTACCCTCCCTTTCCTTACCGCCCCCTTCTCTTTCACCCTTCCCTCCTACTTCCCTGATGAGTAAGCTAGATTTCTATACCCAATTGAATGTATATATATATATATATATATACACACACACACACATTCAGTATATCTACATATCTGTATATATGCATGTATTCGTACATTCAGTATGTATGTATATATACATATATATGTATATCTATACATTCTTCTCTATTATAACCAATTCTGATGACGGTGAGGTTCAAGCATTGTCCACACCCCTCATTTTCCCCTCTACTGTAAAATCTCTTCCTTGGGCATCTCTTTTTTTGTGAGATACTTTCGCCCCTTCTCCTTCTCCCTTCCCTCTTTGCCCAGTGCATTACTCTTTCTCATCTCTTAACTTTATCTTTTTCAGGCCATCTCTTCATAGTCAATGTTATACCCCTGCCTTCTGTCTAAATACCCCTGACTGCCCTAATAATGATAAAATTCTTAGGAGTTACATATAGCATCTTCCCATGTAGGAATGTAAACAGTTTAACTTTATTGAGTCCTTTATGATTTCTCTTTCATGTTTACTTTTTTATGCTTCCCTTGAGTCAGTGTCAAGCTTTGGTCTTATCAACAGGAAAGCATAAAAGTCCTGTGTTTGATTAGATGTCCATCTGCATTCCATCCCCACCCCCATCTCCCAAAGGGTTACACTCAGTTTTACTGAGTAGATTATTCTTGTCTCCTTTGCCTTCTGGAATATCATCTTCTAAGCCCTCCAGTCCTTTAATATGGAAGCTGCCAAATCTTGGACCATCCTCCCTGTGACTCCATGTTATTTGAATTGCTTTTTCTGGATGCATGCAATATTTTCTCCTTGACCTGAGAGCTCTGGAATTTGTCTGTAATATTCCTGGGAGTTTTCATTTGGGGATTTCTTTCAGGAGGTGTTCAGTGGATTCTTTCTATTTCCATTTTACCTTCTGGATCTAAGATATTGGGGAAGTTTTCCTTCCTAATATTTTGAAATATGATTTTAGGTTCTTATTTTGGTCATGGATTTCAGGTAGTCCAATTCTTAAATTATCTCTCCTCAAACTATTTCATGAGTTATTTGTCTTTCCAATGAGATATTTCCCATTTTCTTCTATTTTTTTTTTATTCTTTTGACTGTGCTTATTGTTTCTTGATGTCTCATGAAGTCATTAGCTTTTACTTGCACAATTCTAATTTTTAAGGAATTGCTTTTTCCTTTTGGCCTGTTCTGTTTTTTAAGGGTTTCTTTTCTTCAGTGAATTTTTGTGTTTCTTTTACCAAGCTATTAAGTCTTTTTTCACAATTTTCTTGTGTCACTCTCATTTCTTTTCTAAATTTTTCCTCTACTATCTTATCTCTTTAACACTCAGGAGTTCTTTTTGGGTTCAATTACTATTTTTTTGCTTGAGGTTTTGTAGCTGTGTTCATGTTATTATCTTCTTCTGAGTTTGTGTCTTGGCCTTCCCTCCCACATTGGTAGCTTTTTGCAGTCAAGGTTTTTGTTATTTGCTCTTTTTCAGCCTATTTCTTGACAGGTTCTGCTCACCCAGGGATGGAGAGGTACTGTTCCAAGCTTCAGGCTTTTTGTGCTACTGTTTTCAGAACTAGTTGTGAGGATCTACAAGTTTATAGTGCTTCTAAGGTGTGATGTGATCTGGGGAGAGGTGCAATTACTGGTCTCCTGGTCTGTGCTCTGGTCTTAGGGTGGGGCTAGGAGGGAGCGAAGGTATGCTCTCCTGTGGCCACAAATGTTAGTACTGTTTTCTGTCTCAGAATTGTAACCCCAAACTGAGACCAAAAACTGTATATGGGCAACAGAGTTGCCCAACAGTTCCAGACTGCACACAGTGCCAGGGAAGGATACCTTGTAACCTCTGCCACAAGACAGCCTAGTGTGGCCTGCCAGCATCAAAGAAGGCACTGTGCCCTGTAAACAAAGCAAAATCTCAGTCTCACAGAGGAAGCTTGAGATGCTCACAGAGACATCTCCATTCAAAATGTGGTAACAGAGTACTTGTGCCCAACCTGTGGTAGAACCTTCTGAACTAGTCTCGCCAAGCACACCATACCCTGATCCTACACCATGATGTCCCTTACAGCAACAGTAATATGAAGGAGGTATGGCAATGGCTTTGAAGTTTCATGAGATATTTGGGGCTATCACTTTTTCCCCCTCAACTCTTCATGAACAACAGTGTTTCAGCTGAGCTGGAGAGAGAAGTCTCTTACTTTTCTACAGGGAAAAGCACTATCCAGGAAAGAAAGACTGAGAAGGGTAAAGATACAGAGGTAGTTCTTCCTGGTAAAAAAAAGGATCATAGATTTAAGCCATTTATACAAACTCACCATTTTTGCAAATGATGAAACTGGGATCTGGAGAGATTGATAACTATAGTAAATTTCTGCATATTGTTTCAAGCATAGTGTTAGCAAAATGCTGTAGGCAGATTATCTTACTTGATTCTCACAGCAACCCTGGGCTTTAGATACACTTTTTATCCCTGTTTTACAAATTAGGAAACATGAGACTGAGAGAAAGTAGTTTGTTTGCCCAGGGTCACATAGCTGATTAAGTATCTGAGACCAGGTTTTGAGCTCAGATTTTACTGACTCTGAGTTCATCCCTCATACTGACAACATGACCTACCTGTAGGGTAGCACCAGCTATCTTCTCTGTCTCAAAGTAGGATAACCAGCTTTGGGGGGTGCATGGCCAAATATTGACTCTTACTGAGAATTTCATCCACTAAACCTTCCTGTCCCTTTCTCCACTAGATCTTTTTTAAAGGAAGTAAATATTTCCTCATTAAGCCTTGCCCGTGTTGAACTTGTGAAGCTGATTTTTGGAACCCAAGTGTAGACTTTTACATTTGTGCCTATTACATTTCACATGACAAGTTTAGGTCCTTTATTCTAATCTGCCAACGTCTTTTTGGATTCACACTTGTCCTCCAGTATATTTGCTATCCTTTCAAGTTTTTTGTCATTTATAAACTTGAAAAGTGTGCTCCCTATGTTTAAACTTTGGTTCAGCTATTCCCTTCATCCCCCAAGATTTTTGTCTGACGTGAACTGGGTCTTAATTCAAAGGTGGCTCCAAAAGACTGGTATCTTCTTCTCTTAGTTTACCCCTACTCAAGAGTTTACTCTTGCAAATCTTCAAATATAGTTTATGTATGATTCATATCTAGGTTTCTGCAAATATGAGTAACAAGATCCTTATGTTTACCTTACACTTTAGCATTTATACATTTACATATATATGTGTATGTAAATGAATGTATGTGTGCATATGCCCATGTATGTATATATGGGTATATATCTATAATATTTGTATTTACCTTACGTGTTTACCATTATAGCTATTCTTTTTCTACAAAAACAATTCAGAGGATGCAAAGGACTTATAGGAGACCATAAATAGGTACATAAAACACTCAGAATAGCTCTTCAATAAGATTTCTTCCCTATTCAATCAATAGGATCCTACTTTGTTGGGTATTAGCTTTCTACTAAGATCTTAGAGTTCTTTGGACCCCCCCCTCAGAAGGGAACCGGAAATTAAGTTTGCCAGGAGAACAATGCCCTGCCAGTACAATGAATCTCTAGATCTACCCTGGGTCCTATACAGTCCCTCCCATATGTGTAGTCCTTTTTATATATCCTTTTCCCATGTCTTATGGTTTGAGTTTTCTCTGGAAGGGAACCCCACATAAAAGGAACCCCATATAAATGTCCCACATTTTGGGGTTTCTGGACAAGAAACATCTTTCCCATTGGACCTGCATTGTCTGAATAACTCTAGGTAATGGTATAGAACAAAATACAAGTATTTCTTAATCCATACCATAATCCATTATTTCTCCTCTAGCTTGATGGGTCCTGTAGGCCAGAGGTCTCAAACTTAATTGGGAAATATTTAACCAAATAAATAAAAGTACAATGCAACCTGGATAATGTTATTTTTTGGTTTTCCAAGTCAATATATGGCCTGCAAGGCTCTTCCTATTTGATTTTGACACTACTGCTAGAGGCAATGCTCTTCTCTCTCCAAGAGAACTCTACTTATCTCTCAAGAAAGAAGGAAAAGATTTATTAAGTTCATACTATGTGCCAGATGGAGGTTAAATGGTTTGCGCAGAGTCACACAGCTAGTAAGTATCTGATTTGAACTCAGCTCCTCCTGAATCCAGGCTTGGCACTGTATCCACCATGACACTTAGCTGCTTCTAGAGAAATAGATCCCCCAACTTTCAGACTTCGGGTTACTTTTTTTAGACATGGTTGAAGGCTGAGGCTGCTCCCCAAATTTCCCTTCCCTGGCTAGTAGATCAGGTTTTGAGGTCACATGGACAAGTATAATTTTAAATCTCACTTTGTCCACACAGGAGGCTAAAGTTAAGAAACATTCTTTATAAACACTCCTTTCCCTAGGCTGCATGGACAAAGCATGTGTTAAAAAAAAAAAATCACCACAAATTCAAATGCTTCCTTGATGTACTTTAAAGGATTATCAATTCCCCATGTTTCCTCCTACTTCACACACCCCCAAGAGACACTCCCTTCACAATAAAGTACAGCTAAAAAAGCTAACGAACACATTGGCCATATCTGATATCATTCATCTCATTTCGGCTCAACAGTCCACCATTACTCTACTAGGAGAGGGAGCCATACTTCTTGAAAGCTAGTTTATGAAAGTCATAAATTAATCGCTGAATTAATCAAAGTTCTGATGTCTTCCAATGCTGTCATCTTTATTGTGATCATCATATAAATTGTTCTCTTAATTGCTGCTCAGCATTAGGTCATATAAATCCTAATAAATTTCTCCAAATTCTTCATAGTCATCATTTCTTATGGTCCAATAATATTTTGTTACTTTCATGTACCACAATTGGTTTCATCCATTTTCCAATTGATGGACATGCTCTAATTCTTTGCTACCACAAAAGTACTGCTATATTTTTGTATATTTGCCATCTCTTTACTATTTACAATTCTTTGCTGGAACAGAAAAGTGCTGCTATAAACATTTTTGTATATATGGTCTCTATTTATTGACTTTGACCTCCTTGGGTTCTAAGCTTAGTAGGGGTATCATTTGGTCAAAGGATATGTGTAGTTTAGAGATCTTTCTAGTGTCACAAAATTGTTTTCCATAATAACTGCACTAATTCAAAGCTCCACAAATGGCACATTAGTGTGTCTAATTTCCCACAGTCCCCATCATTTGCCATTTTCATCTTTTGTCATCTTGGTCAATATAATGGATGAAATGTGAAATTTCTTCTATGTATCCCTCTGTAATATCTCCCCTGCTCCAGCACTGCCCTAGTTGCTACTATTCTTGGTCAACCAGTCAACCAACAATTATTTATTAAGTCTATAATATATGCCAGGCACTGTGCTAGGCAATGGGGCTACAAATACAATGAATGGAATAACCTTTAATGGACAAGACCTAACATTTTAGTCTGGGAAAATCTGCTCTCAGGAGCTTTCATCTTAGGTCAATGGGGCAGGAAAACTGTAGGCAGACAAAGGAAGCCCCGATTTGCTTCTCCCCCAAGGTAAAGGTATAAGGAGGAAGTATAAGGGAAAATAGAAACAGTTCTCCACTTTATCTTCAAGTATAACATGAGGGACTTTGTCAAGTATTTAGCTGAAATAGGAGCATACCAACATTCCCCTCTTCTGTCAGTCTTGTTACTTTGTCAGAAAATGGAAATCAGGTTACTCTGGCAGGATCTGATGTGAAAATATCATACTGACTTTTGGTGATGACTGCTTCACTTTCCAACTGTTCATAAACCACCCTTTTAATTTTGCCATTAAATTTTGTTTGTTCTAGCATTTTGCCAAGTAAGGAAGACAAGTTCACTGGTCTGTAGTTTGTAAGCTCTACATGCTTCCCACCTTTTTTTTTTTTTTTTTGAAAATTAGGACATTTACTATAGTACATGTATAGTATAGTATAGTCCTATAGTAACTTCATTTGCCACAATTTTTCTTGTTTTAAAAAAAAATTATTTTTATTTTCAATGTCAAATCCTTTCCCTCTTTTTAGCCCTCCTCTACCTCTTGCTAAGGTAAAACATATGAAACCTATTAAACATATGAAGTCATGCAAAACATATTTCCACATTAACCATGTTCTAGAGAGGGGACAAAAGAAAATAAATAGATAAGAGAAAAAGAAAATGTACTTCAGTCTGTACCCAGAATCTATCACTTCTCTATCTGGGGGTCCCACAGTCTTTCAAAAATATCCATAACAGCTTAGCAATCATCCTTGCCAGTTCTGTTAATACTCTGGAATGTATGTGTGGGCCTTCTGACAAGAATTCACTGAGGACAGCTGTATGCTATCTGATATTTATCTCACCTTCTTCTTCCCTGATCGCCCTTTTTTATTGTCTCATTCCTAGTTCAAAGATCATGTTCACTGAAAAAGAAAATAGCTAGAAAATACAAGTATTAAGTGTTTTCCTAGTCATCTATTATCATTATGCCTAAAGAGTGGCCTTACGGCATGTTTGATCTTCTACTTGTGCCAACATAGTTAAAAAAAAAAACAACCCACCCACTCAACAAAGCCTGTTTGTTATCGTTGAAGTGAGCCTTGTGTTTAGGTTTCTGTGAACCTCACAGTCCATGTAAAATGAGTTTATTGACAGCCATCTTTAGATGGACACCTGATTTTCTTTCAACAATTTTTCAGTATGAGATTCTATGCCTGCTACTTTGAATTGGATGGGTTACGTTGCCTTCTAAAAAAAAAAGTGAGGTTAGAGACCTTGAAGCTCATAAGAGCTTCCATAATAAGCAAAAAAAAAATCATAGAGGAAGGGTCAACCACATAACCACTTATCTAATGACCTTTGGCACTGTGCTAGGTATTAGAGATACCCAGACAAAAACAGAACACCCCTTGTCCTCAAAGTGCTTGCTCACATTCTAAGAAAGGAAAAGACATTTACACAGGGTTTATCAGAAATGAATGAGGAAAATGGTTCAAGTACCTTTGGGAGAATTTTCTCCCTTCTCTTGGCTTTCTTCACGTGTCTCATCCCACAAGAACTCTGCCTTTCATCCACTGATCTATCCCCATTTGTTAGCACACAATTTAGATTTTGCAGGTGAAAATTTTGTTGAAAGGCTTCAAAAATACCAACAGAAACTAGAACAAGCAACCATTTGCCCCCAGCAATCACACAGAGCAGATCATGAGTCTCTTCCATTTTCAAATATGGAAATTTCCATAGCTGAGATAGCCCATGAATCTCATCATCTCCTGCTGCTTTCTGCTAGTTGTTCCAGAGGTGGGGGGGAGGGGGGAGGGGGCTCTCTCCCTCAGCTGCTCCCTTGGCCCTATGTGTTCTCTAGCTCAGTAGCAGAGTACAGCATCTTTTTGGCATAGTCTCCTCAGGCAAGGCAAGGGAAGAAGTTAAGAGTATTGTCTTTTAGCAGAGGGGGAGAAAATGAAGAATTTTTCATATCTGGAGCAGTTCTGATTTCCCCTGCAATATATCACATGTCTCCCAATCCAGCTGAGACTAGAGATTCCCTTTTTAGAAGAAAGGATTTCATTAGAGTTGTGATTTCTTTGATATATAAGGAACTCTCAGGCAAGGGTATACAGATAAACGTTTGACAAGTGGTTTCTTAAGGGGAAAAAATGTGCACATGACAAACATTTTTTTAAGTCAGTTGGGGTTAAGTGACTTGCCCAGGGTCACACAACTAGTAAGTGTCTGAGGCCAGATTTGAACTAAGTTCTTTCTGACTGCCAAGCTGGTACTTTATCCACTGTACCACCTAGCTGCCCCATCCATGACACACTTTTAAGTTTAATCTGCAATTTTTAAAAGCGTTTTCTCCACCATCTTCCTAAATCTAGACCATCAAACAATCAAAAAAAATCAAACTCTGATTTATAGCATTTGCCAATTCCAAAGTATATATAAGCGCTTACTCAGAAAATTTAACAATCTCATGAGCCTGTCTAAGGCTCCAGGACACCCCTGCCTCCGCTGAGAAAGTTACTTCAGTATAGGTTGACACCTTCTCTGTAACTTGTAAAATGACTTGCCCAGGGTCACACAGCCAGTATGTGTCAGGGACAAGACCCAAACCCAGTTCTTCCTACCTTTAAGGCCTCTCTCTGTCTACTACAAAGATCCCTCTCTTTTGTTTTTAAATTTTTTTTTTTAATTTTTTTCTCCTGCTTCTTTCCAGTAACACCTTCTTAAAGCTCTGCTCAGCAACCTAAAGTGCTCAGACTTGGCCTGGCTTGCTGGGCTAAAGACATTCAATTCGACAGTGACAAAATTATACTCTGCTTTTTCTTATTGGGAATTAGGTGCTACATAGTTTTAATGTTTATGTAATCCGTGTGCAGATTAAGGACATATGGACTGGGTTAAATTTTAGAGATGAGTTAATATTGAGAATTCCCATGGCTCATGTTCACTCCTCCCCAGATGTTTTCTCTGCAAGAACATCTGCATTGGTCTCATTTCTGGTGTACTAAGCTTACCTGGGAGCAGCCAAGGCTTCCAATAAACATTCGAACGTGAAGCACATTGATTACTGAGCACAGAAATAACAGATGTGGCTCTTGCCTCCAAGTCGCAGTTAATAGAGGAAGAAAGCAATTGTGTGTGTGTGTGTGTGTGTGTGTGTGTGTGTGTGTGTGTGTGTGTGTGTGTACGTATTTGTATCTAATGGTAGCCATCTCTAGGGTGGGGCGTGGGTGGAAGGAGAAGGAAGAAAAAAGTTTTTAAAAATTAATTTACACAATAATTTTGTTGTATGTTTGAAAAGAATGTCAAGTTGTGCATAGTAGATTGGTAGTTTCATGTGCAATCATTTTTTTATTGCACCATATTATGGAAATGTCTGTTTTATTCCATAAATTTTTTAAAATGATAAGAGAGTGATCTGCCTTCTCCCTACTTAGAGGGTCAGTCTCCCTCCTCTGTCAGGTGGCGTGTTAGAGTCAACTAGGTTCATCTTCATGGCCTCAGACACTTACTAGCTGGGCGACCCTGGGATCAAAACAAGGACCCTAATCATGGATGTTGGAAGAAGCTGACATGATGGAGACTAGCACCAGGTATTTGTTATAGAGGTCACAACTTAGAACCAGAGGGAAAGGTTAAGGTAGAGATGAAGAACCCCAGTTTCCTCAAAAGGTAGAACCAGAAGTATATTCAGGCAAACTCAACAAATCAGAAGAAAATTGGTCAAGGTCAAGAGAAAGACATCCAAGTACTTGGAGGCATGACAGCTTCCAGGAGGAGGAAAGAAGACACCTACATGGTCAGTGTAGGCTCCCCAAAGCCTAGGGGAAAAATAGATAACATTGGTCATTACCCCTGGGACCAAAGCCTAGGTCAAGACTCCTAGGGCAAGAGAGGCTGCTGGGCAGAATTGCAAGACAGCCTGAGGTCCCAGAGGATAATCTTATGGCATTTTCACTGGCTACCTCCCATGTCTGAAAGTCTCTCTTTCCTCATCTCTACCTCCTGGCTCACCTGGCTCCCTTCAAGTCCAGCCAAAATCTCCCGTTCTGCAGGAATCCTTTCCCAATCCTCCTCCATCTTAGTGCTTCTCCCCTCTCCAATTTATTCTTTGTATCTCCTATATGTATATGCTTGTTTGCATGCAGTCTCCACCACTAGACAGTGTATTCCTTGAGGACAGGCACCACTAGCAGTAGACTGTACTAGTCTACATCCTGTCAGCTTCTTCCAACATCCATAATTAGGGTCCTTATTTTGATCCCAGGGTCACTGCAGTGTCTTTGAATTCCCACTATGGTGCACAATATCTGGCATGTATGTAGAAAACAGTTAATAACTGCTTATCAAATTGACTTAAGGACTTAAACTTGAAAAGAAGAAGTAGCAAAATCTAGGAGAGGTTGAGGCTCCCATCAGTTCAGGATGCATACTCTGCGAAGCCATCCCAAGGATGCTGGAAGCGTGGCTTAGCTTGGCATACAAACGTCTATCCAGTAGAGCATTCTTTTCTTGTACTTCCAGTTCTTTCATCTAAGCAGGTGCGAACTGCTAATAGGATTTTTGTTGTTTAGTTATTTTTCAGTCATATCTGACTCTTTATGACTTCCTTGGAGGATTTTCTCGGCAAAGATACCAGAGTGGTTTGCCTTTGCCTTTTCCAGCTCATTTTATAAATGAGGCAAACTGGGCTTAGTGACTTGCCCAAGGTCACACAGCTCCCAGGCCTTGCACCTAATGATGGGGTGATATACAGCTATGGGAGAGGGGAAACATACTAGATTGAGTTAAAGATCTAGGCTCTAATTCTGATTGTACCACATCATAGTTATGCATGCAACCTTGAACAAGTCACTCAAGCTCCCTCAGCTCCTTCTTTTGTGTAAAATGGGAAGGGTTGGAATAAGCCATCTTTGGAGTCCCTCTAGTCTCTATATTCCTTGGTTCATTCTCTGTTATCCAAAGGTCCGCTAGCACACTAACAACTCATATCTACATAACATCCCGAGGTTTGCCAATCACTTTCCTTCACAATAACCTTGTGAGGGGGTAGGATAAGTATTATTATTGTTTCCATTTTACAAGTTTGGTGATTGAAGCTCTGGAAAGTTATAAGCATTGGACCAAGCCCCAGGGATGTCACAAGAGGCAAAAAGTCCCTGCCCTCACCTTAGACATTTACTAGCTGTTTGAGCCTGGGCAAGTCACTTCATCATGTTTGCCTCAGTTTCCTCCTCCGTCAAAAACCACTCCAGTATCCTTGCCAGGAAAACTCCAAATGGGATCGTGAAGAATCAGACATGACTGAAAAATGCCTCAACAACCACAAATAAATTGGGGTATGTGAATGTAATGCAGTTGTGTTGTGCCATAAGAAATGATGCATATAACTCACTCAGAGAAACATGAAAAGACTTGTATAAGCTGATGGAGATTAAAGTGAGAAGCACCAGGAGAACAATTTATAAAATAACAACAAAAATAATATGAAGAAAAGCAGATCTGGAAAACCTTAGAACTCTGATCAAAGCAGCAAATAATAAAGATATCAGTAGACTGAGGATGGAGCATTTCTCCCACCTCTCGCAGAAGAAAATGAAAAGGGAGAGGAGGAGACATATAAGCTTATTTTTTATTCTTTTTTTATACTGAAATAGGGGAAGGCAAAATAATAGGGGGAGGGAAGCAATAAGCATTTCTCTAATTCCACACACTGTACTAAGTGCCTTTTTTACATATATCTCCCTTGATTCTCAAGGTAGGGGCTATTATTATCCCTATTTTACAATTGAGAAAACTGAAGCAAACAGGTTAAGGGATAAAAAAGTGAAAAAGAGCAACAAAAAAAAGTGATAGTGAAAAAAAGAAAAAGCCACAAAGGAAAGGAATCAGAATCACCCACTAGCACTTGGCTCATTAAAAAAAAAAAAAAGCTTCATTATTTAAAGGATGGAGGTTTAATTATTTGGAAATGTTTCTTATGTAGAATGCCTCATTTTCCAGTGGTATTAGATGGCTCAATTCAATTCAACATTTAATTGCCTGCTATATATGAGGAACTGTGTTAACCAACCCTAGAGATAAAAAGTTTATAAATACCAAAGCTATTTCCCTCAAATAGCTTGGTCAAACTTGGTGGGGGTTTCTTAGTCTGGAGTCCATAAACTTAAAAAAAAATTTATAACTGTATTTCAATATATTTGGTTTTTTCTGTATATTATATATTATTAATAGCATTATATTATTAAATATTAAATTAATGATAAATATGTTATATACTAATATATTTTATGAATTTAAAAACATTATTCTTTGAAAAGATTCATGGGTTTCACCAGTTTGCCATGTGTCTATGTACCCATGACATGCAAAAAGGTGAAGATTACTGGCTAACAGGTAGGGTTACAACATATTATCATAGTATTTAGAGTTGGAAGGAAATTCAGAAATCTTCTAGTCCAATACCTAATTTTATGCATGAGGAAATGAAGACTCCAACTTGCCTAGTTCACACAGGTAGATGTGGGATTAGAATCTATGTCCTCAGACTTCAATCCAAGGCACTTTTTACTAAACCATGCTAACGCCCATGAATGAACACTAATTATGATACGAGATAGACAAGGGTAGGCTGGTAAATATTTAACAACTAGCTTGGAGGGAGGGAGTGTATGAATGACGTACTTTTAATTTTGATCTGCATTGTTAACATTTTCTCTGAAACTATCAGGAGTTTAGACAATCAACAAAATGATAAATTGATCCTTGATTTGTAGTTTGTCTATTTTCTAGATGCAATTGCTTATACTGAAAATTTAACAATCAGCTCTGCTGAAGGTAGGATATGATAAAGACAGTGGAAAGTGCCAGACAAAGGGTTCTAGGAATAGCTGAAGAGAAAGGGATCATTTTTAACCAGTTGATTTCAGGAAAGATGCTATGGAGAGCCTGGGGCCTTCAAGGAACAGAAGGCATTCAACAGGTAAAGGCTAAGATAGAAGACATTTCTGGAGCAGAGGCAAAGAGGAGGATATAAATGAGACCTCACTGTAGTAACATGATTGCTCCCGAAAGTCAGTGAGAACATGGTAATGATGAAAAAATAACAATGGTGATGTAGCAAGGCATTTAATGAATAAATGGAGCAGGTTTGCTAAACTGACTGGTAAAGGTTGACGTTCATACATATCACTTTAAGGTTTATAAAGATCATCTCTTTTCATCTTCACAACTCTCTGAGCTAGATACAGCAGCCATTATCATCCCCATTTTACAGAAGAAGAAACTACCAAGATCTTAAATAATTTCTCTGTGGTCTCATGGCTACTAAGGCAGGACTTGAATTCAGGGCTTTCCTGACTCTAAGTTTCTGTGTTCTTCTCAGGATGCCACACAATGTAGGAGAAAAGAAAGGAGCAAAGAAATTTTTTTTGTTTTGGGGAGGCAATCAGGGTTAAAAAGTGACTTGCTTAGGGTTATATAGCTGGAAAGTGTCAAAGGCTAGATTTGAACTCAGGTCCTTAAGTGCCCTTGAGTGGCTCAAAGTTCACCTTAAGTAGGCTGAGGCTCCAGAAACATGGTTAATCACTTCCTGTCACTGCATTTTAGTAAGTTGCAAGCAATCTCAAAGATAAGATCAATTTACAGATGAGGAAACTGAGACTCAGACTAGTTCATTGGTTTACCCAGAGTTACCCTGGTAGCAAACAGAAAAGTCAGAACTGGAATGGGGGTGCTTTCATTTCAGTATACATACCCCTCTTGCCTCCTCCAAAGCCCCATCCACAGGAGGCCCCAGGTGAAAGGCCAGGCCAAAGCTTGGCAGTTTATCTTATGAAACAGAGCAGAGCCACAAGCAGCTTCCAGACACATGACAAAGTCGTTGTGCATGTGGAGGAAGACATGCCTGTTTGATAGCTGGGGAGTGACCTCCTTGAGTCCCAGGCGGCTGCAGTATCAGTAGCTCTCACCATTTCCGCTTCACTAAATGCAACAATATATTAAGAAAAAAATAAGGAGATGGTTGGCTCTTTTCATGATTTTCCTTTTTAAATTTTGTTGAAAATGGAACTGTGTTCTCTTGATCCTTCAAACAAACAAAGGGGAAGTGGAAGCAAAAAGATTTCTCTTCTTTCCCCCAGGGACCTGGCTGTGTTTGTAGAACAATGTGGGGAAAGCGTCTGTCCATTTGTAGCCTTGTCAGGCTGCCCCAAAGTGATTTGCTGTAGGAAGTGTTGGATGAATACCATTTATATGTCAGAGAAAGTGATGGAACCACATCCTTTGAATCAAAGATCTTTATTGGCTACCCTCTTAAATAGATGATGAAAGAAACCTCTGATCTTGTACCAGACTAGAAGTCAGGCCAAGCAAGTCTTGCTGTACCATGGTATGGGTAGACCTTGGGGGATGGGGTGGGGTTGGGGGAGTCAGGGCAGATCAAGAGCCTGTGGAAGGAATCTGAGGGGCACGCTGGGGGAGTGACAGCAAGGTGCCTGGCATTAGAATGTGGCACCAATACAAATAATGATGATATTAATACCAGCTGGAAAGGCAGTGTTTCCTAGTGGACAGAAAGTCCATTTCAGAAATAGGAAGAAAACTAGAGTTCAAAATTCTCCTCTGATACATCCTGGCTCTGTGACCCTGAACATTAAATGCAACTAACCTCTTAGGGCCCCAGGCAACTCCAGAAGACCATAAATCAATGAGACAGTGAAGACCTGTATCAGTATAGAAAATTTCTTCACCAGGAGTTCCTTTTATCAAGGCAATATAAGTCCTTCTCCCAAATCAGCTGTCTCCTGCTCCAACATGGACTTGTTAGAAAACTTTAAGCATGCCAATGACTTGTCATTTTCATTAAGTTTTTCTATAGCATGATAGGTTTGTGAAGTGATTTTTACCTTTTTTAGACTCTTCATTCTGGGAGAAAACATGGTAATGAGCAAAAAGCCCTGGTCTGGGATCCAGGAAACCAGTACTCTGCCAGTAAGTAGCAATGTGGCCCTTGGGATATCATTAACTTAGATGCAATGTCCTTACCTATAAAATAAGGAGTTGAAACAGATGATTGAGGGACAGCTAGGTGGTGCAGTGGATAGAGCAGTGACTCCGGAGTCAGGAGGACTTTGAGTTTAAATCTGGCCTCAGACATTTACTAGGTATGTGACCCTGAGCAAGTCACTTAGCCCTGATTGCTCGAAAAAAATGCAAAAAAGTAGATTATTGTTACTTCAGGCTAGACTTTCTTTTATTTGAAGGGGCTTCAGAAGAAGAAAGGGAGGAAAAGAGGGAACAAAGTGAAAGAGAGAGAGACAGAGAAAGAGAGAGAGAGAGAGAGAGGAGGAAGAAAAAAGGGGTAGATAGAGAACTAGAGGGAGGGGAAGGTAGGGAGGAAAGAGGGAGAGGAAGAAAGATAACAAAAGGGAGAGAGGAAGTGAGAGACAAGAAAACCAGAAATAATAACTGATCTTTAGAAAACATTTTTCTCACAATATACACATTGATGGACTACCTGGCAACATAAGCTCCTCATCTCCCTTATTTTCTAGACATGGATTGTTAGAACAATCTCCTTCTCTTTGTTGTGGTTTCTCTGGAGAGAGTGTTTGGTAAGAGTAGTAGTGCAAGCCTTCTGCTAACATTTGTAGAACAAGGAATACTTTTTGATTAGGCTTTCTGCAAGAAAGTAAAAAAAGTAGGAAGAAATAAAGCTAAGTAAATTGTTTAAAAATATTTTTATTCCACTAAATATTTCCAAATTGCATTTAAAAATTTTTTAGCATTCTTTTTTTTAGAAATTTGATTTCCAAATTCTTTCTCTCCTCCTGCTTCTCCCTAATCCCTTGAAAAAGCAAGCAATATATAGATTATACATGAGAAGTCATGCACAATGTATTTCCATTTTAGCCATGTTGCAAAAGAAAACACACAAAAACAAGAAAAATAAAAAAGTTTTAAAAGTATGATTTCATCTGTATTCAGTTCATCAGTTGTGTCTCAGGGAGTAGATAGCATCTTTTATCATGAGTTCTTTGGAATTGTCTTGGGTCATTTTGTTGATCAGAGTAACTAAGTTGACAATTGTTACAATATTACTGTTACTGTGGACAATATTCTCTTGATTGCACTCACTTCACTTTGCATCAGTTCATAAAAGATTTCCTTGTTTTTCTGAAACTGTCCTACTTGTCATTTCTTATAGTGCAATAGTATTCTATCACAATCACACACCACAACTTGTGCAGCCATTCCCCAAATGATGGATAGCTCCTCGATTTCCAATTTTTTGCCACCACAAAAAGAACTGCTATAAATATTTTTGTATATATAGGTCCTTTTCCTCTTTCTTTGATCTCTTTGGGATACAAACCTAATAGTGATATTACTGAGTCAAAGTGCACAGCTTTATAGCACTTTGGGCATAGTTTCAAATTATTCTCCCTGAATGGTTAGACCAGTTCATAACTCTACCAACAGTTTATTAGTGTCCCTATTTTTCCATATTCTCTCCAACATCTGTCCTTTTTCTTTTCTGTCATGTTAACCAAGCTGAAGCTGATAGATGTGAGGTAAGTAGTATTCCAGAGTTGTTTTCATTTGCATTTCTCTAATTCAGAGCATTTTTTTCATATGACAAACTTCTCATACACACACACACACACACACACACACACACATATATAAAGAAGCAAATTTTTTCATGTCTCTTCTTGGAGATCAAACTTGATCTGTAGAATTCCATATCCGGTTTCTATGATTTTATTTTTTTTGTGGTCCTTTCCATTTACATTGTTGTAATCACTGTGTATATTGTTTTCTCAGTTCTACTTCTTTCACTTTGCATTATATCAATCATTTCTTACAGCAGAATGAGGATCAATTAAACTAACGTACAACTTGTTTGGCCATTCCACAGTAAAAGGGCTTCAACTTCTTTTTCCTGGTTCTTTGTTACTCCAGTAAGTATTGCCATGCATATTTTGATATCAGTATGTAAGGTCTTTCTTTTTGTCATTATTCTCTCTTGGGATATATACCTACCAGGGGAATCTATTGGTCAAAAATTATGGACATTTTAGTCACTCTTTTAGAATAATTCCAGTTTGCTTTCCACAATGATTAGACCAATTCATAGTTCCACCAATAAATCATTAATTAGTGTGCCCATCTCTTCATTCTCCTCCAACATTGACTGTTTCCATCTCTTAACATTAGTTGCCAGTTTTCTAGATGTGAGGTGAAATCTCAGAGTTGTTTTGATTCACTTTTCTTCGTATTAGTGATTTGAAGCATTCTTTGATACAATCATTAATAGTTTGCAATTCTTGTTTTGAGAACTCTTCATATTCTTTGAGCACTTATCTATCATGGAACGGCTTCTGATCATATATATTTCTGTTAACTGTCCGTATATTTTGGACATTAGACACTTATCAAAGACATTTGATAAAAAGATTGTTTTCCTAGTTGACTGCTTCCATTTTTATACTAGTTGCATTTATTTGTTTAGGCAGAAATTTCTTAATTTCACATAGTCAATATTATTTCTTTTGCCTTTTGTAATTGCCTCTATCCCTTGTTTAGTTAAGTAGTTACCCCCTGTGCAAAGGTAAATAATCTATCCCTTTTTTTAATGGAATGATTTTTAATATCAAGTCACATATCTATTTTGAACTCATTGTAGTACATGGCATAAGATGTAAATCTAAACCTGATTTCTGCCTACTTTTCTATTTTTCCATCATTTCCTGTGAAAAAGAAAAGTCTCTCCTAGATCACTTATGTTTTCTGGTTTCTAATTCTTTCTTGTTTAGTCTTTTCTGTTTTCTCTTTTTTAACCAGCACTAAATAGTCTTGCTGAATACTGTATATTATATAGTCTGAAGTGTAAAGTACTCTTTCCCCTTCATTCCAAACAATTAAGATTATCTCCCTTGATAATCTGAATCAGGAGTTCTTAACCATTTTTGTGTCATGGATCTCTTTGGCAATCTGGTGACAATGACATATCCTTTATTAAAATTCTTTTAAATAGAATAAAATGCACAGGATTACAAAGGAAGCTAATTATAATAAAATAGTTATCAAAATTTTTTTTTAAAAATTCAAGGACCCTAGGTTAAAGTTTCCCGTATTAGATCTTTTATTCTCCAAATGAATTTTATGTTGGTTCTTTAAAATATCTCTTTGATCTCATATCATACACCAAAATAAGGTCAAAATGTGTAAATGATTTAGACATAAAAGGTGATTGTCAAAAGCAAATTAGAGGAACATGGAAAAATTTACCTGTCAGATGTATGTATAAGGAAAGAGCTTATAAACAAATGAGAGGTTGAAAGAATTATGGAAAGTAAAATAGAGAACTGTGGTTACATGACATTAAAAGGTTTTGCACAAACAAAAAAATGTAACCAAAACTAAAAGGAAAGCACGAAACTGGGGGGAAATTTACAGCAAAATTCTCTGATAAAGGTCTAATTTCTCAAATATAGAGAGAAGTAAATAAAATTCATAAAAAATAAGAGTCATCCCAAATGATTAATGGTCAGAATATAAGAACAGTTTTCTAAAGAAGAAATCAAAGCTATTGTCATGTGAAAAAATGCTTGAAATCACTATTCATTAGAAAATTGCAAATTAAAACAACTCTGAGGTACCAATTCACATCTATCAGATCAGTTAACATGACAGAAAAGGAAAATGATAAATATTGGAGGGGATGTGGAAAAGCAGGGACACTAATGCACTATTGGTGGTGTTGTGACCTGGTCCAACAATTTTGGAGAAAAACCTGTAACTTTACCCAAAGGGCTATAAAACTGTGCACACCCTTAGACCCACTAATACTAGTATCAGGTCTATAACTCAAAAATACATACAAAAGTATTTATAGCAACTCTTGGTGGTGGCATGAGGGAATGTCAATCAATTGAGGAATGGTTAAACAAGTTGTAGCCTAAGATTGTGATAGAATACTGTTGTGCTAGAAGAAATGACCAGAAGGACAGCTTCAGAAAAACCCGGGAAGTATTACATGAACAGTGCAAAGTGAAGTGAGCAGAACGAGGAGAACACTGTCTACAATAAAAATAATATTGTAACAATTATCAACTGTGAAAAATTTAGCAACACTGATCAATACAACAATCCAAGACAATTCCAAACAACTCAGGATGAAAAATGCTCTTCACCTCTAAAGAGAAAACTGATGAAGTCTGAATGCAGAATGAATCATACTTTTTTCACTTTGTTTATGTTTCTTGAGTTCGATTTTTTTGCAATATGGTTAATATGGAAATATGCATCTTATTGCTTGTCTTTTCAGTGGTCTGGGGAGGGGTGGGAGGAAGAGAGAATTTAGAACTCAAAACAATTTTAAATGAATGTTAAAAATAAGTAAATAAAGGAATATTTTGTAATTTTATCTATAAAGGTATTGGGGTTGCTTTGGCAGATTGACTCCCGGATATTCTATGCATTTTGTAGTTATTTTAAAAGGGATTTCTCTTATATTTTGTCATTGCTATATAGAAATACGATTGATTTTTATGGGCTTAAAGTCTGCAATCCTACTAAAACTCATAATTAAATCAATTAGTTTCTTTACTGATTCTCAGAATTTTCCAAATAATCTACATCATGTCATAAGCTAACTGGGATAATTTTATAAATCCCAGGCCTATCTTTATGCCTTTAATTTCTTTCTCTTGTCTTATTGCTATGAATAGCATTTCTAAATATCCATATTAGATGAATAATTATTAAGGAAACCAAAAGGAAATATAACTTCAGGGAAAGGAGGCATCCTTGTTTTATTCCTCTATATACTGGAAAAAACCTAATGCTTTCTGGTGGCATATAATACTAACTTTGGGTTTTAGCTACATTTTTCTACATTAAATGAAGATTCTCCTATGCCCATACTTTGTAGATGAGTATTACACTTTGTCAAAAACTTTTTATGGATTTTTTTTACATCTATTGATATAATCACCTGGCTTTTGATGTTTTTGGTTTTAATATGATTGTGTCAATTGTTTTCCTAATCTTGAAGCATCTTTGGGTTCCTGGTATAAATCTAGCTTGATCACAGTGAGTGATTTAAAAAAAAAAAAAGACAAATTGCTATTGTCTTTTTCTAGTCTTTTATTTAAAATTTCAAATCAATATTCGTGATTACTATTGGTTTGTAGCTCTTTTTATTTGCTTTGTTTTCCCCAAGGGTTAATTTATGTGTCTTATAAAATGAACTTTCTCAGTTTTTGAAAATCAAAGGCTTTCTCCCCAAAATAAACAAATAGGACAGCAGAATATCATGTACTATGTACCTCTCAGCTGTGTGACAACAGAGATGTGGTCCTGCTATAGAAAGTCATCCTTGGAAGCCAGCCTGTTACCTTGTCATGTTTTCATTGAGGACCCCTTTGTGCATACATGAGCCATTCCCATAAAGGTTTTATAGAAATAAGAAATCAGAAGCATAAATCAATAGTTGTTGACATCACTTTTTTCCTTTCTCTTTTAATGTTAGCTATTAAAATTGTACTGCTTTCAGCGCAGATCTCTTGTTTATGTGCTGGTCAGCCCTGGATGTTCTCAGTTTAATTTTCTTAAATGATATGGCTGTTTCTTCACTTTGTACACTGGGAATTGAATCCAAATATGGTCATTTAACCATTGACAGTAATTAGGAGAAAAAACCCACTCTAAAAACAGGCAGATCTGTTCCATTTAGAATCTCTTTGTTTTCTTCTTTCTGATTTCATCTATAAATGCTCTCAGGATAATCTGGCTGAGAAAACCTTGTGCCCAGCATTGTGCCATATGGTATTCTCAGTAACTTGTTACAGTTTGGTGGTGTTCTTGGCTTCCATGCCTTCTGATTGGCAAGGAGATTAAATGTTTACCAGCTGATGTGGTTTCAGGGCTCTTTTGGTCTCATCATCATATTTAATTGATAGAAAAAAAAAGAGAAAGAAATCATGATAAAACTAATGTCTTTAATTAAGTTTGTATCCCATTTTTTTAGAATTGGCATTTTGCTTAAAGATTATGTTAAAGCTAGGACATTCAAATGCCATGTCTTCTCATCTTTATCATTTTCTTATTTGATATTTATTTTGACCTTTGTGGTTAGTAGTCAAGATCTGACTGTACTCAGATAAGTAAGCTTCAGGATATTACCAAGATTGATTTGTGTACAAGAAGCCACATAGGCCTCCAGTTAAGGTGGTTCCAGCTAACCTAGTTCCTCTCCCAAAAAAACTCAGGAGAAATTTAAAAGGGCACCAGAGGAAATAATTATTAATAAAAGCAAAGGGAAATGTCAATGAGCTCCTTCATCCATTCTAGGACTGTACAAGGAGATAGCCAGGACCTTGCATTTGAAATGGCAGCTATATTAAAGGGGAGACTAAAGCCTGTGAGAGCTCTGATAGGAATTGAGGAATTGGGGGACTAGACCAATAAACAAGCCCTTAAATTAGTGATATCTCAGCCCTGGCAGCATCAGGAAATGTAGTTATCCTCAGTAGGTCAAAGCCATAGGAGACAGGAATAACTCAGTCTTTTTTGTTTTTTTTTTTTGGAGGGAGGGGTTTTTTACAGGGAAGGGGCAACCGGAGTCCAGGAGGCCTGATACTATGGTGACCTTCAGTATCGAGTTAGGACCTGCAGCAGGGGATGGAGCCATCTCTTGGTTTATGAAGGCAGAGTCAGGGCTAAGGCTAGCACCCATAAGGACGAGGAGATGGAGGAAGGCATCAGGGATGGCTGCAGAAGGTGAAGCTTGTCCTGAGGAATCTTACCCAGATTGCAGAAATGACAGGTCCAAGTAGGATCTGCCTTCAAGAGTACAGGCAGGGGACAGGAGAGATAGACTGACTTGTTTTCACAAAGCAACTGTCTGAGACTGGCTTTGAACCAATGTCTTTCTGACTCCAAATCCAATACCCTATCCACTAAGCTAGCCTGCCTCTTTTTCACATTTATTTCTATATGTTTGAAAGGTCCAAATCTATTTTTTTAGAAATAATAACGAGCATAGTTTCTCCTTCATTCTAAAATATCCTAAACACATGTGCTACATCACCCCACCTATTCAATAAATTCCACTGGTTCCATATAACTGCAGGATAAAATATAAAAGTCTGTGTATTTAAAACACTCCATCACCTGACCCCTTGCTACCTTTTCATTTTTCTTAAACCTTGTTCCCCTCCATGCACTCTGCAATACCAGTGGCAGTGTGTCCTTGCTATTCTAACACATGACACCCCGTCTCCCCACTCAAGGACACTGGCTGTCTCCCATGCCTAGAACGCTCTCCCTCTTCATCTCCACCTCCTGGCTTCCCAGCTTTCTTTTAAATTGTAGCTGAAGTCCTGCCTTCTACAAGAACCTTTCCCAGGCTTCCTTAATCTTCGTTCCTTCCCTTTGAGACTATCCCTAATTTATTCCATAGATGCTTCATTCACACATAATTGTTCATGTATTGTCTCCATCATTAGGCTTTGAACTCCTTGAGACAGTAACTGGATTTTGCTTTTTTTTTGTATACCTGGTGCTTAGCACAGTGCCTGGCACATAGTAGGCACTTAATAAATGCTACTTGACTGAATATGCCAGTGCAAATCATGTGGTGTTGATTTTAAAGCAGCGAGTAGAAGAAAAGGAGCATTTTTCTCTCTTCTCTATACCCCTTTGCTCTGTGTTGCATCCCCACCTCACTTTCCCAGCCTTCACCATTTAAACGATAAAACTCTCTGCAATGCAGGGAATTCTTCACAGCCTATTCTGATCTATCCAGCATGTTAGCATTTGCATTTTTGTCATGTGAATTCCTATTTGTCCTTTGGTCTTGAAGAGGAGCATGACATCAGGATGGGGATGTCATGACTTGAAAGTGACTTGGATTTAAGTGAGGCAAGGCTGTGCCAAGTAACCAGCCTCACTTTCTCCTCCAGAGTTATCTGGGTCCAGCAGCAAGATGTAGATTGGGATGACTGGAGACGGCCCCCTCATTTGAATTACATTGAGTGAGACTGAAGGAAAAAGTACATCTCTGACTGTGATACATAATCAGGCAGAATGGCACTTACTGATGTTCCCTGTGCTTCCCCGAATTAAAGCACATTTAGTCTGACTTCTGAGAAAGGCTCAGTTTTAAGATGTCTCCAGGATATTCGGAATTATGCCTTGAACTTACCAGGTTAAAGAAAGAACGTCTCAGAGGCTCAGGCTCTCTAGTTTTTAGAAACATTTATTCTGAATTTAATAATTACCAACACACACTAGTATTTCAGCATTCAAAGAACAAGGAAGAAGATTGTTTTAGAAACAATTAACTTCTGTTACACACAGAAAATTGTTACAGTTATTCCAATTAGTTCAAATAATGAATCCCCTGGACCTGATGTGGCTGAACTATTTGAGTTCATATTGAATTATTTGCATTGTGCTAGAAAGGATTACCATATTTTAAGTAACTTTAACTTTGGATATTGCTCATTCAAAAGCACGCAATCACTTCAGGGGATTCATTATTTATGCTAATTGGGATCTCTTGATAGGTAGATAGATTCGGAAAGAGAGAGAGAGAGAGAGACAGAGAGACAGAGAGAGAGAGAGAGAGAGATGATAGGTAGGTAGGTAGAAGACAGACTGGATAGATAGATAGATAGATAGATAGATAGATAGATAGATAGATAGATAGATAGATAGACAGAGGTAGAAATCTATCACTGCTCACTAACCTATCAATCCAGCTCCCCACAGGAGTAGAAACCCTTCAAATGATCCTGTAAAACAAACCAACACATTGGTCTTGTCTGACAAGGTCTCATTTTGCATCTCTTATCCCATTACTTCTCTGTCAAAAGGTAAGAAGAATGCTTCATCATTAGTCTCTCAAGGTCACTCTTATTTAATGCTTTCTAGGAAATATCAAAACTCTAAACAGCAGGTGTAATTATATCCAAAAATCTATACCTACATGTACACATGGGCAGAGGATTAATAAAAAAAAATTCAGGGAAGATCTAATGGACTCACAATTACTAGATCACATGGAAATAATGTGGACATGTTCAATCAACCCCTTTGTATATACATCAGGATGGTTCTACTTTTGAACTGTGTTCAATTTTTGATGAGAAATCAAAGAAAACTATTTGCATATAAAAAGGTTGCTTCACATCCATTGATGAGATCAAGGAAGACAAGTTTCTTTCTTACTCCACTATTATTTTGGGCTGTAACAGTGAAGGGAAATAACTTGAGTGCAGTCTCTTAGCCCCTGATTAACAGAGGCACCAGAGTAGAGCTGTCCCTTCCATATTGTGAGTATAGGGATGTGGTGTAATCTGGAAAATCCGTGTAAAATTCTTTGACCCTCCGCTCATATCAGAGAAGTCTTTTGACTTCACAAATTTTTTTCTCATTTTTCTTGACATTATGCAGTTTACACATGTATTTTACACATTTCTGAGTTTCTAAATATTTTCTGTGTCATCTGCTGGCCTTCATGTGTTTTCTGCAGCTTCCACAAAACTTCCCCCAAATTCCCATTTAATTTCTTATGCCAACCTGTAACTTATCAAAAAGTGATTAGGAAAATCATGCTGTGGAAAGAATAACTATGTAAGCTTCTGAAGTACAGCAGTTGTTTCTATCCCTTAATATTTCAAAGGAACTTCAATCTCATCTTCAATGTGAGCACTCCTTCCAGAAATATGGTGGCAACCCTTCTACAACTTCTCAGACTCTTTGGTTCTTCGTAATGTCCATGTTACAGCAGGCATTTTGATGTAGTTGAAACTGTGTTGGAGAAAAGGACTTAGGTCGAATCCAGACTCTGCCTCTTACTGGTGTTATAACAGGCAAGACCTCTGGGCCTCAGTTTCCTCAACTGTTGGACTAGATGACCACAAAAGTCCCTGCTAAGCTCTAAATCCAAGTTCTTCTCATAATACCTCTATAGATCATTAAGTCAATGTAAGCTAAGCCTTTGCCATGGGCACCAGTGCAATACTTGGGCCATTGATCTGCTAGATCTAAGCTCTCACTACATGACCAACCATAGGATTCTTTTCATATGCCATGTCTTCCAAATGATATCTCTTATATCACTTCCTGTACTAAAATCATTCATGGTCATATGCTTTGGCCTCCTTTTGCCCACCATAGTCTGGTACATTTCTCTTTCAGTCACTTGCAATTTTGATTCTTTAGAGACTGTGCTGTTCCATGATTTTTAGACAGATAGTATTACAAAAAAGGATATGGGGAAGGGGGAGTGGAGTCAAGATGGTGGAGAAGGATGGACCTGCTTTAGCTCCACCCCCATAACCCATAAAATACCTGTAAAAAATGACTCTAAACAAATTCTAGAGCACCGGAAGCCACAAAATGACAGAGTGAAAGAGATTTCCAGTCCAAGACAGCCTGGAAGGTCAACAGAAAAGGTCAATCACACCAGACTCAGAGTGGAGCACAGTTCAGCCTTGGCTGCACAGCACAGCATGGCATGGACAGGACTGGAGCAGGCTTCCAGGCATAGAATCAAAGGCAGCAGCTGTGGTCTCCAGACTTCTCAACCAACAAATGCAGACAACTTCAAAGGTTAGGAAGAAAGATCTTTCACCTGAGTGAAAGGCGAACATGGGTCCGGCTGAAGCCCTGGTTCCAGGGCAGTGGAAGTCACTGCAGCAGCATCCCCTTTTGGAGCCCTCAGCCTAAAGACCCTGTGGTAATCTAACGACTGATCTGGGTCTCAGTCCTGAGTGGCGGCCCTGGGGTGAGGAATAGCATTGGTGTGGTGGAGCTGGTGAAGGCTCTAGAAAGGGAATTCTACTCACAGATCCTGGGCAGAACAGAGTGCTTGTGGTTGCTCAGAGACAAGAGTGCAGGTCAAGAGAGAAGTAAACTCCTCTCTCTTGATTGTGCCACCTTGGAGGAGCTAAGAACTTACAGGCCCCCAGAGTATACCCTCCACTTGGCAAAGGACTCAAAAGTCAAGTAAGTGGCTAGGAAAATGTCCAAAATGGGGAAAAATAAGACTATAAAAGGTTACTTTCTTGGTGAAAAGATATTTTCCTCCATCCTTTTGGATGAGGAAGAACAAAGCATACCATCAGACCAAGACATCAAAGTCAAGGCTTCTACATCCAAAACCTCCAAAAAATATATACAATGATCTCAGGCCATGGGAGAGCTCAAAAAAGATTTTGAAAATCAAATAAGAGAGGTGGAGGAAAAATTGGAAAGAGAAATGAGAGTGATTCAAGAAAATCATGAAAAATGAGTCAACAGCTTGCCAAAGGAGACCCAAAAAAAATGCTGAAGAAAATAATACCTTTAAAAATAGATTAACCCAAATGGTAAAAGAGGTTCAAAAAGCCAATAAGGAGAAGAATGCTTTAAAAAGCAAAATGGGCCAAATGGAAAAAGAGGTTCAAAAGCTCACTGAAGAAAATAGTTCTTTAAAAATTAGAATGGAGCAGATAGAGCTAATGACTTTATGAGAAACCAAGAAATTACAAAACAAAACCAAAAGAATGAAAAAATAGAAGACAGTGTGAAATATCTCATTGGAAAAACAACTGACCTGGAAAATAGATCCAGGAGAGATTATTTAAAAACTATTGATCTCCTTGAAAACCATGATGAAACAAAGAGCCTAAACATCCTCTTCCAAGAAATTATCAAGGAAAACTGCCCTGATATTCCACAAGAGGGTAAAATAGAAATAGAAAGAATTCACTGATCACCTCCTGAAAGAGAAAGGAAAACTCCTAGGAATATTGTAGCCAGAGTTCCCAGGTCAAGGAGAAAATATTACAAGAAGCTAGAAAGAAACAATTCAAGTATTGTGGAAATACAATCAGGATAACATAGGATTTAGCAGCTTCTACACTAAGGGACTGAAGGGCTTGGAATATGATATTCTAGAGGTCAAAGGAGAAAGGATTAAAACTAAGAATCACCACCCAGCAAAACTGAGTAGAATACTTCAGGGGAAAAAATGGAATTTCAATGAAATAGAGGACTTCCAAGCATTATTATTGAAAAGACCAAAGCTGAATAGAAAATTTGGCTTTCAAATACAAGAATCAAAAGAAACATGAAAAGGTAAACAGGAAATTGAAGCCTTAAGGAACTCATTAAAGTTAAACTGTTTACATTCCTACATGGAAAGATGTTATTTGTAACTCATGAGACCTTTTTCAAGTATTAGGGTAGTTAGAGGGAATATATGTGTGTGTGTGTGTGTGTGTGTGTGTGTGTGTGTGTGTGTGTGTGTAGATGGGTATGTATATATGTGTATATTATATATGTGTAGATATATATGTGTATGGGTGTATGTGTGTGTGTGTGCATATATATATATATGTACTCACACACACACACACACACACACAGAGTGAGCTGAGTATGAAGGAAGAATACCTAAAAAAATAAAATTTACTGTTAAATGGAATGTACTAAGAGTAAGAGAAAGGGAGAGGTAGAATGTAGCAAATCACCTCACATAAAAGAGGGAAGAGCTTTTACAATGGAGGGGAAGGCGGGGAGAGGAAAGGAAATAAGCCTTACTTAAATAAGGCTCAAGCCTTACTCTCTTGGGATTTGGCTTAAAGAGGGAATAACACACACTTAATTGGATATTGAAATCTATTTTACCCTGCAGGAAGACAAGGGGGAAGGAGATAAGAGAGGGAGTATAATAGAAGGGACAGCAAATTGGGGAAAGGGATAATCAGAAGCAAATGCTATTGTGGGAGGACAGGTCAAGGAAGAGAATGGAATAAATGAAAGGCAGGATAGGACAGAGGGAAATGTGGTTAGTCTTTTACAACATAACTATTATGGAAGTGCTTTACATTGTTACACATGTATGACCTATATTGAATTGCTTGTTTTCTCAGTGAGGGTGGGTAGAGAAAGAGGAAGAGAATATGGAACTCAAAACTTTAAGAATGAATGTTAAAATTTGTTTTAGCATGCAGCGGGAAATTAAGCTATACAAACAATGAAGTATAGGAAATTTTCTACAGGAAAATAGAGGGGAAGGGTGAGTGATAGAAGGGAAGACAGACTGGAGGAAGGGGTGGATAGGGTACATGCTGTCCTGAGGTGGGGTGGGGAGAGATGGGGAGAAAATTTTGAATTCAAATTCTTGTAGAAGTGAATGTTAAGAACTGAAAATAAATAAATTATGTATTTTTTAAAAAGGACATGGATCTTAAAAAGATATGGTTACAAGTCAGAGAACTGCTAAACATGGTTGAAAGCATTGCATGATTCCCTAAATGCAATTCAGTCTGTTCTTGCCTGAGACCCAGTGAGACAGCCAGTTGGCACAGTGTGGAATTTAGGGTCAGGAAGACCTGAGTTCTGTGACTTTGAGAAGTCTTTAAATTTGCTTTACTTTTCTCATCTATAGAACAAGGGAGCTAAACTCAGTTCTCTCTGCGATCCTTTGCAGCTCTAAATAAACGATCCCATCACCTCCCTCAGGTTCAATTATAGACGCAGCTCACCATCACTGGTAGAGTGACCAGATGGCCAGAACACAGGAAACGCCAACTTTCCCTAATGCCAATCTCCACCAGATCTCGGGTTTCACTGTCCTGTACCGTGGATGAGTGGCGACCCAGACTCCAGAAGTTCTGTTTTCCACCAGTAACCAATCATGGGAAATGTGAGCGGAAGCCCCAGATGGAGCTGTGTGGTAAAGCGGTGTCCTTCAGCTGCCCAACCAAGGACTCAGACTGTGCGTTTCCTGTAACTCTTGGGTGCAGATCGATTCTACACCTGGCAGATTCCTTTGAGGTCTAGAAGGATGGCAGACTGGAGGCCCCATTTGGTAAATGTTTACTGTGTTCATTATTGTGCAGCTCCTGGATGTATTACAGGGTTCTTGTGAGAATCCAATGAGATGATATACGTAAAGCATTCTGCAATTCTTAAAGCATTATATAAATATTATCATTATTACTTATTGATTCTATGCTCCACGTATAGCATCCCAACATGTGTGTATGCTCCTGGGAGGAACCAACTCATTATGCTGAGATCATGTGGTTATTGATGGCTGAAATATAGGCAGGATTAGCTAATTAAGCTAATTAAGAGCTAATTTTGATTAGGTAGATCCAAAAAGTCACATACCCCTAGACTGAGGACTCTTAACCTTTTTTGTGTCCTGAACTACTCTGGCAGTCTGATGAAGGATGTGGCCCCCTTCTTAGAATAATGTCTTAAAAAACATAAAATAAAATGCATACAATCACAAAGAAAACCAATTATATTGAAATGTAGTTATCAAAATACTGAAAACAAAGCCAAAAATATATGGGCCCCCTGAAATCTATTTTTGGATTCCTTTAAGGGGGTATCCATATAAACCATGGCACTATGCAATACATAGTATGAGACAGAGCTGAGAGAGAGAAGGTGTTGGATTTTCCAATAAAACGAAGAACATGGCACTTACTTAGAACTTTCACCCAAGGTTGCATGCACAAAATTCCAGGTGGGACAGGAGACTCCCAAGAGAATAGCTAAGAAGAGTAGGTCAGGCCAAGCAGTTACAATGGAGTTGAAGTTCTGAGAGCGTAGAAGACAGAGTGGATATGCGCCAGTAGTGAAGGTCACAGGCAGATGGAAGGTGAGCACTAGGCAGGAGAAGATGAAAGAATTTGGCAGGTCTCCCAGTTCAGAGCTGAGCATTGAGTTTGAAGACTGGGACAGGGTGGCCACAGGGAGGAGAACTCGGGGCCAAGAGAGTAGGCACCAAACAGGCAGGGGGTTTGCAGAAGCAGTGACATAAAGGGGTTTGATATCCTAAAAAAATGCTTTCCTTCACTTTTCAGAAATGGAGCTCAAAAGCCTGGCGATCTGGTGGGGAGAAGTGAGACCAAGTGACTGAGGAAAGGACAAAAGGAAGGGAAACAGCCATTCGTGAGAAAATTTGACATCTGCATTCATGGAGAATAGTGATTGATCCAAAGACCTCTGAGGCCATGCATTGAACCCCAAATCCCGGCCCTCCTCTGAATTCTCAGCTCAAACCCCATTAGGTTAGCCAAGTCTAATAGGCCTGAAAGATCTAGGTCACAGACAGTTTCAAAGTCAGCAGAGGAATGAGCAAGCACAAGATGTGTATAAAACGTGTTTGACTGGGCTTATTTGCTCTTTTGAATGTAGGTGTGGGGAGACACAGGGCATTCTGAATACAGGCTAACCTGGAGCCCAGACTTTGGACTGCAACCAAACATCCATCCTCCAAGAGCAATGGGTCAATATCCATCCTGCTTTTGGAGCCTTCCAGACGTTTTCCAGCCACGTCTGACTCTTCATGACCCCATTTCCCATATTGTCCCTGGCCAACAGATTCTAGAGCTGAACAGCCCTCCCCTCTGTGGTGGTGTAAGTGGTTTAAGCACTTTTCTTCGGTTTAGTTTTCAGTGAAGGTTTAAATAGGTGTTTATATTTCTCTAGATCATATTCCTCTGTATATATGGAACCATACATTAACTGTTTCTATTTCCTTTTCCTTTTTGAGGTTCAATGGACCCATTTCTTTTACCTTTCAATGTTCCGCCGTGTATGAGTGGGCCTGTCTTTTCCCCTGACATTGACTGTTCCCATCTTTTCTCATCTTTGCCAATTTCCTTAGTATGAGGAGAAACCTCAGAGTATCCTTCGAATACTTATCTACTGGGAAAACTCACACCTTCTTGGTACCCCTGTCCTAGAAGCCTCTCCCTCCCTCAGATTTGGAGGGTAGAGGGTAGATACACACGCACAAACATGTATGTGTATATGTGCACATACACATGTATACAGTACATACCTGTATATACGGAGAGTACGTATGTGTGTATCTGCATATATTTGCTTATATTATATACGTATACATACAAGATAGGCGGCATATAGGGTATCATATATATCATATATACATGCATGTATGTGTTTATATAATATAGAAACTATATATAGTATTCTGTGTATGTAGTATATGCTATATATGGTATATAGTATTCAGCATTTATAAGTACATATAGTATATGTTATATATAGTGTCCTGCATATATAACTGTATATTGTATATGCTATATATAGTATTCTCTCTCTATAAGTATATATAGTATGTTCTTTATACAGTATTCTGTGTATATAGTATATGCCATATATGCTATATATAGTATTCTGTATCTATAAGTATACATGGCATATACTAATATATACAGCACATACTATATATACAGATATACACATATACATGTATACATACACTCATACAAATATACATCTACATGTGTGTACACACACACACAAACACATATATGTCTGGGGGGTGATGGGCAGGTATGCATATCACACTTCTTATGTGCCAGGCACATAACAGCTTTGCAGCTGTTATCTCATTTAATCCTCACAACAGCCCTGGGAGGTGGGTGCTATTGTTATCCCCCATTTTACAGGTAGGGAAACTGAAGCAGACAGAAGTTAAATGACTTGCCCAAGGTCATAGAGCTAGTCACTGTCTGGGGCCTGATTTGGGCTCTGTTATTCCTGACTCTAGACCCAGTGGTCTATCCACTGTGCCACCAACTGCCTCTTGGACATGGAGATTTCCTCCCAGATCCTCCATTTAGGGAGGGAGTCCAGGGTGGCCACCTTGCCATTTCTCATGCACCTGCAGCACTTGATCATGCCTTTCCCTCCCCTCCACCATCTTTCAGCTCCTGTTTATGTGTTTCCTCCATTAGGCTGTGAGTTCTTGAGGGCAGGGACTGTCTTTTAACTGTCTTTGCATCTCCAGGGCTTATTGTTTATAACATGGCAGGCATTTGATGCACGTTTATTGACTGAATAGTTTTTGGTCACATATTCGTTAGTTGTCCATATAGTTTGGATACCAGATGTTTAACAGAAGTATTGAATACAAAGGTTTCCCGCAGTTCATCACTTCTCTTTTTATACTACTGGTAATAATTCTGATCATGTAAAAATATTTCAATTTCATGTAATCAAAATTACTTTTTTCTAATTTCTTCTGTAATTTCCTTCCTCTTGTTCAGTTTGCCATGGCTGTGAAAGGTATGTGACTGCTTTTCTTCTCATTTGTCTGTGGTATAACCTTTAAGATTCAGGTCACTCGCTCATTGAGAACTTATTATTTTATGTGATGGAAAGGGACCTTTAGGTTTTTAGGTGACTTTAGTGTAAGCAGCAGCAACAGAATGAAAAGAAGAATAAGTAAGGCTCTGTCTTGACTGGTATCTATCCCAGAGAAAGGGCAGTGACAGAGTGGACTTCCCCACTGACATCCTGAAGACATCACTAATTTCATCTTGGCAGCTGCTGCTTCTTAGTGTTACTATCAAACTTTCCATTGAATATGCCAAAGGTCTTTGCTGGATTAACTGACCCTACATATAGCACTTGGCCTTGGTCACGTATCCTTTGGGTGAGTACTTCATTCTCCCTGTTGAATTCTCCTTGGCTTTTAAGAAGTGCATCCAGTGAATGCTATGTATGAGCCAAGGCCTTACCTGGAACATAGAAGAGGAAAGAAATCAGTCACACCTCCTTATGTGACTGTGATAGGAATCTTTTGGCTTGTCCCCAGATTCCCAAGGGGATAAAAATAACTCCTGAAATTCCAAGACAAGAGCTAAACCATGGAAAGGACAGACTTTCTAAAACAGTATTTCTGGGGCAATTGAAGGAAGGATTTGTGAGTTTGAATGCTTTTGTTTGTCTGTTTTCCCTGAAGAGATTTGATACTCTCATATGTGTGACAGCTTTCAAAAAGATAAGGATTTTTATAAAGCAAGTACTGGTAGGTAAGGAGTAACCCATGCTTGGGATCATTTGGTGACTTTTGGGGAGGTACAGCTTCCCTGGGTTATTGGGATAACTCTGCCACTTATCTATCAGGGCTGGAAGCAAAAAACTCAAATATAATCCACATTTCAAATATGATTTGGTTAACAAAGAAGATCTCCTTGCTAGCCTTGAGTAAAGATGTTTCAACAACCAAAGCTGGATGAGGGGTTTTCATCTTTTTGCTTTTCCACCAAAGAAAATTATGTTCAAACGACATGGACATGGACATGGACATGGACATGGACAAACCAGCGTGGTCAGAGGAAGGTGACCAGGATAGCAAGAGATCTTGAAACTATGTCAATCGAAGAATGGTGGAAGGAATTAGGAATATGAAGCTAAGAGGAAAGAAAGCCTAGATCGGGGGTCATTGAACTATGGCCCGAGGGCCAAATCCAGCCTAATCCCTATGCCGAGGACCAAATTTGGTCCTTGGGTCATAGTTTGCTAATCCCTGCTCTAAAGAGTGTGTGTGTGTGCGCGCGCGCGCGTGTGTGTGTGTGTGTGTGTATAATACACAGGTATGATACATATACACACATATGTGTATACATAGTAGCTGTCTTCATGAATTTGAAGGGATATTACATGGTAGAGACATTAAGCTTATTTTGTGTTACTTCAGAAGACTGGTAAGTGGAAGCTGCAGAATAACTGCTATGTAACTTCTTATTATTTATTAAGACATTTAATAAAGTTTGCAAAGTGTTATATGTGTGCAGTTAAATTTGAACCATACAACAGCCCCACAAGGAAGGCATGACAAGTTTTAGTTTCTTCCTTTTAGAAATGAAGAAACAGACTCAAAGAGGTTGAATAATTAGCCCATGGTGACACTGTTGGTAAGTGTCATAGTCAGGATCTGAACTGAAGTCTTCCGGACTCCACGCCCAAAACATTTGCCACTAACTGCATTGCCTCTCACAAAGATATATCTTAGCCTAATACAAAGAAGAGGCTTTCTTGTAATGCCATATTTTCTCACTGTGTTCAGTGCTCAAGCAGAGGTTGAATAACCTTCTATCAGGGATAGTGAAAAAGGAGTATTTCACTGGAAGGAGGTTGAAATGGATGACTTTAAAACTTAGTTATTCTTGATCTATGAGCACATTGGCTATTCCTGAGTCTTCCATTCATTCCATTCTCATTGTTATAAACACCTTTTCCTTTCATCTTTTATAATTCACATTCTTTTCTGTCATTTCTAAATACAATCTGACTTTTCTTTCCTCTATGAAGCATTCCCAATTCATTCATCATTCATTCAATAAATATTTACTAAATGCCTTAATTTAGAAAGACCCACCCACTGCCAGTCATCTTGATTTTTTTGTCTTGCCACTGGACTACGATGACTTTGGAGGAGAGTTGAGGCTGATGACCTTACAGAACTTTGCCTCATTTAAATCCAATTCGTGAGCAAGTCCAGATGTCACCAGTAATGTCTTTGATTCTTTTCAAGAATGAAGGACAGAGAACAATAACAAAAGCATCTACATGCCTAACATATGCAGAGCACTAGGTCAGATGGAGGAGGAAATGAAATTTAAATATGGTATGGTCCCTAGCCTCATAAAGGTTACAAGTCTTCCCAAAGTATCTTTGCTTACTCCAGGGTATTCCACAGAATTCCACACTTATATGGGAAGGTCATGCTGTCACAGATCTGCGCAACATAGCAGCTGCTAACAGATTTTGGGCATCCCACAAAAAATGAAGGGTTGCCACTTCTCACTCTCCTGTTTGTCACATGACCCACAGCAACCAACCATTTTCAGTTTGTCTAGTCTAACCTATCTACTGCCGGAACCAACTCTCAAAGTTGTGCAAGTCTGTACTATTGGAATTTGCACATTTTTATACAGTTTTTGTAATCTTTTATCTATATTTCACAAACATTTGCTCTGATAGCCTCAGCACTATGACTTGTATTTCTTTAGTTACTTAGAAGAGTGATCTGCCCAAAGTGGTCATTCAACGAACACTGGCTGACTGATAAGAGAAAGTCACATTAGCGGCTTCAGGTTGAGTGTGTTTGTCTACGTTCCATTTGTTCACTCAAGGCACTCACCGTCTATAAGACCTATAGTCAAGACGGCAAACAGCACCATATGTGAACAGATCATCATAAATCATACACACACACACACACACACACACACACACACACACTCTCCTCCCCACCCATCCCCAGCACAAAAGGTGCTAAGTGCTCCTCTTGTGAATAGTTAGAAGCTAGAACTGCTCTAGTGATGACCAAATGATACTAAAGATGAATGGGTTATAGTACTAAATTGTCGGTTGATATACAAGTTCCCTTCTGGGGCAACTCCAACTCAAGCTTTGAGATCCTGATTTGTCCAGAATATTAACTGACTGCAGCCTTAGAGAAGCGGCAGTATGGTAAAATGGATAGTAACTTGGCTTAAAGTCAAGAAAACCTGAGTTCAGATCTCACCTCTACCATATATTAGCTGCATGACCCTGGGGAAGTCGGTTAACCATTTAGACCTTCATTGCCATCTCCCACTCCCTCAACTCTCTAAGACTATAAATTTCAGAACTATTGCCTGCTTTGATGTAGTTTCTCTCAGCTGCGAAGTCTAGATGGAAAAAAAATCCTTGAAAACCTGTTTCCTCTGGAGATTGCAGACACCAAACAAAGACATTAACCCTTTGGTGGCCAGCACATACATGTCACCATGATATTATCACTATTCCTAGGAGTGAGGAAATCACAGAATCTGATACCTGGAAGGGACCTTAGAGGACAATTAACCCAACTTGTACCTAAGAATTTGTAACGGTAATTTAAGTGGGAAGCTCTTTCTCATTCATTAATAGGTCCATGTGACCTGCCTGGTCACATGAAAACCTGAGTCACACGAGTCTGAGTCACATGGAGTTTGTGGTGGGGAGTGTGATGAATGGGCGGGGCAGGAAGGGTGGAACAGAAGGCAAGAAGAGGCAGAGCCAGAGCAGAGATGGGAGGAAATTTGGTCATGAGAGCAGCTAGGAAGGATGCAGGCAGCTGGCTAGTATCAGTGAAAGAGTTTGTTTGTTACTTGTGCCTGCTTGTAATTCCTTTAATGGAGCTGGTTTGTGGGAAGCTGAGCAAGGGGAGGGCTTGGGGATGGTGCTGTTCTCTGCAGAGAACAGCCTTGTTACTGTGTTTAGATTTTTGTTACTGTGATGGATTTGGCTTTCTATTGTCTGAATAAATGTTTTGGTTCTGTCTTCCATGTGGAGAGCTGTTGTATCTCATGATTAAGAATTGTGCCAGGATATTCATGGCCACCTTAGGTGCTGTAAATGTCACATTGTTGCTACAAAATTCAATTGAGCACATTGTTAACAAATGGTGGTGTACTCTCCAGGGAGGGGGAGTCAAGTCCATTTTGGGACAGTCCTAATTATTAACTATGATTTTTCCTTATATAGCAATCCAAATTCTGCTGCTCATTAAGCAATTGTTTCTTATTCTTCACTAGAAAATCCTAGAATATGATTACCTAAACCAGGGGTGGTCAGATTTGGGTAAGGAGGGATAAGTTTTCATCTGGGAAACTTTGAGATTATTAGGGGAAAGAGATAATAGGATCATAAATTTAGAGCTGGAATGGACATCAGAAGCCATCAAGAACAACCTCCTCATTTCACAGATGAGGAAGCAGAAACTCAGAGGATTTCAGTGCTTTGCTGAGGATCACCTGGCTAGTAAGTGTCTGAGGAGGGATTTGAACCCAGCACTCTATCCACCATGCCATGCTGTTTTTCAAAGAGGGAGTTGTCAGAAGGAGTCTTGAGAGTGAAAAAGCCCTAAATAGAACAGGGAAGAGGGCACCATTGCCAACTGTGTTCTCTTCCTGCTGGAAATTTCAGAAATCCATGGCTACAAAGAGGGGAAGTGGGGGGAAGGAGGGAGTTGGCAATGGGACAGCAGCAACCAGCTTGGAGAGCTACCAGGTAAGGCTTAAAGACCTACTGGTTGGGAATCCTGGGTTTTTCCTAGTTACACTGAAACTGGTGGATTAAAAAACACTGTCAACAGGACGATGGACTTCAGTTCCAGGAAAACCTTTGCCTGGACACCATTAATAAAAATCGAAGCACTGCCATGTATTCATCCTAGTTGTTCCTTCCCTTCTCACATTTGTCAGCTTAGCAGCATTCCAACCACTCCCAATTCAATTCAACAACCCCTCATTAAGCACCTACTATGTGCAAGGCCCTGAGCTATGCTATAGAGATACAAAGACAACAATAAAAAACATAACCTTCCTTCAAGGACCTTTCCTTTTACTAAGAGGAGAGAAACAACACTGTACACAAATAAGTAATTAGAAATTAAAAGTGATTTTTAGGGAAGGGAGCCCTAGCAAGTAGGGGGAAATCTGGAAATGCCTCTTACAGATGGTAGTGTTTAATCTGAGTCTTGACGGGATGGAGGGATTCCAAGAGGCCAAGGAAGTAGATAGGTCATTCCAGGCAAAAGCATGTAGGTGGGGATGTACCAGTAACATTTAGCAGTGCAGTTCAACTATAGTACACCACCTGCACGGTGAATCCAGGCTGTGAAGGTCTTCAAATATTAGAAGAGTCTGTTTTTTATCCTGTGAGAAAAATGGTTCACTAAAGCATCTTGGAGAAGAGGGACATGGTGGAACCTAGGCTTTAGAAATAATGGTGCCATTTTGGGGTGGGGGATAGGAGAGATGGGGAGAAAATTTGGAACTCAAAATCTTGTGGAAATGAATGTTGACTAAAATAAATAAATTAATACAAAATTAAAAAGAAGAAATAACGGTGCTAGCCTGTGTGCTTTTATTTACTTAATGTGATGTCTTTCTGTTTGAACCATGAATGTGTAGGGAAGTGCTTTATTTTCAAATTTCTTAGTGATGGGAAAAAAAGCTGGTACCCATGAGAACAGCAAGCCACAGCATCTGTTCCACTTTTCCCCAATTAGGGGTGAGGGCCCCCATTAGCCTGCTCAATTTAGGCATGACACCAAAGAACATCCCTTATACCTCTCTCCCCTTTGAAGGTTGTAAATTCATCTCAACTGTGATGGAAAGGTAATGAAAGGATCAGGGACTCCTAGTCCTAGCTTCACCATAAATATCAAGTAGCTGAAAATTCTTCCATTTACCTATATCCTTAACTAAGTTCCAGAACAATTCAGACGTCTTAGTTGAAGGTCTCTTTCAGTCATTCCTTACGATACATGGGAGGGGCAGCTGAGTGGTGTGGTGGATTGAGCACCAGGACAGGAGTCAAGAGGACCTGAGTTCAAATCTCACCTCAGACACTTCAGATGGCTCTGGAGGAGAAGTGAGGCTGGTGACCTGCATAGCCCTCCCTCACTCAAAACAAAGTCAAGTGCAAGTCATGTCATCATTTTTCTGATAGCATGGTCTCCTTTGGCAACAAAGGATGAACACACACTACAATACGTGGGGAAATAATGTCCAGCCTGGAGGCCAATGGTAAGGAGCTTGAAGGTGGGTTTCTGCCTTTCACTCACATGAGAAGCAGAGATGCTGGGCCCAGAGTGCCAGGCAGCTAGAATGAGGGTCCTACCTCTGTCCTGAATTGTGTGTAAATGAGTATAAGCAAACCACTTCCTCAGTTTCCTTTCTCCAGTGTCCTGTGAGCCTTTATTTACTTAATGGGACATTGTCTTACTCTCTGAATCCCGAATGTGCTAATGGATTGTTTTATTTTGGAACTGCTAAGTGATGGGCACAGGAAACCTGGACATAACAAAATCACAGTGCTTGGTTCCCCATTTCAGGGCTTAGAGGCAAGAGTCTTCAAGCAAACAAGGTTTAGCAAAGGTAATTCTGTGGGGCTGAAAAATGAGGCAGTTTCTCCAGAGTTCATCTTTTGAATTATTGTCCTGAGGGTGGACATCATTAAATGGGCTTTATTTCATTTAGGGCACATCTTAATAACCCCCATAGATCAAAAGGCAGAGCATGCATAGTATTCATTTGGTTCCTAAGTGACATTCTTCTCTAGGTTTTTCATAGTAATGGAGAACCAAGTATCTAAGGTAGCCAGAAATAAAATCCTAGAGATAAAATGGACAAACTCGTGTCTGGCCTTTCCTTTCTCTCCATCTATTCTTAGTAGAAGAAAATGACATCACATAAGAGAGCAATCCAATATGATATCAGTCATCTCACTGTCCTCAATAATTCCCCTTCATCCAGTCTTCTGTTTTCCATTCCTGTTTCATTGTGTTGTAGAAAGAACACTAGATTTGGAGTCAGAAACCTTGGGTTCAAATCCCAGCTTCAGTTATTAATTGTATGACTAATTGTCAGCACCATAGTTTCCTCATTCATAAAATGAGGAGGTGACACTCACTGACTTAAAATTAGCTAATTCTGTGATCACCCTTGGTCATTGCCTTATTGCCTCCTGCCTAGACTATTATAGTAGTTTCCTCTTTTAGTCCGCCTTTTCTCTCATTGATCCTATATAATATGACCAGTAATCTTTCTAAAATATACTCTTCAACAATACTGACTACTCAAAACCTTCAATGGCTCTCCATTGCTTCTTGAAGAAAGTCTTAACTTCTTAGTATAATATTCCAGGCTCTTCTTGCTCTGTCCCCCATGTGCCTTTCCAGATTTATTTCCATTATTTCTCCAAATTTGCATTATGTTCCAATCTTCTTGCTTTTGTTCACCTTGTTTCTTCTCCCTGAAATGCCCTTCTCCTATTTCTACCCATAAAAACCCTACCCATCATTCAAAGTCCAATAAAAAATGCCGCCAAGTGAACTAGCCCAAGTAAGAATGAAATTTGGTCAAATTTCCCCTGTTGATCAGTAGAAGGATTGGGGCCATAAGTTGCCAATGAATTTCCAACCTGGGCAAGACAGAGAGACTCAATATGGAAAAAAAAGGGAGTGGGGAGCAGTAATTGAGTGTCTTCATGTGCACCACTATACACTATATTTTTGTTATAGTCAATCAGATATTTAGAGAACGGCTGATGCATACTACTAGATGTGCCAAAATCTTAGCATCAGCCAGTAACAACACCAAGTACAAAACCACTTTGCCTGACTTACATGAGGAACTAAAATAGGTACCTCAAAAAAGAGCAACTTCAGCTAAACCCGTTGTGAGATTCTAAATGGATCAGAGGCAGCTGGTACATGTCAACACCAAAAACCAAACGGCTGAAAATAATTTTTGCATTCAGAGTCCAGAAACAAAGCTCCCAGACTAAATCTACTCTGTTTCTCAAGAAAGGGCTTAGCATATAGTGATGCTGGAAGCAATCTTCTCCTTAACTTTATTACCTATAGTTCAAAGCTCCTGCCCTTTAAAACTGGACAAGGTCTCTAGGAGTTGTGAAACATGCCTATGGTAAGCTCCGATTACACCTCCTCCAGTCCTTGACCTTGCTGCTTGTGAGAGCACCCTTGATAAACATTTTCTCTTTACTTATACCCAGTAACCTCCTCTTTGCTTCCCCAGACACTGTAAGCACCCTTACCAGATTGGTAAATTCTTCTTCCCTCCTTCCCCAAGATGTGTGTTTGTCCTTTGTTGCCAAAGAAGACCATGCCATCAGAGAAATAATGACATGACTTGCACTTGACTTTGTTTTGAGTGAGGGAGGGCTGTGCAGGTCACCAGCCTCACTTCTCCTCCAGAGCCATCTGAATCCAGTGACCAGATATTCATCAGGATGTCTGGAGATGACCCAGGATGAGGTAACTGGGGTTAAGTGACTTGTCCAAGGTCACACAGCTAGTGAGTGTCAAGTGTCTGAGGTGAGATTTGAACTCAGGACCTCCTGACTCCTGCACTGGTGCTCTATCCACCGCACCACCTAGTTGCCCACCACCTAGCCCCAACTTTTGACAAGGACCTAGAAAAATATCAATTTCTACTTGGTAAGACTCAAGTATCTCAGCTGCACCTGCTGCTTTGAAAGTCATGTTCCTCCTGCTGCACATGCCTGTTAACATTGAGCTAGAAGGCGTAGTCATCATCATTAACAGGCAGCCTTCCCAGGCAATCTCCTGCTGGAGGCAATCATCATCAGCCCCCAATCTTCCTCCCTAAGCAACAATTAGAACTGTTTTATTTTTAAACTCAACACACTTTCCTGGGTTTCCCAACTCTTGTAGTCTCAGACTTCAACAGAGATTTAATTTTCATCTCATCAATCTGTCAGCCTTATTTAGATGGAAGTTGTTTTCCTTGATCAGTGTGGGAACATACTGCTAAATCCCAAACAGGTGTTTTCCAGCTTCGTGACTTCTTTCCCCCAGGCTCCAGATCTTCAGAGAGACAGAGATAGTTGTCATCCACTCCCCTTTCGTTGCTCCCGGGAGACCAGATTTTATGGACTCATTTTCCTCTTCTGGGGCAGCAAGTATTTCTTTCCTAGCTTCCCATTTGTCCACAGAGTCACCATATTCCGGTCAAAACCATGTCTTACTTCTTTTTCTTCATGCCATCCCATCCATCTGGAACAAACAGCTCCTTCTCATCCTGCACCTCTTTGAAATTTCCTCTCTAGACAAATTTATTATGAATAACTCCAAACAGAACTACTACTGTATAGGGTCACTGAGATCATACTGATGAAAAGAGTGCTTGAGGCAGTTGGAGCAAGCAGGACTTGAGGTAGGTGGTAAGCCCAGGATGTACTGTGCCAGAAAAGTGATCAAAGAAGACAATGGCCTTGGCCCCTTTTCTGAAAGATTTCTCCTGCCTATCTGTTGAGTGGGGAAATTATATGGATACAAACAGTGCCCTAAGGGTTAAAAATAATGTTAAGGCTTGCTTTTCCAATATTTTGTGGAGCCCCTAGTTTATTTTGTAACTTGAAGGCAACTTAAAGTCTTTCCCCCCTTATCTTGAACCTGTACCAAAAGAATTGCTTTTGTCTCCCTTATCTCCCTTATCTTAATAAATTAAGAATAACTTAAGAAGCATTTATTAAGTACCTACTGTGTCAATCAGTCTCTCAGTCAATTAGCACCTATTAGGTGTTTGCTAACAACCATAGTAACTTCTGGACATCAAAGAAGGGCAAAAAATATTTACTACCCTCAAGTAGCTCACATTGTAATGGAGAAGACATGTATATAACTAGGTAATACAAGCCATATTCAAAGTAAATGGAAGATAATCTCAGAAGGAAAAGTAGTCGTTTTAGGAGAGGGAGAAGCACCTCCTATAGAAGGAGGGATCTGAGCTTTCTTGAAGGAAGTCATGGGAACTATGAGGCAGAAGAGAAGAGGAAGAGTATTCCAGGTATGGACTTCCCACCTATGAAAGGTCACAGAGATGGGAGATGAAGTAACCAGGGTAGCTGGATCATACCATTTTTGGAGTAAAGTATAAAAACCATTGGAAAGGCAGGAAGGAGCCAGTTATAAAAAAAAAAAGTCTTAAATGCCAATCAGAGGACTTTATATGTGATCCTGGAAGTTAAAAGGGTCTCTGAAGTTTAATGAGTAGGCAACGACAATGTCAGACCCCTATACTTTAGAAAAATCACAAAAATCCAAAGGTAGGGATGGAGTTGAAAGCGACTAAAGGCAGGGAAATTAATTAGAAGGTTATTGTAAAAGTCCAGTTGAAAGGTAACGAGGACCTGAACTAGGGTACCATCTATATGAGTGGGGGAAAAGGGGACATATATAACAAAATGATATTAAAGTCTCTGACAACAGATTGGATTGGGCAGGGAGTGGAGAGGAGAGAGAGTTATCACCAGCTTGGATGACAAACAGAATTAAGTGGCTTACCCAGGATCACATAGCCGGTAAGTGTCTGAAGCTGGATTTGAACTCAAGACTGGGAGTCTTCCTGGTGCCAGACCCAGTGCTCTAACCACTTCACCATCCCACTACCCTTTAAGTGTAATAGGGAAATTCAGAAGGGGAGAGGACATGAGAGGAAAGGTGATGAGTTCTTTTTGGTCATGTTGAATTTGGTTATTGATGGTTATGGGACATCGAGTACGAGAT
Source organism: Notamacropus eugenii (assembly GCF_028372415.1). Lineage (NCBI taxonomy): Eukaryota > Metazoa > Chordata > Mammalia > Diprotodontia > Macropodidae > Notamacropus > Notamacropus eugenii. The sequence continues at coordinate 464,823,453 of NC_092875.1, read as the reverse complement.
GTCCAAAAGACAGAACAACGCTTAAGAGAGAGATCTGAGGTGGCTATAAAAATCTGAGAATCATCTGCACAGAGGTGATAACTAAACTGATGAAAGCTGATGAGATCCCCCTAACGAGAATGTTTAGAGTGAAAAGGGAAGACGGTCTAGAACAGAACCTCAGGGACACTTCAAGTGGATGAGTATGGCATGGATGGAAGAATCAGAAAAGGAACCTGAGGAGCAGTCGGAGATAAAGGAAAATCATAAGAGCAATATTCCCAAAACCTGAAGAGGAAAGAGTAGGGAGAAGGAGAAGGTGATTAGAGGTGTCCAATGGCACAGAGAAGTCGAAAGGGATGAGGAGTAAGAAAAGATCATTAGATTGAATAATTAAATGATCATTGATAACTTAGGAGAGAGTAGTTTTGGTGGAATGATGAAGTTAGAAACCAGATTGTAGAGAATTAAAAAGAGAATGAGAGGAGAGGAATTGTAGGCAGGGAGCATATACAACTCAACATCTCTCAAGGAGATTGTGCAAAAAAAAGGGAGAAGATAAATAAAATTATAGCTAGCTAGGATGGTAGTAAGGGATTATTTTTCTTGGAGGCAATTGGGGTTAAATGACTTGCCCTGGGTCACACAGCTAGTAAGAGTCTGAGGCTGGATTTAAACTCAGGTCCTCCTGATTCCAGGGTCAGTGCTCTTTCCACTGAGCCACTTAACTGCCCTAGTAGTAAGGGATTTTTAAGAATGTAGGAGACATAGGCCTTGTACTTAGTTATGACCTGGGGGTACCAAGACAAAAACAAAAAAATACCTGACTTCAAGGAACTTAAATTGTGTTAGGTAAGCCCATAGATATAAGTATATATAAAATTTATGCAAAATAAAGAAGTCATCCTCCATGATGGATTATAAATCCCACTTTTGAACCATGCTGGTGGAGTGATACTTGGCAAATCACTTTACCTTTCAATAATCTTAGTTACCTTTTAGTTAACTCTGGAAGGGAGACACAATGACAGCTGTCAAGATCGGGAAGAAGCACATGCCTGAACTGAGCTCTGAAGGAAACTAGGGATTCCAAAAGGCTGAAATGAGGAAAGGGGCCATTTCAGGCAAGGGGGACAGCCTGGGCCAAGGCACAGAGATATGAGATGAGATGTTTCTTATGTGGGAGGAGCAGCAGGGCCAGTTTGGCTGACCCACAGACGGTGTGAAGAGTGATGAGATAGAATGAGTATGGAAAGGTCATGTGGGGCCAGTCGGTGAAGGACTCCTGGGACTAACTTGTCCACTTTAAGTGTCTGTTCAAGATACATGCATAGATACCTACATACACTCATTATGTACATATATGTATATGTAGGTATGTACATGTTTCTGTGTATTTTTTTATCATAATAGAATCAACTTGACAACAGATTGAATATGGGGGGGAGGGGGGTGAGAGAGAGAGAGAGAGAGAGAGAGAGAGAGAGAGGATTCAAAATGATACCCAGATTGCCAGCTTGGAAGACTTGGAGAATGGTGATATCCTCAACCGTAATGTTGGTAGTGGTGGTGTTCAGCTGTTTTCAGTCATGTCTGACTTCACAATCCCATGGCCATGCTGAATTTGAGATGGTTATTGGATACCAAGTACCAGATATCCAAAAGGTAGAATGAAAGAGAATAGAGGTGAATATAAAAATCTAGATATCATCTACACAGAGATGATAACTAAACATACACACACACACACACACACACACACACACACACATACAAATGCACAAGAAATTGTCCACCTAAATCCCATGTCATATTCTAGACAGAAGGAATTCTTCATTCATTATTTTTTTCCATATGTGGATGATGAGGCCAAGTCAGAAAAGTTGTCATCAAAGAGATGGATGACAAAAAAAGAAGATGAACCAATTATGTGGCAACAGTGAAGATACCATTGAGTAGCCTGTTTGCTCCACCAATATCTTCATGGCATTGGCAGAAAATAAAATGATTTCCTAATGCTTTGGGTGGACTCTTTGTGGTAAATTTTTGGGAGGACATGAACAGAAGTCCCATAGGATGGGCAGATGTTGATGAGATCTGCTCTGCATCATTGGATGGAACTCTTGAATAAATGAGATCAAAGGTTCACTCGACATCTAAATTATTACTCAGTATAGCGGCTAGTGACATACATTCAAGAGATGGCTGTCATATGGATACTATCTATGACTATAAAATAGAATGATCATTTTTCTATGCAAAAACAATTGATCTCTGCAGAGATAAACAAACATTCCCTCCAACACCTAGGGATAAACTCCTCTATACTACTTTATCACTAGGGAGATGGACTCAGACTATTAGTTTCTTCATAGCATTCAGTTCATCATGTTCACTTCCAAATATGGCATGATGGATAAATGAATGTGAATCTGCTATTGCTAAATTGAGCCAGGCAAGTAGCTCTGGTCTTTTGTCTTTACCCTCCAGCTTCCCACAAATCCCAGCCTGTATTCTGGCCCACAGACCTCTTGTGGCTCTCTTTCTGGACCTTTCAAAGCCCACAGAGTTGTAGCTACTTCCAATTTCCCTCACCTAAAGAAAGGAAAGACTAGACCTTAGAACAGTATTAGGCACAACATCAGAATCATGTGCTCATGAGTCACAGACCTAAGGACTCTTTCTCCACTGAAGGTTTAGTTCTTGCTTCTTTGTTTGAACACAGACATCCAGGAATGAGGAAATTACTCCCCCTCTTGCCCTACCCCCATACACAGATTCTCTACTTTTTGCTATTTGGAAGCGTTCTGGATCTGATAATTAATACACCCTAAAATGTTTATGTCTGGTGTCATCTAATGTGTTGGGTAACACTCCTTTTAACTGAGGACAGTCTTTTAACCTTGTTAAAGAAATATCTGGATTTTTTAACATTAAGTTTCTACCTAGAGAATCCCAGAGATTCAAGTAAAAAATTACTAGAATTAATAAACAACTTTGGCAAAGTTGCAGGGTACAAAATAAACCCACACAAATCTTCTGCATTCCTATATATTAGCAAAAAAGTCCAACAGCAAGAGATAGAAAGAGAAATCCCATTTAAAGTTAGGGTAGACAGTATAAAATACTTAGGAGTCTACCTGCCAAAACAAACCCAGGGATTATATGAACACAATTACAAGACACTTTTTGCACAAATAAAGTCGGATTTAAGTAAGTGGAAAAACATTAGTTGCTCATGGGTAGGCTGTGCTAATATAATAAAAATGACAATTCTACCCAAATTAATATACTTATTTAGTGCCATACCAATTAAACTATCAGACAATTACTTCCTAGAGCTGGACAAAATAATATCAAAATTCATTTGGAAAAACAAAAGGTCCAGAATATCAAAGGGACTAATGAAAAGAAATGCTTGGGAAGGTGGCCTAGTGCTACCAGACCTCAAACTGTACTATAAAGCAGCAATTATCAAAACCACTTGGTATTGGCTAAGAAACAGAGAGGTAGACAAGTGGAATAGACTTGGCACTCAAGATGCAGTAGGCAAGGAATATAGCAACCTTCTGTTTGATAAACCCAAGGACCCCAGCTTCTGGGATAAGAACTCATTGTTTGACAAAAATTGCTGGGAAAACTGGATAACAGTGTGGCGGAAATTAGGCATAGACCCATACCTGACACCGTACACAAGAATAAAGTCCAAATGGGTACATGATTTAGGTATAAAGATTGATACCATGAATAAACTGGAGAAGCAAGGAATAGTGTATTTATCAGATCTATGGAGAAGGGAAGAATTCTTTACTAAAGGAGAGATAGAATGCATTATGAAATGCAAAATGGATAACTTTGATTACATTAAACTGAGAAGTTTTTGCACAACCAAACCCAATGCAACCAAAATCCGGAGGGATGTAGTAAATTGGGAAAGAATTTTTACAGCTAAGCTCGGGGATAAAGGCCTCATTTCTAGAATTTATAGAGAACTGATCCAAATGTATAATCATACAAGTCATTCCCCAATTGATAAATGGTCAAAGGATATGAACAGGCAATTTTCAGAGGAAGAAATTAAAGCTATCTATAATCATATGAAAAAATGCTCTAAATTACTATTGGTTAGAGAGATGCAAATCAAAACAACTCTGAGGTACCACATCACACCTATAAGATTGGCAAACATGACAGAACAAGAAAATGATAAATGCTGGAGAGGATGTGGGAAAGTTGGAACACTAATTCATTGTTGGTGGAGCTGCGAGCGCATCCAACCATTCTGGAGAGCAATTTGGAACTATGCCCAAAGGGCTACAAAAATGTGCATACCCTTTGACCCAGCAATATCGCTACTAGGACTATATCCCCAAGAGATCATAAAAATGGGAAAGGGTCCCACATGTACAAAAATATTTATAGCAGCACTCTATGTAGTTGCCAAAAACTGGAAGTCAAGGGGATGTCCATCAATTGGGGAATGGCTGAATAAATTATGGTATATGAATGTAATGGAGTACTATTGTGCCATAAGAAATGATGAACAAGAAGACTTCAGAGCGGCCTGGAAGGACTTATATGACCTGATGCTGAGCGAAAGGAGCAGAACCAGGAGAACTTTATGCACAGCAACAACCACAGTGTGTGAGAGTTTTTTCTGGTAGACTTAGATTTTTGTAATAACACAAGAACTTCTTACCAAAAAAAAAAAAAAATCCCAATGGAGGATCTCAAGGCAAAATGCCTGCCACACTCAGAGAGAGAAATATGGAAGTCACTCACATATTGTAGCAGATCATGTTTGTGTATGTGTATGTGTTTGTGTATCATGTTCTGATTTGTTATACGATTTCTTTCATTTATCTTAGTCTGACTACATAGCATGACTATAGTGAAAATATACTCAATAGGAAAGTATATGTAGAATCTATACAGAATTGTATGCAGTCGTGGGGAGGGAGGGGGGTAGTGGGGAGTAGGTGGGGAGGGATAAAATCGCAATTGTATGGCAGTGATTGTTAAACATTACAAAATAAAAAAAAAAAAACATTAAGTTTCACCTGTACTGGAATTTTAATTTTCTGTAATTGAGGGCCACATGGGGAGGAAGATATCCTTCCTGGCACCAACTGATAGCTAGTGTATGATTTGAATAGGAATAAAAATGCGTTGCTTTGTCAGTTCACAGTGGACATAGTCCTATTTATATGGACCTCATTAATCTCAGAAAGGATACACCTGATCCAGGTGTCTTGTGACCTTTCAACTGTAATAAAGTGATCTAGGGCCAACTGGCTTTGTGGAATGGAATATTAAAGAGGCTTGCTGACAAACAAACTTCCTCTCTCCCATTCCTCCTTCCACAGCACTTCTCAGCAAGGGAAGGATGCAGTGGCTCCTAAATGCGGCTATGGAAACTCTTAACCTAGGAAAGAACAAATCTTAGAGCACTGGACAGGGACCTTTCAAGTTAGCCTGGCTCTCATCCAACTTGCCACCAGTTGGGTTGTTCGTGTTGCAATAGGAAATCATTTACTCCCATGTCACCTTCCTTTGGCTTCTGCCTTGTGCAAAATGTGGCACTGGCATCCAAAGGCCAAGTTAAGGAAAAGAGAAAAATTCTGTCACCAAAAGCAATGCATATCTATTGCTCAGATGAAAAGTGGATAGGTCACCAGTCTTGGAACCAGGAAAACCTAGGGTCAAGTTCTATTTGTGATAGATGCAGGTCCCAGAACTGGGAACAAGTCACCCAATATCTTGATACTGTAGACAACTGTCCAAGATTATACCAGAGAAGGCTCAAATTTGCTTTGGTTGAGTGAGTTTCCTCACCTGGGAATTTCCTATCACAATGAAATCATAGGTCTAGTCTCTATCCCAGATGTACAGTTCAGTTTGTTACTTGAATAGTCATTTAGATTTGGGAATGATTCAGAGAGAATGAGTTTTCTTTCCCCAACTCATTCCTGAACCTCATTTGTTTTACTGAGCTTTTCTGGTCATGTGCAGAACAATCACCCCTGCATCCTCCCTATGGAATTGAATTCACATGACTTCCAACTATTTTGCATGTATCTTACATATACCTACATATTGATGTGTTGCTTCCTGTATTAGAATGTATGTTCTTGGAGGATAGGGAATTAGGTTTCACCTTTCTTTGTATTCTCAGTGCTTAGCAGAATGCCTAGCATATAGCGAACATTTAATAAAATGCTTGTTGATTGATTAACTAAAGACAACTCCACTAACAGGATAGAAACGTTTGCACAGTAGCCATGTGGTTAACTCTTATGTCTTAATTTGCATAGTGCCTTTAAACCATGGTGACTCCATATTAGGAGGAACAGGGTCAGTTTCTAAAGTCTAATTTATGCTACTGAGCTACCCACTAGATGATTATTGAAAGAAGTTGTACATAAACGGAGATCTCACTTGGTGTGTAATTTTAAAGAACATGTGAAGAATAAAGCAGCAATCATCTAAACCACTTGGTCCTAAGAAACAGAGGGGTAGACCAGTGGACTATGCTAGGTACTCAAGACACAGTAGCCAATGAATATAGCAATCTGGGATAAAAACTCACTATTTGACAAAAACTGCTGGGAAAATTAGATAACAGTGTGGCGGAAACTGGGAATAGACCAATGCCTGACACCCTACACAAGAATGGATACATGATCTAGGTATAAAGATTGATACTACAAACAAATTAGGGGACCAAGGAATAATGTATTTGTCAGATTTATAGAGAATGGAGAGATTTTTGACCAAAGAAGAGATAGAAAATATTATGAAGTGCAAAATGGATAATTTTGCTTACATTAAGTTGAAAAGTTTTTGCACAAACAAAACCAAAGCAATCAAGCTTAGGAGGGAAGCAGAAAGCTGGGAAAGAATTTTTGCAACTAGTGTCTGTGATAAAGGCCTCATTTCTAAAATATATAGAAAACTAAGTCAAATGTACAAGAATATAAGTTATTCCCCAATTGATAATTGGTCAAAGGATATGAATAGGCAGTTTTCAGAGGAAGAAATTAAAGCTGTCTATAGTCATATGAAAAAATGCTCTAAATCACTATTGATTAGAGAGATGCAAATCAGAATAACTCTGAGGTACCACATCACACCTATCAGATTGGCTAAAATGACAGAACAGGAAGATGATAAATGTTGGAGAAGATGTGGGAGAGTTGGAACACTAATTCATTGTTGGTGGAGCTGTGAGCTGATCCAATCATTCTGGAGAGCAATTTGGAACTATGCCCAAAAGGCTACAAAAATGTGACAGCATTTGGTCCAGCAATATCACTTCTGGAACTGTATCCCAAAGAGATCATAGAAATGGGAAAGGGTCCCACATGTACAAAAATATTTATAGCAGTTCTCTTTGTGGTGGCCAAAACCTGGAAATCAAGGGGATGCCCATCAATTGGGGAATGGCTGAACAAGTTGTGGTATATGAATGTAATGGAATACTATTGTGCTATAAGAAATGATGAACAGGAAAACTTCAGAGAGGCCTGGAAGGGCTTATATGAACTGATGCTGAGTAAAAGGAGCAGAACCAGGAGAACTTTGTACACAGAAACAATCACAGTGTGTGAGAAATTTTTCTGGTAGACTTAGCCCTTCACAGCAATGGAAGAACCTAAAAAGTTCCAGAAGGACTTGAGGCAAAATGCCTTCCACATCCAGAGAAAGAACTAGGGAATTGGATCACAGAATGAAGCAGACCATTTTGTCCTGTATTATGTTTTGTTTTGTTTTATGGTTTCTTCCATTCATTTTAATTCTTCTATGCAACATGACTAAGGTGAAAATGTATTTAATAGGAATGTACGTGTAGAACCTATATAAGATTGCACCCTGTCTTGGGAAGGGAGGGGGCAGGGAGGGGGAAGGAGGAGGAGAGAGGGGGAAAAAAATCTAAGATATATGGAAGTAATTGTAGAACACTGAAAACAAATAAAATAATTTAATTTAAAAAATTATTAACAGGAAAAAAAAGAAAATGTAAAAAGCTTCTTTTTAGTACAAAGAGCAACAGGTGAGAAGTCAAAGGATATCCCTTCTGAATCCTGGATTCACTGTTTTTTCCCTATTTGATCCTAGGTATGTCATATAATCTTGAGTTTCAGTTTCCTCATTTGTAAAATGAGAGTATTGGACTAGATTTCCAAAGTTCTTTCTAGTCTAAAGATCCTAACTCTTTATTAATTTTTTCAGTTAAAAACAAAATAGCTGGGGCAGTTAGGTGGCACATTGGATAGAGCACTAACCTTGGAGTCAGGAGGACCTGAGTTCAAATGTGACCTCAGACACTTGACACTTGCTAGTTGTATGACCTTGGGCAAGTCACTTAACCCCAATTGCCTCAAAAGAAAAAAAGAAAATGAAATAGCTGTAGGCTGATTGGTAGGATATATATGATATCTATTAGTCCTCCAGATGTTAACAACCATTCACAGCTTAAGAGTTTTTCCTTTAAGGGTAGCAAAATGATGCCAATTCGTTTAGATACAAACTCTTTGATTCTGAAAGCTACTTGGGTATGGTAGGATGGCTAATGTGTGGTTGCCAGTCCCTCACTTGCAGCTGTTGATAAAATCTACTGCTCATGTAGTTTGGATCTGCAACTCAATTTTGCTCAGATTTCGCTACTTCTTTTTTAAATGTACTGATATCTTTTGTTTTTATAATACTTTCATCTCTGAATATATGCCTTTCCTTCCCCTACAAGGGGTCATCCCTTATAACTCTAAGGTGTATATAAAAGATTTTTACAATATTAAAAAGCAGGTTAGTAAAACCAACCAACATATAAACCAAGTCTGACATAGACACGATTCACCAGTTCTGCAAAGAGGACTTAGCCTCTTGGTCATTATAATTATGTAGTATATAATTATATTATTTCTTCTTCCTTCCTTCTTTCCTTATTTGTTGTTCCTTGTCCTTCATTTTGCTTATTGTTGTTGACGTCATGGGGGTGATATCTTGACTTGCACATGAACTGGATTTAAGGGAGGCAGTTGCACAAAGCCTTCAGCCTCACTCTCTCTTCCAGAATCATCAAAGTTCAGTGACAAGACAGAAGTCAGGGCAATTAGTGATGGCCCAGGATGCAGTAGATGACTGTTGCATCTTTGATGTCTGAACAAGCTGTAAGCTTGGTAATAACAATAAAGTTGGTAATAATAATTAAAAAATAATAATTTGGAACAAGTTGTTCTCATCCACCCATTCTGAAGCAGGGAGGGTTGGGGAAGGGGCCAATCTTCATGTGCTTGGAATAGGCATCCCCCTAACTCACTGACAGGTTTGAGGTCTGTTGTTACCTTCACCTTGGGTTTTATAGAGTATAGCGGCTATACGTGCCACAGCTTCTCACAGGTGAAAGCTGGGTGAAGGTGGACACCAAAGGTGGATGAGCAGCCTGAAAAGGGCTTGGTAAGCCTTCCCACCAGAAGGGTTAGTCCACTCTAAATACCCCATACAGCCCCTTTCCTTTTACGTTGCTGAAGTCATTGTGTATTTTGTTTTCCTGTTTCCACTCACTTTATTAATATTTCTTCTTTGGGGCCAAGCTGGGTCATTATCATTTCATAGCACAGAGGTATTGTTTCCATTACTTTTTGTTCTTTCCATTTGCATAATTGTAGTTATTATGTATATTGTCTTCCCAGTTCTGCTTATTTCACTTTGCATTGGTTCATATAAGCCTTCTTAAGCTTCTTTGAATCTTTCATATTACTTACGGCACCTACCACAATTATTTGTTTAACTATTTTTCTAATCAATGGGTGTCTACTTTGTTTCCAAGTCTTTGTTCTTACCAAAAGTGTGAAGACATACACATACAAATATATGCATGTGTGTATATATACACACATATACACATATACATACATATGTATATATATACACATACATACATAGATGCATTAATACATACATAGATATAGATGCACCTTTCTGTCTGTGGTATCTCTGGGTCTATGATAATTTGGACAATATTCTAATTTGATCTATATTCAGGTTTTCAATCCCACATCCAAAAAGGATAGAAAAACCCTAGCTATGGGAACTATCTCCATTGAGGTAGACCCTAAGCCACCTATGATCTTACAGATGCTTCCTAAGCAATTGTCTAAATAGGGAAGACACTAATTGCCTACACAGCTAGCAGGTGTCAGAAAGGAAATATGAATCCAAGTCTTACTGAGTCCAAGTTCAACATTCTATCCACTAGGTCATATGACTTCTAGCAAGGAGAAAAGAAAATTGAAAAGATTGGCAGTGGAAAATATCAACAAACAGTCTAATAATGTAGAAATTGGAAGAAATAATATTTCCAGAAACTGTCAAAGTTCCTTCACCCAAGTTAGAGATAGAATCATTTGACTTCAGACACATCTGCATTTACCAAGGGTAAATATTCTCCATCTCAACAAATATTGGACTGAAATGCCTCCTTGCTTCAGTGAATTATCTCATTTGTATGAGTCTAGGTTGAGTGATCACATTCTAATAATCTCATCACCAATATACCCAACACAGCCAGAGATTATTTGGAGAGTAGCTTTGGAGATAGATTGAAAGATAGCTCAGGCCAGTGAAAGTCAGGATGGCAGAAAGGTTTGTCAGCAGTGTCCAAGATTGGGCTTTATTTTCAAAAGCTGCTGCTACCAAGTCTGAGTATGAATCAAGTAGTTTAGGAAAAAATGTTGTCTCCTTGAAAGTCTAGTATACAGCTAATCAACATTGGAAATCAGGGAAGCATCTAGTTTCATTGTGTTATTTAATGTAAATTATTAGAAAACAAGTATCCTGACTGGTAGGTCAGGCTCCCTCCCTGGGGAACTAGGGAATGGGATCTGCTGAACCAGAGATATATCTACTCTCAGTCCTTCTTTTCCTATCTTCTTGGCTCAGTGGCTTGGTTGAAGTCTAGGGATTGCTAAGTGTAACACTGGTATGTCCTTTTAAAAAATTTAAAAAGCCCTTAGCCTAAAAGAGGAGGAGATTCTGATAGAAACAGTGCTGAACCAGAAGTCAAAAACCCCAGGGTATCTGGTTCCAGAGCTGTAGCTAGTTGTGTGCCCTTGGGCAAGATCTTTAGCTCCTCAGATGTCTTTACTCTCCCATTCTTTCCCAGTCACCAAACTTTTCTTCCTATAATCTTCCCTTCCACCCTCTGTTAGATCTTTGGAGGGAAAACAAAAGAAAACAGCCACCCATGTGAATGCAGATATCACATATTGACAGAAACACATTTCATCCTTCTCTGCATTAGCATGTTCTTGTCTGGACATATTAATTTTTTCAGCACATTTTAGAAATAACAAAAGAATAGATGAACATAAATATTTCTTTCCTACCCCCATCTGAAAGAAAGCTCTGTTCCTCTTTTCTTCCCACTTCCCCTTAGTATTTTTCTCTATTTTTTTCTAAATGACTTTAAGTTCATAATTAGTCTTTTTGCTTTTTTTGAAGATAGAATTGACAGGATTTGGCAAATGATTAGTATAGGGGAGGGGTGGTGAGAGAGAGTGAGGAGTCAAGGATCATACCTAGGTTGTAATCCTGGATGACTTAGAGGTATAGTAACAGGAAAATTAGAAAGAGAGAGGGTTTATGAGGGAAGCTGATGAGTTCAGTTTGGGACATTTTGAGTTTGAGAGGTCTATGCAACCAGTTCATGATGTCTAAAAGGCGATTGGAAATGAGAGACTAGAGGGGAGGAGATAGGTTAGGGCTGTATAAGTAGATCTGGAAATTTTTACTATAGAGAAGATAATTGGGGATTTGGAGAGATCACTAAATGAAATACTGTAGAGGGAGGAGAGAAGAGGGCCCAGGACAAAACCTTGAGGCCTACCTCCAATCGGCTGGATGAATAACCATCCAGCAAAAGAGACTGACAAAGGACAGACAGACAGGAAAAGAATCAAGAGCATGGTGTCACGGAGACCTAGAGAAATGAAAGCATCCTGAAGAGGGTGTTTGACGATGTTAAAGCTTGCAGAGAGGTCGAGAAGAATGAGAATTGAGAAAAGTTTTCTTAATTTGGCAATTAAGGAGCTTGGTGACACAGTGGAGAGAGCAAAACAGGACCCGGAGGCAGGAAGTTCAAATCTGGCTTCAGACATTTCCTAGCTGTGTGACCCTGGACAAGTCACTTAACCCTGTTTGCCTCAGTTTCTTCATCTGTAAAATGAGCTGGAGAAGGAAATGGCAGACTACTCCAATATGTTTGCCAAGAAAACCCTAAATGGGGTCAGAGAGTCAGACCCTTTTGAAATGACTGAACAGCATAATTTTGATAAGAGCAGTTTCAATTGAGGGATGAGGTCAAAGCCATACTTTAGAGAGTTAAGAAAAGAGAGAGAGGAAAGGAAGTGGAGGCACTAATTAAAGATGACCTTTTCAAGGAGTTTTGCCACAAAAATAGAGGAGAGATATGGGACTGTAGCTAGTGGGGATGGATGGCTCAAGGGAGAAATTGTAAGGAAACAATCAATAGACTGGCAAATTAAGAGTGGCCTTAGATTTCTTCACTGAAACGTGAGATAAGGTTGTCAGCTGAGAGGGGTGGGGAAGGAAGAGCCATAGGAGACTTGAGAAAGGATGAAAAGGTTTAGAAAGAGAGAGATGTGAAAGAGTTTCCTTGCCACAGTGGGGACCCAGTGGAGATTAGGTAACATGAATTTTTTAGTAGACCCCGTCAGCATGGTTTCTTGATTTTCTCCACCTTTACTCAGCAGTACATGAGTAAAGGGAAGGCGGCAGATGGTGGACATAATCCAAAGCCAAGCTTTGGCAAGGCAAGGTCAATGAGAGGATAAGGGCCATGAGACTCAAGAGAAGAGTTGGAACTACTTTAACTAAGGGGTCAAGACAGAGAAAGGAGGACAGCATAGCCAGTACAGGAGTAATGGTCTGGGGGGAGAGGGGGACCTGGGGGGTAGAGAAATGGGAATTTAAGGTGAGGATAAAGAGCAGGATTTGAGGCTGCAGGGCTGAGGGAGAGGTGGAATGACAAGAGGATATGATCAGATAAGGAAATCTCAAAGTTCATGAACATGGAAGTGGCACGTTTGTGGGTGGTATCAAGATCAGAGGTATGATCATGTCTGTGTAACTGGGTGGTGGGAGTGGGGGGAGGTCATGGGAAAGGAGTCACTAGAAAAACTGGAAAGTTAGGGTATTTAAGGAAGTATCAATACGTATGTTGAAGTCCCCTAGTATGAGAGCAAGAGTTGTGGAGAATCAGTCACTGAACTATTAAGGAAGGAAAGAAGGAAAGTGTTGGTAGATAACAGCCACCAGTATCATATTATTATCATTAAAAGTGACAATATGGTGGCAAGAATATCTGCGCCCATACCCCATCTTCACCTCTATTTGCCTTCTTATTTTTTCCTTACGAACCTTGCTTTTTGACCCTGATCCTTCCCGTTGCTAAATTTCCCAGTAGCTGCTCTCTGAAAGCTCCTATTAGTAGGCTTCCAGGGAATGGATTTTCCTGAATCTCTCCTCCACTTCCACCAACAGCGCTGAGAAATTCCTCTTCCTCCTTCCCCTCCTCCCTCTCCTCTTTCTTCATTATTTTTTTTTCAAAAAGCTGGGACAATTTACTTTTGTCCTGTGCTGTTTTCTTTTTTCTTTCTTGAAATATAGGTCTGAAAAAGCCCGTTGTGTTTAAATGGAGCCACTTGACTAAGCCTTTAAACCCAAATCATTCTGGCTTTCACTGAATGGCCAATAATAGGCCCAACCCAAGCCTCTGTGGCTCAATATTTAGGCTTTGAGGGCTTAAAATGAGTATAAATAGCAATTGTTTTCTGTTCTGACCAGAAACTCTGAAGGTCTTCCTCTCCCAGAACAATATCTTCACAATGGTAAATTTGACCATTTTTTTGTCTCAGTTCTTACCTGGCTCTTAGCCATTGAATGGGCAGAGAAGCTGAGGCCTGGGAAAGACTTTAGTTTAGAAAGGCCAAGGTCACACATTTCTTCCTGGCCATCATGAGTCTTCTTGAACTTTTTCTTGCCACTGGTCTCTGATGACTCTGGAGGAGAGAACAAGGTGGCTGTTTGCACAGCTCTGCCTCACTCATGTCCAATTCATAGCAAGTCATGAAGAACAATCAGCAACAGCAAGGCACTGAGGCACCCTTCACACAAGTCCACAGTTTCATATGGCATTCACCAATGTGCTGTGCAGCAATCTGGAACCCAAGGCTTTGGTGAAAGATCCAGTGCACCCAAATATAGATATGATGTTTCTCCTGCTAGGATGCAAACTCATCGAGACCAAAGACTGTTTCCTGTTTTTTTTTGTCTTTGCTTCATCAATGCTTTGCTTGGTGCTTGTTGACTGACTGATTGATCAGTTTTCACTTCAAGTGTCAAAATACTTTTCCTCTCAGAGGAAATGAAGGGTTGAGGGGAAATGTCGTCACCCTAATGATTTTCTGCAATGCAATTAAAAGCTGTTCTGAAAATTATCTTCTTTGCATCCAAGTAGGGATCACCTTCCAGAAATAAGGTTTTTCTTTCTTTGGAGGGGGAAGGCTATATATGTAAACTCATCTATATAAACTCATCTTTTCCCTTTTCCCTTTGTTATCCTTTTTTTGTTTTCAGGTAACCTTTCCAATATTCTTCTGCACTACTAAGATATAGATAAGATAACCTGTGGTTTTCTTCTCTCAGTGAGCCTTCCCTACCCCCAAAAGCAATTAATTATTTATGATGCTGAGAACCTTTCTCTTAGTACCTACTCTGGTTTCCTGAGGGAACAGCACTAGTAGCCTTTATTCAATCTGTCTACAGGTTACATCCCCAGTCCTTTTGTCCACAACCTAATCTTACTCTTTTCAGATTAATCAAGATGCAAAGCTTTTCCATTTAGTCTTCTTCCTGGCCTTTATTACCCTTTTCCCCCTCATCTATTACTGATGAAATTCTATATTGTTGGTTTTTTCCACTCTTCTCTTGCTCTTTCATTTAAAAAAGAAATGTAGGTCTAAGAGGAAGCTGAGTACTAATCCCTTTTAGAATACTTTTCTCCTCTACCTCCAGCCATGCCTAATTAGACCCAGAGTTTTCAGCTGGACCTGCTCTGTTATTTTCTACAGGTGGAGACTAAGGAGTACTATTTTCATTTTCTCTCTCTGTCTCTCTGTCTCTCTCTCTTTCTCTCTGTCTGTCTCTCTGTCTCTGTGTCTCTGTCTCTGTCTCTGTGTCTCTCTGTCTCTCTCTCTGTTTCTCTCTCTCTCACTCTCCCCCTTCTTCTCCACCTTCTGTTATCTTGTCACCTTTTGCCTCATTAGTGTTTCATTTGTGTTTGATTTAAAGTGATTCTTTCCTCAGAGGAACCCCAATTTAAAAAAAAAGGTTTAACCCTGGAGGTTCTTTTGAGACCTATATCAGTTCAGTTACATAGTTCCGCCAGCACTATAAGCTAGCCAAGTTTTCGCTGAAATGTGTTAAAAGATTGTGCCCACTTGAAAACATGTGCCTGCTGGTGTTGTATTTCCAGATAGCAATTTATACCATGAATTGAATGTGAGGTGATTTTAGCCTCCCTTAAGAACTTACCAAATCCGGTCAAAGAAATGCAATAGATTTGGAAGTGAGGGAGCAAATGGATGCAGGAGAAATGCCAAGTGTCTAAACTGAAAGACAGATCACACTTTGTTCAGTCAATTAAGAAACAAAAAATAACAAAATAAGTCTGCAGGGCAAAAGGTTGTATTTTTGCCTCTGTTGTCCTGACTTGGTTTTATTAAGACTGTGCTGCCCTGGGGAGGTTAGCCGTCATCCTCTATGGTAAGTAAGGATCTCATTGCTTTCAGGAGTATGTGTAGACACCCTTGTGCATCATTTATTCCTTCAATCAATAAACATTCATTAAGTGCCTACTATGTGCCAGGCAGTGTGCTAAGTGCTGGGGATACAACAAGAGGTAAAAGACAGTCCCCACCCTCAAGGAGCTCACACACTAATAGGGGAGACGTCCTGCAAAGAAATACAATACAAAGCAAGTTATAATACAGGATAAATAATTAACAGAGGAAAAACACTGGAATTAAGACAGTTTAGAAAAGGCTTCCTATAGAAGGAAGCATGTAAGCTGAGACTTAAAGGAAGCTATGGAGGTCAGTAGTCAGAAGAGAAGAGGGGGAATATTCCAAGGAGAGAAAACAGAGAAAAAGCCCAGAGATGAGAGATGGAGTGTCTTGTTCTTTGAACAGCCAAGAGGCCAGGGTGACTGGCCTGAAGAGTATTTTGGGGGCTGTTGTGTTTGTCTTTCATTCTTGAAGAGGACCATGACATCAGGGAGATGATGACATGACTTTCAGTTGACTTCAATTTGAGGGAGGGAGGGCTGGTCAAGATCACCAGCCTCACTTTCTCCTCCAGAGCCATCTGGGTCCAGTTGCCTGATATTCATCAGAATGACTGGAGATGGCCCAGGATGCAATGGGACACCCTGACCCTTTTAGGCTCAGGCCTTTTTGGGTTCTTACTTTGTGAGGTAACACCTATTGAGTGAACAGGTATTGGAATAATAATTATAGTAATAGGAATATTGAGGGGAGTAAGATGTGAAAAGATTGGAAAGGACTAGGTTATGAGAAGCTTAGAATGCCTGAGGATTTTGTGTTTGATCTTGGAGAAAATAGGAAACTACTGGAATTTATTGAGTTGAGGAGGAGAATGCCATGATTAGACATTAGCGTCAGGAAAATCTCTTTAGTGGCTAAATGGAAAATAGATGAGAGTGTTAAAAGACTTGGGGCAGACAGACCCACCATCAGGCTATTCCAGTAATGCAGGTGAGAGGTGATGAGGGCCTGCACCAGAATGGCAATGGCAGAGGAGAGTAGGGGTCATGTTCGAGAGATCTTATAAAGGTGAAATCAACAGGCCTTGGCAACAGATTGTATATGTAGGGTTAGAGATACTGAGGAATCCAGGATGACTTCTAGGTTATAAGCCTAAGGGGCTTGGAGGATGGTATTGCCCTCTGTGTGTGTGTGTGTGTTTGTGTGTGTGTGTGTGTGCATGCGTGTGTGTGTGTGTTCATCCTTCATTGCTGAAGAAGACTATGCCATCAGAGAAATAATGACATGACTTGCTCTTGACTTTGTTTTGAGTGAGGGAAGGCTGTGCAGGTCACCAGCCTCACTTCTCCTCCTGGGTCATCTGAATCCAGTGACCAAATGTTCATCAGGATGACTGGAGATGACCCAGGATGAGGCAACTGGGGTTAAGTGACTTGCCCAAGGTCACATAGCTAGTGAGTGTCAAGTGTCTGAGATTTGAACTCAGGTCCTCCTGACTCCTACACTGGTGCTCTATCCTCTGTATCACCTAGCTGCCCCTGATGCCCTCTACAGTAACAGGGAAGGTATGTATGAAGGGAAGGGTTTAGGGGGAAAGATAATGAGTTCTATTCTGGATATATTGAATTTAAGATGTCTACTGGACATCTAGTTTGTAAAGTCTGAAAGGCAATTGGAGATGAGAGATTGAGGTCAGCACAGATTTTGGAGCAGGATAGGTAGATTTGAGAATTATCAGCATAGAGATGATAATTACATCCATGAGGACTGAAGAAATCACCAGCTGAAGCAGTATAGAGTGAGAAGAGAAGAGAGCCCAGGACAGGACCCCAAAGGACAAGAATTTGATCTGAATGAGAATAACCAATCGGATAGGCAGAATGAGAACTACAAGAGAGTGGTGTCCTGAAAACCTAGAAAGAAGACAGTACCAAGGAGATACTGATTAACAGGGAAAAAGGCTGCGGAGAGGTGAAGGAGGATGAGGACTGAGAAACAGCCTTCAGATTTGGCAATGAAGGGATCATTAGTAACTTTGGAGAGAGCAGTTGCAGTGGAAGGATCCAGCTGGAAGCCAAATGATAAGGGGTTAAGAAGAGAGTGAGGAAAACTAAAAGAGTGAGAAGAAAGAAATGGAGACCCCTATTCTAGATGGCCTTTGGGAAGAGTTTAGGTGCAGTGAGCAGATTGGGTGGAATGATAATTGATCATATTGATTAAGGCCAGTAATTATGCATACTGAAGACCACACAGAGGACTGCAGAGGAGGGGGTCCCTTCTTGGACACTTTGTTCCACCTCCATGCTGAACAATCTGTTCCCTCCTATTGGAGTTGAGGGATACGTAAGTACTTTAACTAGAGATCCTAATGATAGGTCCCTCATAGGAAGATGTGATAGGAGCAATATCTCAACCTGTTCCTCTATGCAAGTTAGACTAATTTTTTCTTAATGAGTACTGAGACCATTCTCAAGACTGATTGACTTAGGTGAACTAAAGACTCAGACTGCTATCACTTCCTCGTCATTTGAATACAAAACAGCTACAGGGAGTTCCAGGCTTGTTATTTGATGCATGATTAGGGGATCATGATGGCAATTCATACAAGGGAGCTTTGCTCGGATGAATCCACTTGAGATGTTCTCAATTCCTATCCTTGTTGAATATGCCTCTCCTGCTATGGCTAAGTAAATCTCCTTCTGTTAACTGTTAAATGACCTACTATGACAGCTAAAATTAGGGTAAACTGAGATACAAAGTTCTGAGCATGATCAATTTATTAGTAAATTATACGAATTTACCCCTAAATTGGATCTCAGCTTCTTCAATGAAGCTGAGGCCTTGAAAGAGAGGGACTGTTCTATTTTATAGATTTGGGAGAGTACAGATGAAAAACAGAACAAGTAGGTGGGGAACAAGTTCTGATTGATTACAAAAGCTCAACATCATGAGTGGCAAAATCAGTATGATTCGTTATAGAGCTAAGGGGGACAATATAATTGGATGGAAATCAGAAGTGAGGAGCTAGGAGCAACCCCTTCCTTCCCTCCTGAGATTAAGAAACATTCATTGTTTTGAGTCCACCTGCAAGGTCAGGATGGTGGACCAGACTTATCTGAAGAATAAGTTGGTGGCGTATAGATGCTGGACCAGACTCCCTGAGGTCCACCCACAGCCCCCAAGGACAGCAGATTTCCTTGAGGCAAGAATAGAATGATGATTAGCAGGAAAACTGGATTTCTAAACTTAACTCATTGCAGGTCAGATGAATTTCTAAGCTAAATTTAGAGACAAAGAACCATGACTTACAGTCACAGGACAATATCAATGATTTGTAAATAGGATTAATTAAAAAACAATACAGAATCAATCTTGATCAGTTCACTATGAGTGTCTCATTTGGTCCAATATTGGATTTAAACTACTATGGCCTGAGCTGAGATAGGCCCAGCCCAGGACAGAAGGCCTGTGGAGAAGAAAGATATCAAGGATGACCAAACTGGAAGCAACTGACATCAGAGACCTCAGCAGTGAATGTTAAAGATCAATTAGTCGAAGCCCCTTATTCTACTGCCAAGGGAACAGAAGCTCAGGGAGGTTAAATTACTTGTCCACGTTTCCTTGGCCCCTCACTTTGGGGAAAGAATCAGTCATCAGTCTACTTGTTCAGACTCTAGGCAATTAAAATAAGTATACCTTTCCTTGCCATACAGTTTGCAGATGTAGATGTCTTGCACTTGTAAAACTGTTCTCTGTATCAAAACACTTAACTCATTACCTGCTGAAATAATATTTTTAAGCAGTAAATTGAAAAGAAATGATGAGGTGAGCATTGTAAGTAAAGTCTCAAAATTAGGAAGTGGGAGAAATTTTGGTTACATACTACGCAACCAAAACCTGCATGTTTTGATTCTCATAAGGGCTTAGGCTTTGTTGACCTAAATTCTCCCTAGAATGATAATTATGGGTATATAGCACTGCCATATTTTTTTTTCATTTTTTCATTAAAACTTAAATACATAATAAAAGAAAAAGAAACATTTATAAACTTACATGTTAAAACTTACATATAAAGTAAGAAAAGAAAAAAAATGTCGTGTGTCCAGCAGAACATAAGAGAGGATTCAAAATATATAGCAATAAATTTCCATTTCAAGAAAGCCTGTATATCAAATACTATGTGTTGTGTTGAGAGCTGTCCGTCTTTTCATTGCTTCCTAAAGATTTTCATTTGTTCTCTGCTGTGCGCTTTTTACTTTATTCCTTTTCCCCTGCTCTCCTCCCCCCAGGTTACAATTGTGTGGTTATATTTAGATATAGATATATATATACATATATACACATATATACATACATAAACATATGCTTTCCCTAACAGATTCTACTCCTAATCTTTATGTTTGTGCCTATCTCTTATTTTCTCTCCCTCCTGACTCCTCTATTTTATTTCTACTTGTTACTTTGCCCTCCTTTTACTTAACCTACCCCTCGAACAATCCCTCCCTTATCCTTCAATTCTCATAAATCTAAACACCCTTGTATAGGCCCCTCTGACCTATTCCCTCACCCTCCCCTCTAAAGATCCCTCCCTTGTCCTCTCCCCCTCCCTATCCCCTTATTATTTTATATCTTTCTAAATTTAGAAGTTCTTTCTGACCTTGAACCCAACCCAAGACCTACAGTCTCCTGTAAGAAGAATACATCTTCTAGATGTGTATGTTTTGTTCCCCTCTTAAACCCACTTCCCATGATAGTAGGTTTCCAGAACCAACAGCCCTCCTTCCCCATCGAATTCCTCTGTATCAGTTCCTCTTGCACCTCATTTGTATAATTATTCTTTTTAGCTATTTCTGAATGGTTTTACTTTTTGATGTCACATCATGCTCAGGTCTACCCCAAACTTTTTTATGAACTACCCAGTTACTAATATCAATCTTAGACATACATTGTACAGTTTTCATATGTAAAAGGTAAACTGTCTGTCCTTATTGAATCCCTTGTAATTGGTCTTTGGTATGTATCTTCATTTCTCTTGTCTCTTATATGTCAAATCTCCTATTAAATTCAGGTTTTGTTTTGGTTTTTTTTTTAAACAAGGTCCTGAAAGTCTAACAATTCATCAAATAACCTTTTTTTTAAAATTCAGAATTATGCTTAGCTTTGCTGGGTATGATATTTTTGGCTGGAAACCCAGTTCTTTTGCTCAATATATAGCATTCCAAGACCTGTGGTCTTTTAGTGTTGCTACTTCAAAGTCTTGTGTGATTTGAATTGTGGCACTGCCATATGTAAGTCGTTTTTTTTTTCCGGTTGTTTGTAATAGTTTATCCTTGAGCTGGGGGTTTCAGAATTTGACCATAATATCCCTGTGGGGTTTTCCTCATAGGATCTCTTTCAGGTGGTGATTGGCAGATTCTTTTCTATTTCTACTTTCCTTTCTTGTTCTAATGCTTCAGGACAATTTTCTTTAAGTATTTCTTGTATTATTATAACAAGATTCTTCTTTTGATCATAACTTTCAGGTAGTCCAATTATTCTTATGTTTTAACTTCTTGATCTGTTCTCCAGATCAGTTGTTTTTCTTATGAGCTGTTGCACATTCTCTTCCAGTTTTTCATTCTTTATGTTTTGTTTTATTATTTCTTGATTTCTTATAAATTGATTGTCTTCCCCTTGTCCCATTCTGATTTTCAAGGAGTTTTCTTCCTTAAGATTCTGGATCTCCTTTTCTAATTGGTTAATTCTTCATAATATTCTTATTTTTCTTGGATTTTTTTTTTTTTTAGTTTTTCCTCAATCTCTCTCATTTGATTTTTAAAGTCTTTTTAAAGTTCTATGAATTTTTTTTGACATTACTCTTTGGGGTAGAAGAGGGTCTCTTTGCTTTACTATCCTCCTCTGAAGATAAACCCCAGGTCTTCCCTCTTCCCCTAGTAACTCTCTGTAGCTGGATTCTTTCTCCTTTGCCTGTGCAATGTTTCTGTAATAGTTCAGTTTTTATAATCACTTCTAGTCCTGCATTATGAGGGAGAGTGCCTCTGTCCTCAGATTCTCCTTCAGTTTTTCTCTATGACCTTGAACCCAAACCAAGACCTACAGCCTCCTATGAGTGCCCACAGTCAACAGCATCCCTGCCTCACCACTTCTGCATGTACTGGTTCCTTCTCGCTCCCACCATGTCTCTGCAGCACATCTGGGTCTGGCATTCCTTGTGAGCAGAGGTCCTCCATCTTCCCCAGCTCAGCTGCCCAATTCCCTTCACTGTCCCAGGGGTACAATCTCCTGTTGCTGGGACTGAGGCAGCCTGTTGACCTAGCCAACTCCAGGGCTTTCTATCTGTTGTTCAAGCCATCCCTAGCCTGGAGGTCTTCACTTTTCCCTGGGGCCAAACCTCATCCAGGGATTTTTCTTCAGATCTTCTCCCCTTGTCCCAGGAGGATCATTGTTCTGCCCCTTCTCTTATAGATTTTTAACTGCTCTGTATTTGCCCTGAGGTGCTATTTTATCTCTTTTGTGGAGGGAAGACTTCACAGAGGTGTCACCTGATCTGAACCCTGTAGGAAGACAGTATTCTGGAGGCAGAGATAAAGAAGGAGTGTACTCTAGGAATATTCAAATGTTGGGGTAACAAGGAAAGCTTAAGGAACAGCAATTCTAGTTTGACTAGAATATAGAGTATGTGATTTGGAGCAGCGTGAAATAAATTTGAGAGGGAAAATGGAAACAAACCCATACTATGGGCCAGGCACCATGCTATGCACTTTATAAATATTGTCTCATCTGATCCTCACAACAACCCTGGGAGGTAGATGCTATTACTATCATCCCCATTTTACAGTTGAGTGAACTGAGGCAAACCATAGTGAAGTGACTTGCCCAGGGTCACACAGCTAGTAAATGTCTGAGGCTGGATTTAAACTCATCTTCCTGACTCCAGTACTCTTTCTTCACTGTGGTGCCTAGAGCTAAACATAATGTTCCAGTTGTGGTCTGAATAGCATGGAACTGCCCTGATTTAGGGATGAAGTAAGGCTGAAAAGACCTCATTGGCTTCTAGAATTCCTACCTTACCAATCAGCTAAAGCCAGAATTCCTGCAAAAGAGAGTTATTCACTTGAGTGTAGCTTTTGTCCTCTATTTAAAAGCAAGTTTATCTGGGTGTATAAGTTTTATCAGTCATTTACATCTTAGAATAAATGAATTTATTGGATCCTTGCCTAAGAGTAGGTTTTGATAAAAGTCAAAGGGGGAAAAAGTCCTATACTGGTTTCTTAATAAGAGAAGGAAGAAGGATAAATAAGAGTCCCTGAGAAAACTTTGCCTACTTTCACAATTTTGTCTCTGTATTTCATGAACACTTCATTTCTAAATAATATGCACATAATTTTTACCCTTGACCTTGACCCTTCATTCCAAGTTAAACCAAAATTCTCATTTTTCCATTCCAAACATTTCTTCCAAAACAAATAATTGAAAAATTCATCTACTCCCGGTGTTTACATCACGTCCTTTCACTTCCTAGGATCTGAATCACTACAGAATTTCTCTCTGAGTCATCTGCCATAACTTCATAATAGAGGTTGCCACAATATCCTTCCAATGTGAGTCCTTACTCACTGTGTCTTTAAATCTTAATTCAAACCCTTTTCCGCTGAAGACTCCTTAGGTGCTCTTTTCCCTCTGGTGGAGGACTTCCTTTCCCCCTCCTAAGGTTTTAGGAAAATTAACAGTTAAAGTTAAAGGAGGAAAAATTTCATCCTTTGTTCTTCCCTTTCATCTTCCCAGTTATACTTTGTCGCCCCCACCCCTTTCTTTATTTGTGTCATCTATTCCACCAACACATCCTTTCTTTTATCAGTTTCCTTCCTGTTCCAGGGGTGAATATAGAACCCATGATGCAACCACAGACATAGAGAGGACAAGGGTTCTTATTCCTGGCTCAGGCACAAAAAGCTATGTGACATTGGACAAGTCCTTCACTTGTAAGTCTTAGGGTAGCCCACAGATTAATCCCATAGCAGTTCAGGGAACATCCCATTATCTTGTCATTGTCCCAACTGAAAGTGATCTTTGTCTCTGTCTCTTTCTTTGTCTCTATCTCTCTCCCCTCTGCCTCCTTCAAATACTCTCAGAGTGTTTTGTCTGAATCTCTCACTTGACCCTCTTCGAGTCTACCTTGTATCAAGCTTATTTGTGTACATAGCATATCTACCCTATTAGAATATTTTCTTTTGGAAGACAGACACCGTACCACTATTTCACTTTTATATCTTCAGGGTCTAGTATTATAATTCTCTTATATACTGCGGGCATGAATTGATTTAGCTTGAATTAAATTAGCTATGTACATAATAGGTATGCCTAGGTGTTGTCCTTGCGATTGTCCCCAATGCCACTTCATTTAATAATCATTGATTGAAGATTGCTGCTTCATGAGTAGTTTATACATACTCTTGGACTGGGCCTTTCCAGAAGCTGCACACAGATAGAGACTTGTGAAAGTAAAGAAAAATGCAGAGAAGATGTGGGATATGACACAGACTTGGGCCTAGATACCTGGAGAGAGGCAGCTCAGCTTATCTACCTGCCATATAATGAAGACCAAAATGGAGACACTCCTGAGTCATGTTGAGTCTCTGTACCGAATAGGAGCTAGATCTAAGGACAGAGACAGAGACACAATGTAGAGAAAAAGACAGTGCTGTGAGTTATAAGGATTGTTATGGTCCAAAGGAAGGCATTAGCTTCTCTGTTGAATCTGAGTGTTTTCCCATTAGGAAGGTCACCCACCCAGGGTAGTACTATAAGTCTGAAGGATTGCATAGGTGCCTGAGGAAGTGAAGCTCCTCCCAGGTGGGCCATGCAACTCTGAGCCCTTTTCCTTGGGGGGTGGAGGGTGGGGGAGAGATAAGTCAGAAGAGAGTTGTCTAGACTATTTTCAAGCTCAAGTATGATTCTTTAACAGTCTTTGTTAAAAGTTAGATAAAGCCTGTCCTGTATTTGGTGTTATATTAGCCTAAGTAACTAAGTACATGCTTAACTAAGTACTTGCATGGGAACCCAAGGACTGTTTTCTTTTGTCTTGGAAATCTATATATGAACTAAGTTCTGGTGTTTCCAGGGAAAATCTAGGGTGCAGGACAAAACAAGTATGCTTATTAAGACATCTCTTCCTGCCTTACACCCCCCACAAAGTCTGTATAAATAGCAGTTCTGATCCATGATTTCCATATCAATATATAGAGAGTTTTATAACAAAGTTTCTTCCAGGATTTTTGGGAAGATGGGTGAATGAGAAATTGTACCAAAGCTCAGCTTCTCTTCATTATCTCAGAATACCTAGAAATGCAGGAGATAAAGGGGAAAAAAACCCATCAACCAATAAAGAGATAACTGGAGAGAAGTCTTCACAAGGGTCTTTACTGTACAACCAAACTACTAAAGTAGTAGGAAAACAAAGAAAAGCTCCTAATAACATGAATAAATATTATAGGCTAAAAGAATGGGTGGCACAGTAGACAGTGTTCTGGGCCTGGAGTCAGGAGGACCTGATTCCAATCCAACCACAGGCACTTCCTAGTTGTGTGACCATGGGCAAGTCACTTAACCCTGTTGGTCTCAGTTTCCTAGTCTGTAAAATGAAGGGGAAGGAAATGACAAACCACTTTAGTATCTTTGCCAAGAAAATCTCAAATGGGGTCATGAAGAGTTGTACAGAACTGAAAAAAACTGAACAGCAACAAAAGAATATTAAGTGATAGCTCCCAAAGAAGAAAATAATTCTTCACAACCCAGTACTAGAACACCAGGATAGACAGGCCAAAGATCAACTGGGAAACTTCATGATAAAAGAACTGAAAGGAGAGATAAGGAGTGAAATTAGAACTTAGAAAGGAAAAGGATGGTCTCAGAATCTAGAAAACTATAATGAAACAGTGGACACCATGAAAAATAGAATCAAGAACTCTAAAATTATGTGATAGAAAAGAATTATCAGAACAAAGTTAAGAGAGAGCAAGGCTTTGTCTATATTCTAGTGGGTTATCCGTACTCACAGTAGTTTGGGGAGCTGGTTACAATTTTTTTTTCCTGTTGCATTATCCTTTATAAGAAGTACTTTCTTATGGTAACAGCGTATTAAAAGGATAAAGATAGAGATTGGACCTGTGATTTCATTGAGGTAGAGAACTCACTGATGAGGAAACTTCCCTCTCCCAGTGAGAGCGGACTACAGCACTAAAAACTTAAGTGATTTGTCTAAGGTCACACAGCCAGTAGGTGTCAGAGGTAAGACTTCTCAGGTCTTCCTCACTGCAAGGCCATCTCTCTGTTCACTTTTATAAAAACAAAAGTTAATTATGTGCTTTTTGTATTGTGAGTAGTGGGGAGGAAGACTGAACTAATTGTCTGCACTGTCATTCATCACCTTGACTCCCTTTACCCTTCTCCACCTTAAATATCATAACTGTGAAACCAAACCCATTTCAATTCCCAAAAGCACAGAAAGTTCTGGAGGCTAGAAAGGAGAAGAAGGTAAGGCTGTAACAGTCTTAAGCATCTGTTTATTAAGCATCTACTCTGTGTCAGGCACTGTACTAAATACTGAGGGTACAAATGCAAAAAAGATAGTTCCTTCCCTCAAGGGGTTTATAATCTAATGGTGGAAAATAACTTACAAAAGGAAGGGACTTTGAAGGCTTAGTGAATTCATGACAACTCTCCTCTCCTATACTGTTGTGCTACTTAAGTTGACTGAGCCACTGAGAGGTCTGATGACTTGCTTAGGATGTTAAACAGCCAGCATTTGATGGAAATGGGACTTGAACCCAAGAAAACTTCAAATAGGGTCATAAAGAGTTAGACATGACTGAAATGACTGATCAGCAACAGAACTCCCTCCATTACAACACAAGCTCATTGAGAGTAGGGATTTTTTCTTGGGGCAGCTAGGTGATACAATGGCTAGAATGTTGGCCTGGAATCAGGAAGAACTGAGTTTAAATTTGGCCTCAAAACCTTACCGAGTGTGTGTCCTGGGGCATGACTTCACCCTGTTTACCTCAGCTTCCTCATCTGTAAAATGAGCTGGAGAAGAAAATGGCAAACCCACTGCACTATCTTTGTCAAGAAAATCCCAAATGGGGTCACAGAGTCAGACATGACTGAAACTACTAAACAACAATGACCAGACTCTCAGATGGACACTTATCCACTACACTGTGCTATCCTTCTGGGGATTATTTTTTAAATTGCTTTATTTTTAAGTCTACAGAAGAGAAAACTGATAAGAAAAACAGACCTCTAATGTACACTACATTGAAAGCATAAATCAATCTGAATTTTTCTGAATTTTCAGCTGAAAATCTGGAGTGGGAATAATTCATCTGCTCATAATTCCTATAATCGAAGTTAGCCTTGATTTGGGGGGTGGGGGGAGGGTGTTCATAGAATCCCAGAATCTTGAATTTGGAAGGGACCTGAGAGACCATTGACCAAGAATCTCTTCTATAGCGTCATGAACAAGTGGTCATCTCCTCTCTGCTTCCAAACCTCTGGTGAGAAAGAGCCTGCCACCTCCCAAGGCAACCTCATTCTTCTTTAGATACCTCTAATCAGTAAGAAGCTTTTCCTTAAAATTTTAAAATTTCCTTAAAATGTTTTCCAAAATTGGCTTCTCTGAAATTTCTATACATTGTTCTTTATTCTGAGGCCAAGGAGAAAAAGTCTCATCCCCCTTCAGAAACTCGAAGAGAGTTAGAATGTCTCCCCCACTTCTTCTCTTTTCCAGGATAGTCCTGTCTCTCCAACTGATCCATATGTGATCCATATGGCTCATCTCAGTCACCTACTTCTGAATGTTCTCCAGTTCCTTCTCCAATGTTCTCCAGTTCTCCAATGTTCTCCAGTTCTCCAATGTTCTCCAGTATCCTTCTCAAATGCAATGCTAAGCTTTATCATCTTCTAAACTCTTTAGCTTTCAGGTAGCCTATCATTCATGGCCACAGTTTTTGACTATCAGGTCAAACTTTTGATTCATTTGAAATTTGGAGTCATCAAAAAAGGGATAGCTAGATGGTACAGTGGATATAGTGAGTACTTGGCAGGAGTCAAGAAGACCTGGGGTCAAATTCAGCCTCAGGCACTTACTAGCTGTGTGACCCTGGGCAAGTCACTTAACCCCATTTGCCTTGGTTTCTTCATCTGTAAAATGAACTGGAGAAGGAAATGGCAAACCACTCCAATATTTCTGCCAAGAAAATCCCAAATGGAGTCAACGAAGAGTTGGACATGACTAAAACAACTGAACAAAAGTCTTTTAAAAACTTCCAGATCTTTTCCCCCATAGGGACTATTCTCTAGCCATGGCTTCCTTGCTCTTTAGAATAAGGAAAGACAGAAGGACTTTCTCTTTTGCATCTGTATTCCCAGCACCTAACGCATAGCAGATGTTTAATAAGTATTTATTTATTGATTCTATGTTTGTGAAGTTGATATTTGAACTCAGGTGCAGAACTTCAATTGTTTATTAAATTCAATCCAATTAAATTTTAATAGGATTTCCTAGTAGATTTAATTTTATGAGAGTCGGCCAGTTACTTTAGAGCTTTGAGATTTTATTGTATCCCTATTTTATTTACTACCATAGATATAGGGTAAATGTCCTAAAACTTTTTTTGTGAGTCTGGAACCCCGTGGCAGTCTGGTGAAGCTTATGGGTTCCTTCTCAGATAATATTTCTAAATATATTTTAAAAAATGCATAGGATTACAAAGAAGACCCATTATTTTGAAATACAGTTACCCCAGGTAAACATGAATATGCCTGTTCCTTATCTCTGTCCTAAGGCTAGAACAGTGGGATACCATGGACAGGGGACAGTGCGTTCAGTTAAGCGAGAACAGGGTTTGAGTTCTGACTCAGACACTAGCTGGGTGATTAGGAGTTAACCAAAACTTCTTTGAGTCTCAGTTTTCTTTTTCTGTAAAATAAGGACAAAAACATTTACATTCTGTAACTGGATATACTATTTGAATGATACTTTTACCCTCAGTCTCATAAGAAAAAGTGCTTTGCAAATCTTAAGAGTATTATGCAAATGTATGGTATTATTATTATCGAATAGTATTATGGTATGTATATAGTATAGTATGGTATAAGTATAGTAGAGCATTACTACAGAACATGGGGAACTGGATACACCTAGCAGTGTCAGGTCAGATGGAATTATTTGCTGCATATTAAACACTGGAATTCGTTATTTCCTGAGGGAGGTGGTGCAATCTCCTGTATAGGTTCTTAAAAAATAATGGAATAGATTCTTAACCGCCTGAGATAATTTAGAAAGGTGCTTTCTGAAAGCAAGGAAATGAATTACTTTCTGTCGGGGTCCCTTTCAGGCTTAATAGCTCAGATAATCAAATTCACAGTGGTTCCCAAACTCTCCTGTGTTCGAATCTGATTGAGAGTACTCATTCAGCATGTACATCTGAGCTATAATATTCTCTGCAGAATTTTTAACTTGTGGTTTTCTAAACAAACAGATTTAATTCCAAATTTTAATAGCAGCACTGCAGGCTATAAAATATTCACTTTGTTTTTATCAATATCTGCATTATTTACTGCAGAGCAAATACAATATTTACATTTTAGGTTTTTTCCCTAACAACCTCATCTCTGTATCTCTGAACATTTGTTGCTGCTAACAATTCTGACAGCAGAGACAAGCTTCCATCCTTGGCTCCCTTCTTTCACTTTTCCCCAACTCGTCCTAGAGAGGGAATAAAATTGGACCTCTTCAGGTACTAATTCCTAAGAATTTAATAGGTTGAGATTAAATGCAGTAGGAAAGATCCTGTGATTGAACTCATGCATCCTAGGTTCAAATCCCAATACTGACACGTTTTAGCTGTGTGATTATGAGACGGTCACAACCTCCAAGAGTGTTGTTGTCAGCAAAATGGGAAAGATAAATGTGTGTACTACCCCCCTCAAAGTGTTGTGAAGAAAGTACTATGTAGAACTTAAAATACTGTACAAATCTA
The DNA here is from genome assembly GCF_028372415.1 of Notamacropus eugenii. Taxonomy (NCBI): domain Eukaryota; kingdom Metazoa; phylum Chordata; class Mammalia; order Diprotodontia; family Macropodidae; genus Notamacropus; species Notamacropus eugenii. Next base: position 464,793,566 of record NC_092875.1, on the reverse strand, counting down.
AGCAATTATTATAAACCTAGGCCACTCAGAAGAGTTAACTTTCAAAATTCCTGCCCACCTAATTCTTATTGCCAAGCAACATGAGGCATGTCAGGCAAAAGTAATACAAAACCAAAAATTTACAGCAAATTGAGGAAGTTTTCTGCAGAAGATGAGAGGAGTTCTGGGGAAGCCAAAGAGATAACGAGCTTGTCAGAAGTGATACTGGCTCCTGCCAGTGTGCTGATGAACAAAGAAAAAGAAAATAGGAGTAAAGTTCTTCCTCCAGAATGGAATGGGGAAAGATGGTGCTGTGTGAATTTCTCCATCTTTGAGGGAACTTGCTTTACCATGCAGCCTATTTTGGGGAAAGAGATTTTTGAGTTACAGGGTATGGGTTCAAAATCAGGCTCTTCCCAATGTAAAGTCCTAGGCAAGTACTTCACATCTCTCCAACTTGGTCTTTCAGGTTGAGAAGCTGAGAGCTCTTCACAGGGAATCTGGGAAGGGAGGAAATGAGGTGAGACAGAGATTTCAAACACAAGGCCAGGAGGTCGCTACAAGAGTATGGCTGAAATCAGATTAAAATGTAACTGAGAAACAATTAACAAACTAAATAAAAATATGATAAAGCACAAAGTTAATGTGTGATTTTCTACGTCAATATACTATGTACAGGGATCTTTATAAGTGGTTTAGTTCTACCCCACCCTCCACTTTCTATTTGAGTTTGACATCACCCATGTGAGGAGACTGATGGGGACCAAAAGGGAAGCATTAGAAAAAATTGTACCAATTTCGAATGGACTGCCTTCACGAAATAGAAAAAGGCTAAAAACCTGCTAAGTCAAGGTGATTTGTGGACCTATAAATATATTTTCTTTTTTAAAAATTGTGAAAAAAATGTTTTAAATCATTATTGATTAGAGAAATGCAACCTTGAGATATCACTTTACAACTATCAGATTGGCTAAAATTATTGCAGGGGAAAGTGACAAAGGGGAATGTGGAAAAAATGGGACATTAATTCACTGTTGGTGGAATTGTAAACTGATCCAACCATTTTGGAGAGCAATCTGGAATTATGTCCAAAGAGTTATTAAACTGCCTCTACATTTTGACCCACCAATACCACTACTAGGTCTGTTTCCCAAGATGATCAGGGAAAAATGAAAAGAAACTTACAGGTTCTAAAATTGTTTTTAACAGCTCTCTTTGTGGTGGCAAAGAACTGGAAATTGCAGGGATGCCCATCAATTGGGGAATGGCTGAACTAATTGTGGTATATAATCATGAAGGAAAACTACTGTGCTATAAAAAACGATGAGCTCATTAACTTTAGAAAAATATGAACAGACTTGCATGAAACAATGAAGAGCGAAATGAGTGGAACTAAGAAATTATTGTATACAGTAACAATACTGCTTTAAGAACAACTTTGAGTAAGTCATTTTGATTATTATACTCAAATTAACTACAAACTATAAATGTGTGTACTACCCCCTCAAAGTGTTGTGAAGAAAGTATTATGTAGAACTTAAAATACTGTACAAATCTAAGCAATTATAATAATAATTATTATTATAATTGCTTAGATTTGTACAGTATTTATTATTATTATTATAATTATATTATCATTATAATTATAATAAAGCAGTAACAATACTGCTTTAAGAACAACTTTGAGTAAGTCATTTTGATTAATATAAATACTCAAATTAACTACAAAGGACATATGAAGGATGACTCTTTCTGCATCCGGAAAAAAGAATTGATATATAGAAGTATGTATAGAATGATTTTACATATATATGTACATTATATGCATATATATTTATTCATGTACATATTTTACATGCATATTACATGTGTATATATACATATGTACACACATTTGTGTCTAACGGTATCATCTCTAGGGCAAGGCTGGGGGAAAGAAAAGAAGGAAAAAAAGATTTACATGATAATTTTATTATGTATTTAAAAGCAATAGCAAGTTGTATGTAATAGATTTGCAATTTCATATACAATCATCTTTTAAAAAATTCTACTGTTACGGAAATGCTTGTTTTATTTCATAAATTAAAAATAAAATAATAATAAATAATATGAATATCACAACAGAAGCAGAAGATAAATAAATAATGAAATGAAAATTCTATCGATATCGTTGGTATTTATACGACCTTCATTCCCTCCCCTCCCCCACCGACAGAACCCTGGTGACAAAGGCAATAGGAAGAGGCAATAAAACAGATCAGCAAGACTCATCAATACATCAGCCAATTCTGAGAGTGTTTACAATGATGCACATCCAGAGTGCCCATGCTTTGCAAGGAAAGGAAGGTGGCACATTTTCTTATGCCCTTTCTAAGGCTAAGCCTGGTCATTATAAGGTGAATTATATACATCTTCAGTTAGTCCTTGGAGGGAGGCTAGGAACAGTGCAAATTTCTCTGTCTTCTCCACAGTCATTGACCCGAGTCCCAAAGAGGGGCCCCAAGATGGCATGACCAAATGATTCTAGGAACAGCAGAGCTGAAAGGGGATGTGGAGTATGCATTTTCTCTGGGGTCTCTTTGTGCTCTAGAGAAAGGGCTCATGGATAGGAAAAGAGAAGGCTGGCGGGGCACAAGTTATATTGGGGCAGATCAGCTTTAAATGCCCAACTAAGGAGTTTTTACTTTATTAGACAGACAAAAGGGAGCCATTGAATAATGTAGACAAGGAGAGGATACAATGAGTCACATTGCTTCTGTGAGAAGATCAGTATGGCAAGGTGTGCAGGCTAGATTAAAAATGGGAGAAACTGAAGGCAGGTCCACTGGTTCTAAGGCTATTGTAATAGTCTGGAAGAGTTGTAATAAGGTCATAAAACAGAGTAGTTACAGTGGGAATGGAAAGGAAGGGACATGCAAGCAACATCTATATTGAGATTTGATAACTGGTTGGTCAGGGGAGAGAGGGGTAGATGAAATCCTACTTTAAGATCTTAAGCTTGTGTTAAAGCATAGGGGTACCACTAACCAAAATAGGGAAGTCGGGAGGAGGAACTACTTTGGAGTGGGGGTGGGGGGAAGCCAATGGGTTCAATTTTAAACACATTGAACTTTTGGCTCTAAAAAGACATCCAGGTAAAAAGGGACAATTGACAGATGGAAATAAAAGTCAGGAATGACACTCTCTGAATAGAAGGACCACGCCTGGTGGGAGTGGATGAGGTGTATAAAGATGTGTAAAGGGAGAGTATGTAAAGAAAGAATAGAAGGCTGAGGGCAAAGCCTTGGGAAATGGAAGCAGGGGAAGAGCAGAGGAACCAAGTCAAGGGAAGTGAAAGGAAAGGTCAGAGAAAGGAGGGAGATAGAACAAAACTGTCAAGGTCATGGCAGCCAAGAAAAGAGAGACTATTTAATAGGTACAGTGGTTGATAAGGCTAAAACTCTGTGGGATAGTGAAGGCAGATAATAATGAAAAAATGCCATTGGATACAGCCATTAGCAGGCCACTGGTGATCTTGAAGAGAGCAATTGCAGTGGCGTGGTGGAGACTGAAACTGGATTCCAAAAAGGTGGAAGCAATGGCATAGATGATTCTGATACATTTGATGACAAAAAGGAAAAAAGTAATAGAAAAGAAATTTGAGGGAGCACGTGGAATGAGAGGCTGTTTTTACGTATGATAGGAGAGACTGAAGCATGTTGACAGTACTGGAGAAGAATGAAAGATGGATGGGGAAAGAGACTCATTTTGGTCCATTTAGGGAAACATTTCCCAACAATTGGAGCTGTCCAAAAAATAAATGGAACAGGCTGTCTCTTTCCTTCATACTGCAGGGACTAGATGTCTAGCTTTTAGGAATGTTATATGGATTCCATATGCTGAATCAGAACAGAGGGACCAGGTTTAATCTGGGAGATACTGAATGATGATACCATATTCCATGGTCTGTATATCAAGCCAGAGTTTGCCTGGGAATATCTGGATTTGTTTCTTTTCTAGGATCAATTCCCTAAATGTGGAACATAGAACAAAGTTTCCTGCATATAAGAGACAGAAAAGGAAGACTCATATCCAAACCTGTACACAGTCAAGAATATTTTCCCCTCTTGTGAGCCCCACCTTTTCCAAAGAATAACACAATCATTACAGATTTATAGTGCACCCTGGGATTGAGACTCTCTTTCCAAAGTGAAAAAGAACTTTGAGTTGCTAGAGAGCCCAGTAATTCTCCTCTTTAATAGGTCTCATGTTTCTTCAGGACCTACACAGTCCGCATGACTCACAGTACAAATGAGGGGCCAGATTTGGGTTTGCTTTACCATATTATGGCTATGTGCCTGGGTATTCCTGTTTCATACCCTATAACTCATTGGCATGGTTAAGAAATACTCTTGCCAGTCTGTGGTTGCTGTTCTCCCTGGCATCACCTCAAGATGAAGCTTGGAAACTATTGCTACCGGACTTCATCTTCCTACCGGCCATCTGTTTCCCACTGCTACTGCCTCAGGGAAGCATTCATCATAGCACTTTTTAAAATGGGACCAGCATGGGCCAATATGCCTGTGGGCTAGTCACAATTCCAGTCTCTTGTTAGTAAGTTCCATAGCCCCCTCACTGGCACAAAAAAGAGCCATTAACATTTTTGTGAAGATTTCTCAACTCACCATTTTAAACCTGTTCCCAATTTTAACTCCTTGCTGAATTAGGATGACTGAATTCCATCCACCTCTCCTCTACCTCAGGATTAAGGTGATGTGACGTCAAACATTGATCAAAACCCACTTGTTAGTCTAATGGACAAGGAAAAAAAATACTCGCACCTTTTTTCATTAATCTTTTTGACTCCATCATCTTTCTCCTTCACAACTCCTTGTCCAATGCCAGGCCACCAAAACTGCCTAGAAGCTCAGAGAACCCTCAACAAATCCTAGAACCAATGGAAGAAGGAGAGACAAAACTGGGGGAAGCTCTGATCCATCCTACATGGTACAGGACTTTTCTCACAACCTTAGTATACACGGAGTCATGATTTTAGATAAATAGTAGACCTTAAGAAAGTTACTTCACTTTTGTGAGTCTCACTTTCTTTATCTGTAAAATGAGAAAGTTGAACCTTCCCATCTAAAATAGCTGATGACTCTAACTCCTCTGCAACCCATCAGCACTTTGGTGGATGAGTCAACAAATGCAAATGACTAAAACTTCTTTGTATCCTCGCTGCTAGGGATGTGTCTGGCATATAGCAACTGCTTCATAAATGTTTCATGAGACTACATCCATAGCCATCAGTTAATAATAATGGTGATGGTAGCTAACATTTCTGCAACACTTACTTGGTGCCAGGTACATGTGCCTTACAATTATTATCTCATTTGGGACTCCCAACAACCTGAGAAGTAGGTTCTCTTATTGTCTCTATTTTACAAATGAGACTGAGGCAAACAGGGGTTAAGTGCCCAGAGACACATGGCTAATAAATGCCTGAAGCTGGATTGGAGCTCAAGCCTTCCTGACTTCAAGGAGATCTATGATTTTGTGATCTATGCAGTAAGAAAAACCTAAATAATCAGGAGCAGTGTGGGCCTACCGAATCTTAAGGTAACTTTCCACAGCTTCATTGTTAACATTCTCACTGTTTAGTCTCGCCTGAGATAAGTGGAGAAATAGGCTCGCTTGCTCTCTCCTGAAATATTGATTCCTATACAAAAACTGAAAACTCAGAGACATAGAAGAATAAGGAACAGAGAAGGAAATAATTCAGAAGTTTAAGACCAAAGGGTAACTATCATCTGACTATAATTATAAATTGGGAAGTCTGAGAGGTCAGAAAATCATAGATTTGTATGGATGGAAGAAAACTGAGCCCTTCTTGTTCAGAGTTTGTTGTTTAGGTTTTTTATAGTCCATGTCCAACACGTCTTGTCCCCATCTGGGTTTTTCTTGGCAAAGATGGTGTGGAGTGGTTTACTACTTTCTTCTCCAGCTCATTTTATAGATGAGGAAGCTCAGGCAAACTGGGTTAAGTAACTTTCCCAGTGTCACATAGTTAGTAAGTGTCTGAGGCCAGATTTGAACTCAGGCAGATCAGTCTTCCTGACTCCAGGCCCCACACTCTTTACACTATGGTACCACCCAGCTACCCCATAACCCTTGTTTTTCCTTTTCAAGAACACTTATTTTATAAAGGAGACAGTCATGGCCAGAGAGGGGAAATAACTTAGGTAAGGTCATATCTCATTAGCCTGAAAGGGGGGACCAGAACTCAGGTCTCTTGGCCCCTAATCCAGTGGTTTTTTTGTTTGCTTTCTTTTACCTTAGACATCCAATTCTTTTCTTATTTAATGGGAAACAGTTTGCTTCTGCACCAATAGCATTCTTCTTCAGAGTCAGGATGCCTCTGTAAAGCAGTCAGAGCAATTGGGGGAGCAGTGAGCAGGCCACTGAAGCTCCTTCCATTACCTTTAAAGGTACAAAGAGAATGGAGTACCGTTCAGGCCACTGGACAAAGGCCTGATTGCCCTTTATGGCTAAGTGACCCTGCTCTTCATTTCTTTTGTAAAAAACATTTAATCAGTATCTTTTGTTTTTCCATCACTTTCATTTCTCACACCCCTTTCAACTTCCCTACTCAAAGAGTAGGGACATCCCTGGAACAGGGAATAGAAGGAGGGGGCAGGGAGCTAAGAAAAACATTGACCCAGTCTGACACTTCTGGGATGCTCTGCCCCCCATGACCCCTGACTCCTGCCAAGAATGGAAAGGGATACACATTCTTACCTCTTTTGGGGGACAAAGCTTGGTTACTATAATTACACAACACTGAGTTTAGGGGGGTTTTTTGTTTGCTTGTTTTCTATTTACATTGTAATAATTGTGTGTTGTTTATCAGATTTTTCACTTTGCATCAGTTCATGTAAGTCTTCGCATGCTTCTCAGAAGTCTTCATGCTAATCACTTGTTGTAGTGCAGTAATACTCCATTACGTTTATGTACCACAGTTGGCTCAGATCAGGAGTTCTTTGCCTTTGGACCTCTTTTCAGAATAATATTTTTAAATGCACAAAATAAATACATAGAATTACAAAAGAAACCAATTATATTGGAAGAAAATATAATTCCACTACCCAGACCCCCTGAAATCTTTGGATCTCTTAGTGGTCTAAGGGCCCCAGGTTAAGAACCCCTGGTTTAGATATTCTCTGTCTAATCAATTCTGCTTTTTATTTCTTATGGCAGGGCCAGTAATCCTTATGTATGGTTCAGCCTGATTTGTAGTTTAGGAAGAGAATACAGGGCATGTCCCTAAAAGCAACATCTCATTGTTCGCATACCCTCCTCTTCAGTCCTTTGATCCCTCAGTGTGGTACTATGGTTTCTCAGAGGCCACATCAGAACCTCCAAGCTCTGAAAGGTTCTATCAAGCTGAAAAGCCATCAAGCAAAGGCCTGCCTGTATCTAAGTGCTAGCCTCAATGAGTACTCTCTCGATGAGAGAGCTGGAAGCAGGGTGATGGAGGATTGTGGCCACAGCAACTGTTTTGGAAACTGCATACCAAGTCATAAAAGGGTATGATTTGTATGGGTAAGGAGTATCAATACAATCAAAATCACAGTCTTAGAGTATTGGAGAAAGTGCCATGAAATTGAACATATATAATAACAATGGCTAACATTTATACGGTGTTTAGTATATACCAGGCACTGCACTAAGCATTTCCCACTGTTATCTCCTTAATACTCACAGCTTTCAGCGGTTGGTTGTTGGTGTGCAGCTGGTGCTGCGTAGCCATTATGTAGGTGCTATGGTTATTTCCACTTTTTGTTGCCTTTCAGTCATGTGTCAGTGTGTCTGACTCTTTGTGACTCCATCTGGGGTTTTCTTGGCAGAGATGCTGGAGTGGTTTGCCATTTCCTGAGGAAACTGAGGTAAACAGGGTTAATTAAGTGACTTGCCCAGGACACACAGCTAGTAAGTGTCTGAGGCCAGATGTGAACTAAGGAAAATGAGTCTTTCTGCCTTCAGGTCTGGCACTCTATCCACTATGCCACTTAGCTTCCCTATCCCCATTTTATGGATGAGAAACTGAGGTAAACAGAAGTTAAGAGGTTAAGCCCAGGGTTATACAACTAGGAAATGTCTAAGGCATGATTTAAACTCAAGTCCTCCTGACTCTGGGTGTTCTAGCCACGGTGCCACCTAGCTGCCTCATATATAAAAATGAATTTTTCAGGCCCTTTGAAAAGAGTATTTTATTCAGGGATTCTTTCAGCAACATGAGAGTGTACCATGACAATGAAATGACATTCCTAGGTGAATTAAGCTAGGTGATCTACAAAGTCCCTTCCAACGCTGAGATTCTGTCATTTGAAATCAGGACAGTCTCTGACAATACAGGGCAGAGGATTGCTGTACCTAAATATTGTGTTGTGTTTGTCCTTCATTTTCGAAGAGGACCATGACATCGGGGAGATGATGACACGACTTGCCCTTGGCTTTGTTTGAGTGAGGGAGGGCTGTGCAGGTCACCAGCCTCACTTCTCCTCCAGAGCCATCTGGGTCCAGTGGCCTGATGTTCGCCAGGACGACTGGAGATGACCCAAGAGGCAATGGCCCTGGCCGTTTTAGGCTAAGGCCTTTTCAGAATCTAAATGTTGCACGACTTTTATGAATAGCCATGAAAATACTCAAGTTGCCAAGATTTAACCAACAGGATTGAATATAAACCCATTACTTGACTATTTCTATCTAAGGTTCATGGTCAACCAATAATCAATAATATTTACTAAGCACCTTCTATATGCCATGTGCTAAGTGCTGGGGATAAAAAAAGAGACCAACAAAAAAAAAAATCCCTGCTCTCAAGGCACTTGCAATCTAATGTTTTGTGGTGCTAAGAGTGTCTGTGTCAAGCTAAGCTAGTCAGCGTCATAGCAGAGATAAGAATCTGAGGCTCTTAAATGCTTTTCTATTTCCACATGATACCCTCTAGATCAGCAGACAACTGATCCTCCTTTCTGTCTTAGAGGGGAAAAGGAGTCAGTTGGGGTTTGGTTTTTTGGAGACTAACAAAGCTTCCTTAAAACATGGCCTCTGATTCAAAGTTCCTGATATTCGGGGAATTAGCTGATCACAGCACAGTGTAATTTGGGTAGTGGAGGCTGACCCTGAATTTTCACCTCTTTTTTAAAGCTGAAAACCCCTCATCTCTCTGACATTTTAGAAAGGACACTGACAAGATGGAACCCATTTGGAGAAGGGTCACGAGGATGGTCAGGTGACTAGGAAGCCCTTACCCAACTACCCTGTGAGAATATGATGAAAGAACTAGAAGACTTAGGGAAACATGATAGCTATTTTTGACAAATCACCATGGAGAAAGGCTGTCGGTTTGTTCTCCTGAGGTTTAGAGATAAGACCTAGAACTAATGGGTAAAAGTTTAGGAGATAAAGATTTTGGCTAAATAGAAAGACAAATTTATGGAGCGGCACCAGTAGACAATTATTTTTCTGTTTACCGCATTCTTAACGGAGAATGTTTTCAGCGCCTTGTACATTGCAAGTGCTCAGTAAACACCTGTTGACTTAATTTAATTTCTCTCCTCCCTCCACTGGGGACTGATAAAGTTAACATTTACACAGGCATTCTGTGTTCGCTCAGTTTTCTCGTACCTCAGGCGATAAGTCTACTTTCCTCCCACAGAGAAAACAGATCAAAGCCGCAGGGAGAAGTCAGGACAACCTGACAGCTATCTCACCAGTGGACATCCATTCACCTCAGCATTTTCTGATTTCTAGGTCTGGTTCTGAACCTGCCTTCCCCAGGGGCTCTGAGTTAAAATGTTCCATGTTCTGTTTTCTTCCTCAATGCAACCAACATTTACAAAGCACCCACTGCATGTATAGCCCAGTGTTATTAACAAAATTTCTCTCCCCTTCAAAACATACGTCAATCTTCTGGGAGAGAAATATAGAGCTGCAATGCCAAGGTTTTAGAATTTAGTCCTAAGTACTTGATTATAGTTACTAGAGCATGTTACGTATATTAACCTTTCTCACACAGAGAAAGATTTTTTTAATTAAAAAAAATACAAAGGAAAACTCTGAAAAGTTATGTTAGCATTACTAAGCTTTAGCTCTGCAGTATCTTGTGAATGGAAGTTAGAAAGTAAAACCCACATCTTGACCCTCTCAGACCAATCCAAAGGGAACCTAAGGAATAAATCTTAATTAAATCCCCAGTACTTTCTTAGCAGTAATTTCATGGTAGCTTTGCTGTGATTCTTTTTTTTTTCTTTTTTTTTAAAAAGGAGAAATAGAAGGTAAAGAGCCAGGTACTTCTTCTTTACTTTCAGAGTTTTATCTGTTCTCACAGGGGAGTGACAGGAACAGAGAACTCTAATGGAAATGGGATGATTGATACGTCTACAAAATCTCTCCAGTGGTTAAGCACTTTCAGGGGAAATTTCGACCGCAGCGTCAACTCTGCTGTGTTCACTACCCGTTAGAGTGGTTATGTTTTTAAAAATCAATAAACTCAGTGTTTGGAGCCCTTCAATATGATGTATCACCCCTAAAAGGTAACAATATTACTCCCCATAAAAATGCTTATCTACAATTTATCTCCATTTCTACAGACTGGGATACACAAATGGGTCCAGTTCTTCCCCTCACACACAAAGGCCTGCACTTGTTTAAAAACACTTGGTAAATATTGAACATGTTCTGTGCAGGGAGTCGGGATGGAGAGGAGAGATAGAGCAATAAGTGACATTAAGCATTACGTTCGCAAAGCATTTTGTACCAATTATCACATTTGAGTCTTACCATGACTTGGTAAGAAAGGTATTTTCTTTGTCTTATACATGACTTTTCTCTCCTCCTCCCACCTCCCTGCCCCCACTGGACAAAAAGAGAAGAAAACCTTTATAATAAAAATACATAGTCAAGCAAAAGAAATTCCCACATTGTATCTGAAAATGTACATCTTCTTCTATATCTGGTGTCCTTCACCTCGTCTCAGGAAGTGGGCAGTACGCTTTATCCTCACTCCTCTGGAATCATGGGTGGTTACTACATGAACTGAAGTCCTTAAGCCTTGCAAAGGTGCTTGTCTTTACTGGACTGTTATGGTCTATGTGGTTCTGGCTTGGCTTTACTATGTATCAGTTCATACAAATCTTTCTAAGTTTCTCTGAAACAATTCCACTCATCGTTTCTTATATCCCAAGTATCCCGTGACATTCATACAACATAATTTGTTCAGCCATGCCCTCACTTAATGGGCAGCCCCTTGGTTTTCATTTGTATTATACTACAAAAAAGGTGTTATAAATATTTTGAGGACTATCAATGCTTTATCCTCCTAAATAATACCATGATGGAAAGTCAGATGATACAATCAGTATGATGTATGTAGAAGGGGAACCGAGGTTGGAATTAGGAAGATCTGAGTTCAGATCCTGCTGCAGACTTTCTGTGTGACCAGGGGCAAATAATGTAACCTCTCTGTGCTCTTTTTCTCATCTGCAAGATGAAGGGGATGAATTTCAGGGCTCTAAGGTCCCTTCCAGCTCTAAATCTAGAAAAGGAGGGGAGAAAAAAGAATATCTGTAATGTATCATTATGAGAGGCTAATTGGCACAGTGGATAAAGCACCAGCCCTGGACTAAGTTCAAATATGACCTCAGACACTTACTAGCTATGTGACTCTGGCAAGTCACTTAACCTTATTTCCCTCCAACAAAAAGTAACTATGACACATTGTACATTTCATACCTAATATTCTATTAGGTGTGTGTGTGTGTGTGTGTGTGTATGTGTGTGTCCTTCATTGCCAAAGAAGACCCTGCCATCAGAGAAATAATGACATGACTTGCACTTGACTTTGTTTTGAGAGAGGGAGGGCTGTGTACACCACCAGCCTCACTTCTCCTCCAGAGCCATCTGAATCCAGTGACCAGATATTCATCAGGATGACTGGAGATGACCCAAGAGGAGGAAGTTGGGGTTAAGTGACTTGCCCAAGGTCACATAGCTAGTGAGTATCAAGTGTCTGAGGTGAGATCTGAACTCAGGTCCTCCTGACTCCTGCACTGGTGCTCTATCCACTGCACCACCTCGTTGCCCTTCTATTATGTATAGTATTATGAGAATAGTCTGTTAGTATTAAGCATCCTTTCTATTAATTTATGTCTTCAAAGAAGTCAAGTGTGTCTCAAAGAGATACAAGTCAAGAGAAGTAGTAATTCTCCACAGTATTATAACCAATATACATATACTGTGATATACATGATATTCATGCAGCAGTGAGGATATAAGACTACAACTACTAATATAATAATAACGATCCATTATATATAATACTAATACAGTAGTAGAATAGAAGCACCTTGAGGGCAGTGAATGCTTCAGTTTTGTTTTTGTGGCCTCACGGCCTGGTAGACAGACTAATAAACATTTGTTGAACCGGCCCACTCTGCTTCCAGTCTGGCCCATGTGCCACAAAGACCTACCTTGAAGGGTTATTGTGGGGGACACAGCTCTATGTAAAATAGAAAGGTCGTGGTTATCGCAGAGTCAGGATCTGAGATCAAAGCCTGCCCTAACATACCCTGGCTGATGAACTCGAATCACTTCCTCTCCGATGCAGTCAGGCAATGCCCTGACGCTGTCCCTTGTGGAGAAAATACTAACCAGCACTGATAGAAGAATCTTCCTATCCTGATGAAGTCACAAGTCTAGAAAAAAAAATGGCACAAAGCACTGAAAAAATCTCAGCTAACAATTATGATGATGTAATTACTTCATGAACAAATAGGAGGTAATATAAAAGCTATTTTATGAATTAGTTATAACATCAGGAGATATTGTGCTTGGCTTCTCGGGGGACTGAAGCACACGATGTAAAATTAATAGAAAGGATATTTAATACTTTGTTGTCATTTTTAAGTTGTTTTTCAGTTGTCTTGACTCTTTGTAACCCTATCTGCGATTTTCTTGGCAAAGATACTGGAGTGGTTTGCCATTTCCTTCTCCATCTCATGGAAACTGAGGCAAACAGGGCCAAGTGATTTTTTCCAGAGTCACACAGCTAGGAAGTGTCTGAGGCTGGATTTGAACTCAGGAAGATGAGTCTTCCTAACACCAGGCCCTGTACTCTACCCACTGAGCCACCTAGTTACCTTCATATTTAATATTAATGTTGAGCTATTCCTATAGTGTCTGGCCTGAAAGAATAATTTTAGATGCAGAATGTGTCACAGATATATCTATGTATATACTATGTACATGCGCAGATGGTATTTTTGCATATATGTATACATGTGTGTGCAAGTGCACGTGCAAATCACGGATCTCAGTCTCATTGAAGAAGGACAGGAGAGAGCTTGGAAGAAGGCATTCTGAACATGTTGCCTGTGGGGATAAGCTGAACTTGAGGCCAGATTAACCCTCATCATCCTCATTCCCATCAGTCTCATCACTCATCATGATGCCTGGATGAATGCAGGAACATTTGGCATGAGTGAAATTCCCCAGAAATCTATATCATTCTCAACAGGTTTGATCTGGGTGTTTTCCCAGAAATCCTAATAAGCATACTTCACAATCATACACATGGAAGCCATAATGAAAAACTCCTACAGACATACAGTTGAGGCTCCTGCTATGACTGGCACCTGCTAACGAAAAGTCCTGCTTGTCTAGACAGTGGAGATGGAAGAGTGAGCCACTGGCTTCCAACAGAGGCACATATCCTTCTAGTCACTTGATGCTCCCCCTTAACTTCCCCCATCCAGGGCTTGGGGAAGTTACCTTAATAATTCTGTCAGATATTCAGTAACTAATTTAGTGAACCTTTTTTTTTTTTAGTAATGCTCAGAGATTAGTTAATCTTTAAGCTCTGTACCCCCCAATTCAATTTAATTCAATAAGCTCCTACTATGTGCAAGTCACTGCATTAGGCATTAGAGGTATAGTTATTAAGTTCCTACTATGTACAAGACAGTACATTAGGCACCTGCCTGCCCCCAAGGACTTTGCAGGAAGATAGCAACAATGCATATACAGATAAATAAATATAAAACCTATGGAGAGTAAATAAAAAGTCATTTCTAAGAGGGAAAGAAAAAGAACAGCAGGGAGCATCCAGCTTCCAAGGTGGCTAGGTGTTCCAGAAGTCTGAGATGAAGATGTAGGGCAATTCAGGTGATGGCTTATGGGGTAAACAAGGCAACAAGGTAAACAAGGTCTCTTTGAGGTAAACTGTCATATCAGATAACTGATAGACACAGAGCTAGCTATAAAATCCCCACTGGGGGTCTGACTGAATCAGGGCACCCCATAAACTCTGCACCTCTGAGTTCTGCAAACATTCCCACTTGTCACCAACACCCCAAAGAGGGCTAGGCTCCCTCTGGTCTGAAACACGACAAGCTCGATTGGGAAGTGAAGATTACCTTGTTCTACAGAAAGTGAAAGAGGAATTGAGTGAAGCAAGTGAGTCTCTGACTCTCTCTGTGAAGTTACAGAATCAGGCTCTTATTTTCACTTGGTTAATACTTTCAGAAGAGTTTTCAGGAACTTCGAGTGGTCAGCTCTTACTTCATTTTTCTATCTTATTTCTCCCTTGATGCATTACCTCTTCCTACCTCTGAAAAGCTGCTGGGCCACAGTAATAGGATAAGGAGTGAATCAGAGAAAAGTGGGGAACTTGGCTTCTAAAGCTATGTGAGCGGTAGAATAATAGATTTAGCCTCCCATTGGGTGATCACAGGGTAACTGGGTTCCTGGAGACAAAATAGAGAATATGCTCTATGTACGACCTGAGACCAGAAGATCACTGGATCATCAATTTAAAGACAGACTTTCAAAATCATCTACTTCAATAACCTCAATTTAATAATCTAGGTAACTGTGGTCCAGAGGGGTTAAGGAACTTATTTGGTGCCATGCAGGTAGTATGTAACTGTTACGTGCTACCTGCATGGCACCAAGTAAGTCCCTTAACCCAGAGAAGATGGAAGACCAGAGTCTCTTAATTTTATTTAAATTCTAATCTCCCCAGCAGGCCTGTGTCTGTGTCCTAAAAGAACATTATAACATCATTATGTAATTAAATTATATAATGACACGATAACTTATAATACTTTCTATCTCTAAGGCACTGCTCAGAGTAATTTGCAGACATTTTATAATCCAGTCATTTTAAATGGAGCCACTGCACAACATAATGTGCCTTGAGGCCCTGGTTGGTAAGACATGGTCATGATGTCAGGGTGAATTGTTTTTCTTGGTTTTGAAAGCAACTGAGTGATAAAGAAGGCTCAGTTTTAGTGACTGGACCCATTTTCCATCCTCATGAGAAAATGTCACAGGCCATTTCCAGATAACATGTTAGAGAGATAATTGAGCAGGAGGAGTCCAAGGTATATAGTTCTTGTTCAGTCATTTTCCAGTCCTGTCCAACTCTTCGTGACCCTATTTGGGGTTTTCTTGGCAAAGATACTAGAGTGGTTTGCTGTTTCCTTTTCCAGCTCATTTTATAAATGCAGAAACTGAGGCAAACAGAAAGTGACTTGCGCAGGGTCACACAGCTAGTAAGTATCTGAGGCCGGATTTGAACTCAGAAAGATGAGTCTTCCAGCTATCCCAAACTTTATAGTGATGCTTTTCCAGCTTCTCCCATTTAATCATTATTGTAGAGAAGAGTTGGTTTAAGACTAAAATGTAATTAATGTATATCATGATGGCATCCAGGGCAATTATTTCTTAGCTGGGAGTTTAGAGCCCCAGTTTTCTGAATAATAATAATGATATTTACCTGGTGTTTCCTATGTGTCAAATAGTGTACTTAGGACTTTACAGTTATTACTTCATTTGATCCAATAACAACTTGGAAAGTGGTTACTTTTATTATCCTCATCTTACAGATGAGGAAACTGAGGCAAAAAGAGGTTATATAGATAGCAAGTGTCTGAGGCTACATTTGAATTCAGGTCTACTTAAATCTAGTCCCAACTAGACCTGTGCAGTGGGGAATAACCCTACTTGAGACTGGCTCTTTACTGCTAAGGAGGATCTCAACTGTTTTCTGGGAGCTTTTATCGCTAGACCAGGCATTTTCCAATCAACTGAGGTGATAGTTTCATTTCTGATGCAATACTAATACTGTAGCATAGAGAAATGGGGGAGAGCCTCAATCATATTAGTAACTCCTTCGTTATGGAACACAAGGAACTTAGTGGCTATCAACATTTGTTTTCATTTCCTGTTCTAGGCTGAAGCTGCAGGTTACCAGTAAAGAGACACCATGCATTTAATTAAATACAAGTTAAATTTCTCAGGATTTTGGCCACCAGCTCCACCTCGGTGACACATACAAGATACAAGCTTGCATTTGCTGCAACAATCAATTGACATTTGGTTGAATGCAGGTTTGACCCTTTTGGAAGACATTCAAACATGGAACTGATTCTCTCTCACTCCTGATGGTAAGAAGCGGTCTGAAAATTCTAAGGCATCCTCATTATCATTTTAAAATATAGGTGGCAATAGTGGCCTATAGGAGTCTCCCAAACGTTACCCTGGATAGAAATGGTTACTGACAGACCATCCAAGAAGATGGCATTGCTAAGGCCTTTTGAATTATTTGGCACCAAGGAGCAAAGAGATGTCTGGAGTTCTCCTATAAGTGTTATGATGGTCTTACGTGATGCTGTGGTCCTTCTTTCCCTCTATGCCTTGTTTAGCTGTGAATTCTTCTCCCTTGCTACATATTGCCACACCACCTGTGACCTTTTAACCACTTAGAAATGATGCTATCAGACAGAATCTTCTGGCCATTTCCTGGCATCAAGACTGGAAAAATGGGATTGATAGACCTGTATATTCCTCAAGTGCCTGTCTTCGTTGCTAGAGACGCCCCAAAATCACCAGCTTGAGGCATCTGATGTAAAAATGGAAAACCAATGGTAATCGTTCATATGTATAGAGTGCCTTAAAGTGGCCAAAGTCTTGCATCACAACCACCTTGAAAAGAAGTTAGTACAGATGTCGCCATATCCATTTCACCGAAGAAGAAATCGTGCTCTGAAACGTTAAGTCATTTGCCCTCATTCATATAAGCTAGGGAGTATCAGCAGTGAGATCTGAATCCAAGTCTAGCACCCTCTCCATGATAACATATTGACTCACGGAGCCAATAATTCTCATAGCAATTGTTAACGATACTGTTATTTGGTGGATACTAGAAGTCACTAGAGCTGCAAGTAAGTGCAACATAAAATGCGGGGCATAAATCTGAAGTTCCCTTTTGAAGAGCAAATGTCAGCATCAAATGACAACAACTGAGACACCAGGGGAAATTGGCAATGTGGGTTTTCAACCTTCCCTTTTTAGTTGTTCTTTCTTCTTTAAACAAAAGAAGTGATTACTCAATGTAGAACACCTTGGGGTTGCTTCTTAAAGGGAATTTTAATGAAGTTTGTTTCTCCTTCTGTATGTCAGTCCCCCTTGGGTGCTTCAGCTTGCATCAAAGGCAGAAGTAGCAGGAAGGAACCCTGTGCTGAGTGCTAACTGGGGAGCAAATGCAGAGACAGGGGCTTCTTTGGATTAGATCATTGATAAGACCCATTCCAGCTCTAGATTTAGGATCCTATAACCTTTGGCTTCACAAAAGAGTTCTAGAGTTCAGGAAAGCATCATCTTTTCATGGCTTCCAAGAGGATTATTACTACCACCACCACCAAGCCCATATTGGGCTGGGTCACGAGGAGTCCACAGGCTGATGTCCTCTCTCTCTGAGCCCTTAGGTGCCTCCTGCCCAGATTGGCACCTCCCATAGGCTGACAGGGTCCCAATGTCCCTCCTGACTGTTCCTTTGGATCTATGGGTTTTTGAGACCCACTATGTAGGGCTGCTCAAATGCCCTGGGGCTTCTTACTGGACCTTTCAGTGTTGGAAGATGGGATTGCAGGAGTGCCAAGCACTCCTCTGGCATTCCCACAAGAATGGATGAAATGTTAATGGCCCCATAGAGTATGATCAAGCCTTCTTTGAAGTGAGGAAACCAAGGGCTTAAAGACAGAAAGTCAAGTTTGAGAACAAACCTATGGTTTCTCCTTGAGAGCCAATAAAACCCTCTTCTCTGAATCAGTGAGTGAAACAGTGAAAATACAGGAAGCCAACCTTCGTCACCCGAGGGCCCAAAAAAGGGACCTAAAAATAATTTTTAGAAAGGGAGAAGCATGAGCAAAATCATAGGGAAGAGCCAGAATAGAAGAACAGAGAGCGGCAAAAGCAGAAGTTGAATTCAAGAAGGGGGAAAAATACCATGAAATGTCTGAGTTTTATTGAATTGTGAAGAAATGTCTGTGAAAATTTGCAGGGCCAGTTGTGCGCTTGGCTCTCTCCCTCAGATCCTTCTTGCAGCATTCAGGGGTCACATCTCATTTTGCTTATTAATGCTGAAATGTGAGGTCTGTGTGAAGGGAAAAGGCGGTGCAGTGTTTGGGGGAGCACACATCCTACCTGCATAAGACGCTCTCTTTATGTCAGAACCTTTTCCTGTAGAGTTAAGAAACCTGTAGAATCTCCTGTAGAATTAATCATTAATTCACAAGTTGTTTATACACAAAAAGCTTACAATTAGGAGAAATACACATTTAATTTTATGGATTAAGGAGGATTTTTTAGAATCTGAATTTCATTTAAGAATATACATCACGCTAGATCAGACCCAGTAAGTCAAATATACCATCTCTAAAAGTAATAGTTAGGCTGTAGGAAGTCACAAGTATTGATCGCTATGTCAGCTGTCGATATTCACGTTTATATTTGCTCAATAAATTCTCAACTGTTTGTAAGGCATGTTGTCTCTTTAAGGTCCCAGTCCCATGGAGCATGAGAGAAATGATTATTAATAATCAATGATTTAGGGAGATTCAGGTTTCCCCCTTTACCTTTTATCCTCCTTTCAAGACCTCCATCTTTGAAAGTTGAGTTAACTTTCTCCTCTATCCAGACTCCACCCAGGTGGGCAGCCATTGTGTTCCACTCAGGTTTAGGTGGGGTTAGAAATTCTTTGAATAGACTGCCCAAGGCTGGGGCTAATTTAGAAGTTAGCGAAGTAATTAAAGTTCAGGTTCAGCATTCGTTATAATATTCATTCTCTCATTAATTGTCAGCCAGAGTTGATTGCCACCCTGAGGAACATGCCTCTTCCAAAGGACATGTGGTCCATGAGCTTTCCACCATGGTTGTCTTTGGTTTAAGAGAGAGAAATGACCAAATGACCATTCTTTTATTGAAATGCTGGCATTATTAATAAAATGGTTAAATTACCCAGAAATTATGTCTCTCCAACCTTCTTAAGGTCTATCACCATAGACAGTTTGGTGATGAAAATGGCAGAAGATGTATTTTTATGTAAAGGAAACTATTTACATTATTTGTCAAGGAATGTAAGAAATGCTGTTGTAGATAAACCTTTTGAAATGTACAAGGAGATGAAGAACTTTGTTTTAGTAAATGTTACTAACATGAAATGAGAGCAAATCAATAATATTTGTAAAGGGCTTAGCAGTGCCTTGTGTACAGCAGGTGATCAATAAATGCTTACTCCCTCCTTCTTAACATATGTGTATGAAGAAACATAAATCTAAGAGTCTACTTGACCAGGTTTGGACAGCAAACGAACTGTGATATGAATATAAAGAATTAAATTCCCTTGTGAACAATGTAGAATGACATCTCACTTGTATGTGAATAGTTTAATGTTATAAAGAGGCAGAAAAAGAGCATCCATATTTATGGAGAAATATGAGCACAAAAAAATCCTGTTTCAATAGAACCAAAGAGATGAAGGTTTATGTTTGAGACATAGCTATAAAGCACTATGAGCAACAAAAAGTTCATCTGCATATAACTGTTTTATGACTAAAGAGGGTAAAAAAACTGAGAAATCATATAACATTTGGACACTGAGGAATGATTTTAAAAGTGCTACTGATTTTATAGAGGAGATTTGAGGAACTGTTAACATTTTAAGTGAAAGGTAAATACTGAGAGTCAAAAGCTCTCCTTTAAACCATTGAAGCAACCTGAGCAAAGAAGCTGATGTGGGAACCCAAGAAGACTGAACACAACAGGGTTGCTGAAAAGTTTCTTTGTTGGAGCTGTGGCAGTTAGAAGCAGTCAGGTGAAAGAAGGCTTCAGTTAAGGGACAGCGTTTGATGTGTGAGACAATTGACTTAGTTGGTCAAGAGCTAAGTGACAGCTATTGTCCTTAAGTGTCACCCAGAAGAGGAGGCAGATGAAATTTTTCATAAAAGCATGTTACTTTCTGCAGCAGTCTCTGGCTCGAGTGAGTTTGGCTGTTTGTTTGCTTTACTTAAAGAGTCAGCCTCAGCTGTGTTGCTATGAGCCCTGCCCTCACTGGACAACGTAGCATCCAGATGAGGGAATAACTGGTTAGGGTAATGTACATAGCCCAGAGGTGACCAGATCGGTGAGCTTTGCAGTTGTTTGCTTATTGGATTTTTACTATTCACATGATAACTATTCATTATTATTCACATGAACAGGCACAACTTTCTAAATGGCTTTTTGAGGATAAACTGAAAGAAGTCATAAATGTTCTATTTAAGTAGAAAAGAGAATCAACAGCCAAGGAATGAGCAGAAAAGTAGTTTAAGTAGAGCTGATGATCCTGAATGAGCCTAAAACATCGAAGACCAGGGTCCAGAGTTGTGAGGCATTCTCAGCACACAAGGGTTTTCCTCCCTCATTTACTTTCCTGTCAGGCTCCTGTAACGTGCCTACTCCTCACCACAGGTATTGAACATACCGATGAGAGAGTATGATGCAGGTTCATAAGTTTATTGTGATATATTTATGTTTATGTATTGACTTTAATATATTAATATCTATTATGTAGTGTCATTTCTTTTGCCTACTTATTAAGTGAGTGGCAGTGTTTATGACTGCTAATGCCCAACTGTATATAAAGAAAATGCACTGGACTGTAGCTTGAGATCTACAGCAGTAAGTTGTTGTTCAGTTGTGTCCAATTCTTCATGACACCGTTTGGGATTTTCTTGGCAAAGATACTAGCACAGTTGGCCATTTCCTTCTTCAGTTGGTTCTTTTTGCAGATGAGGAAACTGAGGTAAACAGGGTTAAGTGATTTGCCCAGGGTTAACCAGCTAGTCTGTGGCCAGATTTGAACTCAGGAAGAAGAGTCTGTCTGACTCTGGCTTTGTGCTTTGTCTACTGCACCACCTAGCTGGAAGAAAAACGATGGTCTCTTCCAATTCCTGCTCTAAATCTATTAAAGCATATGTATAGCCGTTTAAGCTACTCAAAGTAATATAACTATATATATATATTTTAATATGTAAAATATATAAAACTATATTATGTAACTATATACTATAATAATATATATTATGTAATATAACCACAAAAGCTATAACTTCACATATACAACGGGCATTGTATTTCTTGCTTTTCTCAGTTCTTGGAGAAATGGGGGGAGACGGATCGAATTGGGAACTGAAAATTAAAATAAAATAAAAGGAAGCTACAGTCCCCTAATGCCCGGATTTCCCAAATTTGAGGAGTTCTATGCAATATTGAGTGATTTTGTGAAAATAAACTTCAATGGTAACGAATGCTTTAAAATATAAAATCCAAAGTTATGTATTTCACAAAAAATATTTATTCTTGAATACTTTTTTCCAGAATAAAAATCAGCATTGTTTCCTCTATTTTGCTCCAAGCTAATCCTGAACCTTCCTTCCTTTATTATCACCAGGAATGTTTATGAGAGGCAATGAGGTCTAAGAGACAGATAAGTTACCCCAGAATCAGGAAGATCTGGGTTTGAATCCTGTTGATAGATGCTGGCTGTGAGACCCTGGACAAGTCACTTTACTTTTCAGTGCCTCAGGCAATGCCCTAGGTGGTAGATTGGAATAAACACATAGAACATTTTCACCAGGACCTCTCCTGTGCCAATGAAATCCCAGATTCACATAGAACAATACCCTATATTTATGGCCTCGGGTGACATATTTCAACCACAAAACTGCATTTCAGTTCCAAATTCACCCTTGCGCTTCTGATCCCACATTAGCGGTCTTAGCTTTTTGTCTGCATATTTGTTTGCTGTAACTACAGTTCATTTTGTCTTGTGTCAATTAGACATATGCTCCAAAATAACAGAGGGAATATAAATCTCTCTTCTGTATACAGTGTCCCCTTCTCCCTGGCCCCATCTCTTATCCCTTAAAGTCAGGAGTAGGGCATGCCCCCTAGAGCTCTCGTTAAGTCCTTATTGATACATTAATGGAAACATGCCCTCCTGCTTTGACTTGTTTCTAAATGTGGAAAAAATAAACCCACCAAAACATAAGCATGCTTTCCGCTAATGAGCTACTTCCATCCTGGCTCTCCCCCTTATGGGGCAGACCCCCCAGTGTAAGGACTCCTCTGTCCTGCCATGTGCCCTGTAGCTGTGCCCTTAGGACCCCCGGGCCTTTGCCTTGTATCTGATCACTTCCATATGTGTTGCCTTCCCCAGTTGGAGCATGAGCTCCTCAAAGGCAAGTACTTTTTTTCTATTTGTATCAATATGGCCCTTGGAACACAGGACTTAACGTGTATATGTGTGTGCATGTGTGTCCACGTGTGTATGTGTATCAGTGTGCGTGTGTGTGTGTGTGTGTTCCATTCATTTATTAGCAGTTTCCAAGGAGACCTAGCATCACAAATCCATTTGGGGCTTGACAAAAGCATGAGTCATTGAGGAGAGTCTGAGAGCTGGCTCAGGCTGATAATCACAAATACGATTAAATTGGCCACAGACCACTTAGGTGCCAAATTCCACCCCCTTTAGTTCTCCTGGTACCTCACTCTGCCAAACAGCTGCACCCCCTTTTATTCCTCATTTTTTTTGGAAAATTACAAGTGTAGACCTGACCTAAATGAGGTCTCTCCCTTCCCATCCTCTCTCTCTGGTGAGGAAATGCATTATACGAGGTCTCGCTGAGGTTGTATGGGATTAGTCACACACACAAATCATTTCTCCAGTATAATTTCAGCAATGGAATCACCTTTCTGTTTTCTTCATTCTAATACTATCCCACCTCTAAGAACAGAGGGCTCTGTCCTTGATAACGGTACTACTTTATGTAGCCCCCTACATTTTCTCTATGGCTGCCATTTCTATTGAGCCTGGGGTATGATTTCCTTTAGGTTCAGAATTATAGAAATTATCCTTTCAACTCCAAAACACCTTCTGGGAAAGCATGACACTGAGCACCCTCTGGTGGCCACTCCTGTCTCTCTCCTGCTCTCAAGAGCTCAGCTCAGCCTTGCTGCCAGTGGCCATAAAGAAGCCCTCAGCTTGTGCAGGGCAGACCCCTGGCTTATAGTAACCTGTCAGGGCATATCTTTCCATATTTTCTTCTATCTCATTCTGTACTGTCAGAATGCAAGGTGCTCTTTTTTTTTAACTTGGCCACTACTTAAAGATTTGATGATCATTACAATCTAGAATTCATGAGTCGATCAATAAACCTCCCACGCAGCAGTATAAGCATTCATTAGGTTCCTACTATGTGCCAGGCATTTTGCTGGGTTCTGTGACTACAAATACGTGTATTAGACAGTCAAGGAGCTTATATTCTCCTCCTTGAGTTGAATTTTGAAAGGAAAAAATGCAGGTTCCATCTGTGAATGAGACATGAAGAAATATTAAGTACCAAATTCGAAGGGGGATCTTCTCGGCCACCTGTGACTTGGTAGAGGGAGGCCACGCAAGGGGACTGAAAGCCTCAGGTTGGGTTTCTCCTATTTCTCATGGCCGTTCTGCCCTGGCTCTCTCCGTGTGACATTCCTCTCGGTGTTTGGTACCATGTGTGATTTCACTGGCACCACTCTGAGGCACCAGACTTCAGCTGGAAGGGCTCTTCAAATTAAATGTCATTAATCCAATGACTTCCAGCTAAGAGACAGAAGGTCATCTTAGTCATCTTAAACTCAGACTGCCTGAAGTATCATCTGTGGGCGTCTATCTTCAATTTACATGAGCTAAGAGCCCATCCATCACTTGGTTCCTGAGAATCTGAAGGTCCTGGATAAGTTGAATTTATCACATTTAAAGAAGGAGTGATAAGGAGCGATCACTTTTAACAGGGGGTCTTTCTTCTCTTGTAATGTCACTGACAGCCAGTGGTCCCAGAGTGGGGGAGCATTTATATATAAATTTTATATAAATATATAAATGTGTAACAATGTAACACATAAATGTAGGATGGACATATTAGCGGCTTCCTCACACATTTGTTGTGAGCATCACATGAGTTCACAGAATCATAGCTCCTAGTTGGAGGGATCCCCAGAGACCACCTAGTCCAATCCTCTCATTTTATAGATGAGGAAACTAAAGTCCAAGGAGCTCAAGTGACTTGTCCAACATCGCCCAAGTAGATAATGTACATGGAGGTGGGGAACCTGTGGCCTCAAGGTCACGTGGCCTAGCTCTAGGTCCTCAAGTGCAGCCCTTTGACGGAACCCAAACTTCACAGAACAAATTCCCTTAATAAAAGGATTTGTCCTGAAAAACTCGGACTCGGTCAAAAGGCTGTAACCCAAGGACCTAGAAGATGACCTATGGCCTCAAGGTCACAGGTTCCCCACCAGTGGTGTAGATCAAGTACTTCTCAAACCTTAAAACTATGTAAACATCTGCTCTGTCCACCACTGGACCTGGATTCAACTGCCACCTCAAACACAAAGTATGCAAGTCATCTCAATGCCTCAGCACCCCCAGGCGGCTTTCTGAAGCAGTCAGTTGCCAAGGAGTTGCTAGTATGTGTTGGTAAACAGTTTTCTTACCTCAACAAACAAAATAAAAGACTCCACCCCCTAAAAAACAAAATCATGAGGAAGGATTCAATTTGTCGCAAAGAACTAAGCTTCCTAATACAGAGTAACCTCAAAGCAAAATGTTATGCACGCGGTCGTTTGCATGTTATCTTCCCCATTGGAATGGCAGCTTTTTGAGGGTAGCACCTGGCATGTGGTAAGCATTTCAATATTGTTGACTGACAATAGCAATCTTTAGTCTTACTGGGCACCTAGGTAGTGCAGTGGTTAGAGCCTTGGGCTTGGAATCAGGAAGGCTCATCTTCCTGAGTTCAAATCCAGCCTCAGACACTTATTCACTGGGTGACCCTGGACAAATCACTTTACCCGGTTTGCTCATCTGTCAAATGAGCTGGAGAAGGAAATGGCAACTCACTCCAGTAGCTTTGGGGTCACGAAGACTAAACCATAACAACTAAACAAAATTCCTCTTAGTGGAGGTCTTCAGAGATTCTTGTGCAAGTGTGGCTTGTGCCAAATGGTCACTGTTGTTCCCTCCAGCTCTGGGATTCTGTGTGAATGGAGAGAAGGAAGGGAAGAAAGGAGAAAAGACCCACGGAATCTTGACTGTCCTTCACTGCATAGTTCTTGAGTCACACTGAAGACTTAGTTGCTTCATGGTATGATGCAAAGACAATCCTTTGCCCTTTAGAGCTGGCTATTAATAAAGCTCTTGTGGGATGATAAGTAATTCCAACAGTGTGCCCTAGAGTTGGGCCTCTCCTAAGAGACGTCTTGGCTGGAGCTAGTCTGTAGAGTGACAATCTCGTCATTGCAAGCAGCCAACTGATAAGGCAACGAATTCTCAGTTTTCTGGGGGCTTCTGAGGCCCTTCCTATTCTCCCCTCCTTCTTAAGTCTCAGAGAGCAAAGGAGGGATTGAGAGATGACCACAACTCAGGGAGCTGCTCATTCCTTTCCTTGCCCAGTCTTGATTCTGCCATGCTGCTACCCAACCTTAGAGAAGGTTGATTCAGATCCAAGTCTCTTCACACCTAAAGAGCAGGCAGAACCTTTGGGACAAAGGAACCCATGGCCCTGAGGTCAGAGGTGGCTCTCTAGGTTCTCAGGCTCTGCACTTTGACAGGATTCTGTGATGATCACAACAAATGTGTGAGGAAGGGGCTAATATCATCTCCATCTTACACCCTCAGGAAGTATCTGAGACAGGGCTTGTCCTGAGGTCTTCCAGCCTCCAACCAAGGCCAGTGCCTTATCAGCTATGCCATGCTGCCTCTCCTCCTGAAGCTACCTTTCTACAGTCTAAGCATCTCTAGTCCCATCAATCAATAAGGGATGTTCTCAAGGACCTCCCCTATCCTGGTGGATATTGTACAGCTCATCAGAACCTTTCCTAAAACAGGGAATTTACACCTGAACACCAGACTTCAGATGTATTCTGACCAGGACTGAATAAATTGCCTTTCAGTATTCTTGGATACTAAGTTATTCAGTTGTGTCTAACTCTTCTTGACCCCATTTGAAGTTTTCTCAGCAGAGATATTAGAGTGATTTATCATTCCCTTCTGCTCATTTTACAGATGAGGAAAGTGAGGCTAACAGGGTTAAGCGACTTGCCCAGGGTCACACAGTCAATGTCAGAATGCTGGATTTGAACTTAGATTTTCCTGATTTCAGACCCTGCACTCTATCCACTGTGCCACTTAGGTCTCTCCCAATGCACTAGTTTCTTTTGGTTGTCTTATCCTATCATCCACTCCCATAGAGCTTGTAGTCCACTAAAACCCCCAGATCTTTTTTTTCAAATCAGCTACTCCAAAGCCATGCTGCCCACATCTTGTACGTGAGAAGTTGATTTTAAAAAAAGACAAAAAACTAAGTATGAGACTATATTTATCTTTGTCAAATTTCACTTTATTAGATTTGGTTCCTGTGTTTTGGACGATGAGGACAAGAGTCACATGGGAGGCGTGTGTTGTGCTCTTTACCAATACTATTTGATTCCACACAGGATGGGCAAGCACGGATGGGCTGTGATCTTGTCACTGGAATTCCCAGATAGAAGAGATCACAGATCCTTTCGAGTAGACACAGCCCAATGTTCTAGCCTGTTGAGATCTTTTTGGATCCTGACAGCGACTCTTCCTACACTGTCACTTCTCTCTATGGTATTTATTTTGGTGGCTATACACAAGCAGTTTCTGCCTCCCCCTTCCTTTTCATTTCATTTCAACAAACACTTATAATGCACCTACATTGTACCAGGTACTGTGTCACAGGTACAAAGACAAAAGGACAAGTTGATAACCTCACAGAACTTCTACTGGAGGCCAGGGCAGTGAGAGAGGGAACATAATAGGTACACAGACAAAGTTGGTGGGCAGCTAGGTGGCACAGAGGATAAAGAATGTGGCCTGGAATCAAAAAGACTCCTCTTCATGAGTTCAAATCTGTCCTCAGACACTCACTGTGAGATCCTGGACAAGTTACTTAACTCTGTTTGCCTTAGTTCCTCATCTGTCAAATGAAGAGAAGGAAACGGCAAACAACTCGTGTCTCTGCCAAGAAAACCCCAAATGGGGTCACAAAGAGTTAGACATGACTGAATGATTAAACAAGAATAATGCTTCATTATAATTATCATATAATCCATAAGGATTGCTATGTGCGCATGGGCTTGGAGAAGAATTTCTTCTTAACTAAAATAACGCACAAACCACAAAGGCTCTACAGAGGGGTTGCAATCGCCATTGGGGGACAGAATGACCAAAGAGACCCCCTGACTGTTGAAGCACTAAACAAGCAAGTCCAAGCCACACAAAATGAAAAGCTTTCAAATTAGATACAATAGTGGGAATAACTCATACTACACCTCACTTTCTTTCATGATTTCAAAGGATCTTGTAGTTGATAGGGTCACAGTGGAACCATCATGGCGTCATCCTGACTCTCAGTCCACAACCAGGTAGACAAGCTGTGGCCGCCTTAGCATCAGAGCAGACTGATAGGGAGAGTTCAATGCACAGTCACCGGACTCACTCCTTCCAGAGTCCAGTGACAAGCCAAAAGTAAGGATGACTGGCGATGTCCTGGGATGCAGTGGATGATCTTGGTGCCGTTGCTGTCTAGTCAAGCCTTAAGAGCTCCAGAGTGGGCTTCAGCCGCCGTCACGGTCACCGAACAAATTGTTCTCTTCCACTTATTCCACGGAGATGGTAGTGGGGAGAGATCTTCACATGCTCAGGGTCACTCATTGATGGATTTTCATCTGCTGAGATGGTCTTAATGGGGCATGGCCGCTGCACATGCTACAGCTTCTTGGAGCCACAGGTGAGAGCTGAGTGCCAGGTGGGCACCAAAGGTGGGTGAGCAGCCCCGAAAAGGGCGTGGCAAGCCCTCCCACCAGAGGAAGACCCCATGTCTCTTAATGCTAGGTGCTTAATAAATGGTTCTTGACTTTAACAAATCAGACATACCTAGGTGATCAAAAATACCATACACTCCCAAAAGGCAGGGGTTTGTTCACATATTTCTTTTGCTTGAAACATGTTTATTAATTATCCAGTAAGAAGCAGCAGGGTATCGTGGAAACTGAAGACCAGACTTTGAGTCAGGGAAACCTGGGTCCAGGTCCTGACTCTGATACCTGCTGGCTGTGTGACTCTAAGCAAATCACAGTCATGCTTTACGTTACAGATGACTTCTCTAAGGATGATTTTGCTTTTGTCGGGGTATCCCTAGCACTTAGTGTGGTGCTTAAATTGAACCGCTGCTCTGTATCCATCGACATAATTTCCAAACCAATGAAATCACAGGTCCGGAGCAGTAACTGCAGCACCCACTATTTGCAGAGGAAGTGTTATTCGTATTCAGCTAGGGGGACACAAGATGAATGACATGCTTCCTCCCCTCGGGGAGCTTATAATCTAAACATCTAGAAATAATACACACACTGACCACATTTATATGGCATTTATGTGTGTGCTTACATGACTACGACAATGGAAATGGAAACAGTAATAACAAAAACCCTTGAACAACGCATAACTAGAATAACCCAGCTTGGCCCTGAAGATGAGAAAAGGCACTTCCTTCATTTCTTGGCAAAGTGGGGAACTAAGCGTGTGCAGCACTGCACATACCCTTGGATTCAGGTGACGGATTGGCTTATTTGGATCAAATGCTTTAAAATTCCTTTTCTGTCTTTCTATTCTCTGTCACAAGAGCGAGCTCACTGGTTTAAGGGAAGAGGAATATATTTGGAAATGGAGGAGATGTAAATGCCAAAGATATCAATAATTTTTTAAAAAATGGATCTGCCTGGAGCTTAGCACAGGTCATGAATAAAGATCACATCTTCTGAGAGGCATGATCATGAGGAGGAAAGAAGCTTGGGCTTTTTGTGCATTCTAAAGTGAAAGCACCATCCTCCAAGGGACTTTTCTTCCAAGATACATACTGTATAAGGATCTTTACTATGTCTGGGGGCTTTACACTTGTCTGACTTGGCTGGCCCAACACTGTCCTTCTTCAGGAGGGCTATCAGGTCTAGTGGAAAGCCCATTAGGCTGAGGGAGGAGGCCCAGATTCCAGGTCTAGCCTGCCAATGTGTCCTCTCTGGCAAGTGACTTTGCTTTTCTGGACCTCAGTTTGCTCATCAGTAAATGAGGGATGATCTCCAAGGTCCTTCAGAGTTTTAACGTCTATGAAAACCTGCTGCCTGTGAACAATACAAAATAACATTTCTTGAAGAAGCACTTTCAGACGTACCCGTCTGCTCAAAGTGAGGGGTACGGTGGGAGGGAAGGAACATGGGGAAAAGGGCAGATGGTATCAGAAAAGAAAGAAACCAGGGCTTGTCGCTCATTAGCGTCGGCCGCACTCCAGGCAGACACACATGCCTCGAACATCACAACAGGCCTTTTGAAACAAAAGGCACAGCTGAGATGGGACCACTGTGTATTTTCATGCATGTTTTCACCTCCAGACGCTGTATTTCAAGTCATCAGTTGAAGGGGTACCCAAGGGCACTTGAGAACTGGGTCCTGGGCTCTCAAGAAAGACAACAGTTCTTTTCATTGAAAATAAGGCACTCCAAATGGAGACAGGGAAGAAAACCATTAACGAGAGATGAATTATAGGACAGACAATGCATGACACGTACTGACTGAGATGAGATAGAGAATTTTAAGTAGGTCTTGTTGGGAAAACATGATTTACCCTAAACCGGGAAGTAATAATTTAAAGCTGGCGTATGTAATAGTTCAGAAAGATGAAGCTTGAGTCTGTTTGCCTCATGAAGGTTGGGGAGGGGCTGAGAGACAGACATCTGAAGAACCAAAGTATTTTAGCTATTCTATGCATCGCCTTTATTAGTCTCCTACCTTCCTACACGTTGTCTGAAGTTCTCAAATCTGGATACAAGGATATTCCAGCACAAGAACCAGCATTTTACAGATGGAGAAACTTCAGGACTGAGCCACCGAGTGGCTTACTTTGGGTCACAGAAATTAGGCAGTGGTAGAAGCCAGGACAATATTCCAAGTTCCATGCTGTGTTATATTTTTCATGTAGTCCTGCCTCTATCAAATGATAGTTACTATATTTTGTTAGGGTCTTTCTCAGGATTCATGCCTTGGAGCTTTAGGTATTAAAAACAAAATTAGAACATTCAAGGAAATAAGGAGGAAAGACCACTGTTTTCAAGAAGCTACAGAAAATATCCTGAAATTCACAACAGAACTGTTTCCAAGGATGTACCAAGTACCTGTGAAAGCTGGATAAGTCTACATGCAGACCTGGAATCTTTCTATGCTATTTCTCTCTGCCTGTGTGAATGAAAGCCAGGAAAGAGGACTGAGAAACCACTACAACTTTCTCAGGGGCACACCTGTCACTCTACACAGACAATTCCTAATGTTCAAAAGAGAGAAAGATTTCTGGTTGTTTGGGTCAGTGTTGTCCACAATAGTCCAGAGTTCGGAACTCTGAGTTTGGAATGTCAGTTGTCAATGAATGTCAGAAATCTGTGGAGGGGGAGAAAAGTTCAGCCTAATTTCCTTCAGACCAATTTCTCAGATGGTCAGAATGACACACCCAGTTCAGAGTCACCATTGGTCAAATCCAGGGCTACTCGGCTATCAGAGATGAATTGAGTGGCTGTAAAGTCCGGCGGCTTGTTTGTCTCTTGTTAAATGAGAGAATGTGGGGTTTCCTGCTCTGAGGGATAACACAGAGCATGGCATCAACAGTCTGGGGGATGACCTGGCCGGATGCCTGGAGCTTTTCCCAGATCGCTTTGTATCTGGCCTGGAGAGCCGGCTGTCCATTTAATTTCTCCTTCACTGTGGTCAGCTGTGAGAAGAGAAAAACAGAATGTAGAAAGCCTTCAAGACAGTTCCCCTGCTCCTTTCCTCCTCCTGGCTGCTTGTGCCACCTCCACCAAAAGACCTTTTAGTGATTTTGTATAGACTTATTTGCTTACGTGTTATCTCCCCTCATGGAATATAAGCTCCCTGAGGAGAAGGATGACTTCAACTGTGCCCTGTTATTCCTGGCACAAAGGGCAATGTCTGGCATACAGCAGGTGCTAAATAAAAGAATGATTAAGGGAGTCCCTCCGAGACACACAACACACACCTCTAAGGAGTGGTGTGGCAATAAAAGGGACAATAAAAGGCCATGGTTGTTTTGCTCAGACAGGTCAGACTCTCCATGATCCTGTGCACACCAAGACTGTCCATGGGGTTTTCTTGGCAAAGATACTAGAGTGATTTGCCATTTTATTCTCTAGTGGATTAAGGCAAACTAAGTTAAGTGACTTGTCCAGGGTCACAGAGCTAGTAAGCATCTGAGGCTAGATTTGAATTCCACACTGAGCCACCTATCTGCCTCCAAGACAAACAGAGGTTAATGACTTGCCCAGGGTCACACAACTAGTGTCTGAGGCTGGATTTAAACTCAAGTCTTCATGATTTCATGCCAGGTGCTCTAGCCATGGAGCCAACCAGTACAACTTAACACATGGGACTATAAAACCAAGAAAATGGTTCCACAAATTACACAGACCCATTACAACCTGAGAATTACACCTTGGACATTTAGTAATCAAGAGCTTAAAACACTATCTGACCCAAAGACATGGATCAGGGAACAGGAGGGGGTGAGTGGGGAAGCGCATTAAAACAGGTGAAGTAAACTTACTTGATTGGACATCATTACAACAGCAGAGTCCTTTTTGGCCCCACTAACCCAAGCATTTCTTAATTAAGTTGCATGAAAACTGCTTCCCAAATACTAATTTAATCTCTTGGAATGAGAGGGGAGTGTCTTTCTTGTGCCCACCCTTAACAACCACCACCACCACCACCACAACGGCTTCAGTCATGGTATTGCAGGATGTCTTATGAGGCTCATAGGGTAGGGATAGTGAAAGCCTTGTTTAGGCCTCAGGCATTTACTGGCACTGACTGGCCATGTGAAGGCACTCTGCTAAAAACAGATCAAATGGAGAGTGCAGGAAAAAGCCTCATTACCTTGTCACACACCTACAAATCAAGGGAACAAACCAGTACTTACACTGTCCTCTAATGTCTACAATGCCCTTTACCCACATTATCTCAGTGGAACCTCATGACCCTCTGAGGGGAGCTCTCTCAAATTCTCAGTGGGCCTGTTATGTCACAGATGAAGGTCCAGGGATTAAGGCTGCAGTCAATAGATGCCCGCCAACCCCATGCAACTCTTATCCATGCCTCCCATGAGTTTGCCATAGAAGGTCCACCCACCATGGTGATGGCCTTCCTTGAGTTGTCTCAACATCTAGAGGCTATGAATGGAGCACACAGCTGGCTAGCAGGCAGTCCTCACTGGTACCTTGTGTTTATGTCATCTTTTCTGTTCATACATTTTTTGAATGTCTTCTTTTACTCCATTTTTTTCCCCCTAACTCCTTGTTTGGAATATGTTGTAGACTGTCTACACTTATCACAAACCTCTCCACTGTCTTCTGGGAAAAAATTATTTTCATATATAGGGAGACCATAGTGTTCAGTGTCTTGGAGCCAGATATCATTCTTGACTAGGAGTTAAGTATGACTGTGTTGCAGTGAGAGGGTTTTATAGTCAGAAGACTTGAGGTCAAATCCTGATTCTGTACGATCTTAGATAAATCATTTGGCCCTTCTAGGGGCTCAGTTTCCTCATCTGTAAAGGAATGGGGCTGGATAAGGTTGTCCCTAAAATCTTTTCCAGCTCTCAATCTAGAGTGTTATGAACCATCTTAAAGATTAAGACATGGAGGTTCAAAGAGGTTGTGACCTGCTTAAGCTCACGAAGTTAGTAAATGACAATGAGTGGAATCTGAACCCAGGTCTGTCCTAATTCCAAGTCCAGTACTCTCTCCATGACACCACATGACACCACATGAGACCTCTAAGCTCCTGAATCAATAGGACATTTCAACACAGCCTAAAAATGTCTTTCAACAGAGATAAGATAGATTTATTCTTGCATTTAAAAGATTTACTTTCTAAAAAGGACACTGTGATGCTTTTCTCATAAACAGCACCATAAAAGGAAAGTGTTGTTTGGACTTAATAACGATGAGAAAGACCCAGTGTTATACTTTACTGTACTTCCCGAGAAGCTCAGTGCTTCAGACATAAATGATCAATACATATCTGTTGATCGGTAAAGCAAAGAGAATTGGGAACCAAATTTAACCCAGAAAAAAACAACACAAATTTGCTAACACTGGAGCTGAACAAAATCTAAATACTAGGTGTTTTCATATATCTACGTATAGATATATAAAATCATATTCTATTATGTACGTAATGTATTGTGTATGTCATATATGTATATCATATCTCATTTGTATATATCATATTATGTATATATGACATGTGTATACTATATATTATGTATATAATATGATATATTATGTACTAAGTTAAAGGGTGAAAAACCCACATACTTATCTTGTTTTAATTCAAAGTGCAAAAATCAAAGAGAAAAGAAAGGAGAGAAAAAAGAGGTGAAAGGACAGATGAAAAGAGAGGTGGGAGGCTTGTGAGGGGCATGATAGGTGTCTGGTGGAAAAGGGATGACTCTCATTCTGCTTGTTCCCACAGGGTGTCCTAGGAGCAGTTGGCAGATGTAGCAAATAGGCAGGTTTATGCATGACGCAAAGGAAAACTTCCTAACAATTACAGGGAGGGGTCCCAAAGTGGAACAGTTTGCTTTTGAGAGGCAGTGGTTTTGTCCTTACTGGATATCATCAAACTGAGGCCATTTGTTGGGGATGTTACTGAAGGGATTCCTGTTCAGACACGGATTGGACTGAATGATGACTTCATCCCACTGTCTGGCCCCCAAGAGTCTGCAACACAGGAGAAGTGGTCTAAAAATAGGTGCCATCTTTGCCATCTGAGCCAAGCCTTGGAGGATGGGTGGTTCTTTAACAGGCAGGGATGGAGGCACTCAATAATGGGTACTCAAGAGGAGGGGGGACCTGGGCTCTAGAAGTACAGGGTATGTTCAGGAAGAAATGAGCTGTCTAAAATTTCACATAAATAAACCTGAATAGGAAGAGTGGGGCCATATCACATAATGCCTTGAATGCCATGCTAAGGAGTCTGGACTTTTTTTTTTCTAGCAGAGATTTCTGAGGAGGAGGATGACATTGGGAATGATTTTGTTAGGAAGGTTATGGTGGCAGTGGTATACAGTCTGGATTAGAGGAGGGAGAGACGGGGAGTACAGAGAAGAAAGGATAATTCAATTCTCCTCCCTGACAATATCTGAAGAGATTTAATTCATGATCATGTTTCTTAACATGCCATGGGTCTACACTCACTTTCTGGATACACTGCAAGCCTATTTCTCCCTTTTGTACCGTGACTCCCCAAGGAATCTTAATGCTTGAAAAGGTCTTAACGTTCTTAGGAGGAACAGCTTGCTCCGTCACTGGGTTCAAGGTGAACAGAATTCATCTGCAGAGCAAGGTTTCCCAAAAAAGCAGTGCAAGGCTGTGAAGCCTGGGCTAACTCCGCTCTAATTGCAGGTACTGCCTCAGTTCTCTCGGACGGCTGTGGAAACATTAAATGGGATTATTATAGCTACTCTGCTATCTAAGCAGGAAGGAGAAGGGGCCAAATGTGTTCCCTAGTTTAGCTTATTAAAAAAAAAAAATCAATGAAGGAGAAGCCTGTGCTTTAGTCATCCGAACTTCAGATCTGCAGAGGGGGGACAAAAGAGGAAGGGAGCATGCATTTATTAAGCACCACACATTAATTCATTTTATCTTCATGACAACTCTGGGAAGAAGGGGCCATGATCATTCCCATTTTAGAGCTAAGGAAACAGAGGCAGAGAGAGGTTGTGGCTCTCAAAAGACCAACTGTCTAGTACTCCTTCCTGTTCCCATAGATGGTTAGAGGCCCCTGGATTTGTTTTGCCACATTTTGGCCAATCACCAAACAGGGCCCATTTTCACTTATCATTACTGAGTACACATGGCCTAACAGGCTTATAGTTTGAGTTGGAAAAGCCCATAGAGGCAGAGTTTGAACTCAGGGCTTCCTGTTACCGATCTAGCAGCACTCTGTCCACCAAAAAACTGCCCAATGTGTTATTTATAAAAATCAAACTCAAGACAACTGATCATTTACATGTGGTCTGGGGCATACGTATTACTCTTTAGAGTTCCATTCTCTACATGCTAACACACCAGGGCCCATGAAGTGGAGGGTACCCAGGAATCCAGAGGCTTGGTTCCAAGTCTAGGATTTGTCACTTCCTAGCTAAATGACTTATGCCTACCATCTCAAATCAGGCAGCTCTCTGATCAGCCTCACAGTATCCAGGGGAAAAGTCTAAATGGGTTGTGCATGTTTTTAAATTAAAATCCATCTAAAAAAGCTTTGGAGAAAAAAAAAGGACCTTCAGGCTAAGTTAAAATTGAAAGTATTTTTAAAAATCAGTAATTTTCCATTTGAATTCTGGGTAGGTAATATATACCTTCAACAGGGAAGAGAAAGCCTGGTGTTAACGATGGAGCCCTAGCTGGGGAATCAGGAGACCCAGATTTATATTCCAGCTTTGCCACTAACTTGCTGTGTATCCCTGGCTAAGTCTCTATTCTAGGTTAAGATATAAGGGAAGGCTCAGGGAAAGCCCAGCTCCATTACAACATGCTAAGCAACAACAACGGCCACTGGCCATGAGGGGGACCTTCTAATTCTAGGACATTGGGCTAATTCTGGAATGTGGATGGAGAGAAGTACGGATTAAATGAGGAAGCTGGGCAGTCTTAGGTACGCAATGTTCTCTCTCAGATCTGCCACAAGTAGAGGAAAAGAATTTCCAAACACTTTTTGGCCTCTGAAAGGTCCAAGTTGGGCTGCATTTTCTGGGTCATGACTATAGGGAAGGGGCAAGAGGTAGCACATTTTCCTTCTCTAAGCCTCAGTTTCCTTATCTTTAAAATGAGAAAGGGGGCCAACTAGATGAAGTCTAGTTGTCATAGCAGGCCAAGTTTTCCCAAAGGGATTTCCTTTGATGAAAACCAAAAAAATTGTGCTAGTGTTGTCTGATGCACCAAGACCACTGGACTAAAGACCAGGAAGACCCAATTTCTCACAATCATTAACTGTGTGTCTTTGATCAAGTCACTTCAGCCCCTCCGAGCCTTGGTTTCATCTGTAAAATGGGAATGCAGAGGCTGTAAGAAGCAAATGGAATAATGGAGGTACAGGGCTTCGCAAAATTTAAGTGCTACATAAATGTAAGCTTTCTCTTTATACAGTTTTTTTCCTTAAAATTATTTTTAATATTCTTTTTTTTTAAATTTGCATTCCAAATTCTTTCCTACCCTCCAGTCTCCCTTCTATACTTTCAGAGGGTAAACAATGTGACACCAATTATACATATGAAGTCATGCAAAACATAATTCCATATATTAGCACAAAAATAGCAAAAAAAAATAAAGTGAAAAAAGTTTGCTTCAGTCTGCATTCAGGAGGCCATCAGTTTTCTCTTTGGGAGTTGGACAGCATTTTTCATCACAGGTCCTTTGGAGGTATCTTGGATAATTATATTAATCTGAGTAATTAAGTCTTTCACAGGGGATTATGGATAACAATACTTCTGTTCAACACTACTACTAGATGTATTTGCCAAAGAGATCAAAGAAAAAGGAAAAAGACCTATTAGTACAAAAATATTTATAGCAGTTCTTCTTGTGGTGGCAAAGAATCAGAAATTGAGGGGGATGCTCATCCATTGGGGAATGGCTGGACAAGGTGGTATACAATTATAATGGATTACAAATGTGCTATAAGAAATGATGAGCAGGACGGTTTCAGAAAAACCTGGCAAGATTTGTATGAACTGATGCAAAGTGAAATAAGCAGAACCAGGAGACCACTGTGCCCAGTAACAGTAACAGTGTCATGGTGACTAACTGTGGAAGACTTAGCTACTCAGACCTAGACGACGATCTGAGACAATAACAAAGGACCCATGAGGAAAAACACTATTCGCCGCCAGAGGGAGAACTAATGACGTCTAGTGCAGACGGAAGCATGCTTTTCTCACTTTATTTTTCTTGCGTCTGGGGGTGTGTTTTCTTTGACTAATATGTAAATATATTTTGCATGACTAAATGACATATTGCTTGCCTTCTTAAGGGGGGAGGAGGAAGAAGGAGGGAGAGAATTTGGAAGTCATTTTTACAAAATGAATGTTAAAATGTTTTTTAATGAAACAAAAATATGTTTAAAAAATATTGCTGTAACTACAATGTTCTGATCACTTCAGTTTGCATCAGTTCATATAGGATAGGTAAGTTAAAAAAAAGGAATTCCAATCTATAATTCTACTGTCTTTCTACATTTTCTTTAATATCATCTTGGTATGATGCAACAGGGTGAAGTGACTTGCCCAGGGTCACACAGCTAAGTATCCGAGGCCATATTGGAACTGAGGTCTTCCTGACTCCAGAACCTGTACTTTCCCCACCGTGCCACCTAGCTGCTCATTCACTACATGATAATTCTGACAATAACCCGGTAAATCTCAGTAGTATACCTACCCAAGGTCATACAAGTATTACGTACGAGACTTGGAGATTGTAGCCAGGTCTTCTAACTCCATGGTTTTTCTATCCCCTAAACCATGATAACTTTTCCTAAAATGTGCTTAGCACAGTAGGAGCTTAATAAATGTTTAATGAATTGGATGAAAGCCAAGGTTTTGCTAAATTCAACCCTGACGTAAGACTGCCTAACTCAATCTGGGCCCCTATTTAGCAAAGTCAACTGCGGCTCAGAACTCCTGAGCTCAAGAGATGTGCCTGAGTATCCTTCCCAGTCCCAGACATTGAGCTACCAAGTCCAGCATGGGCTTTGCTTTGAACACATTTTCCCATCCCCAGGTACTTACTACTTCCTCTGAGAACTCTTGCTTCTTCACAAGGCTGAAGTGAGTTTTTTCGGTAGATGCCTCCAGTATCTGCAGGGCTCCTTTCAACATGTCTGAGTGGGCGTGGATAAGTATCTGGATCATAGAAAGAACCAAATACCACTGGTTTGGAATCTGAGGATGTGAACCTTGACAAGCCCCCATTATACTCTCAGAGATAGGCATAGGCAGAAAGTCTCACCTGGATGCTCTTGGGCCTCCCTTGTTTTGCTACCTCCAAAAACTGTGGTCTATGAACTTGTTTGCTAACTATTCTGGTAACTATATTTCAATATAATTGATTTCCTCTGTACCTTTCATATTTTACTTTATGCAGTGAGAAACATTATTCCGAGAAAGGATCCACAGGCTTTTGCAGACTGACAAAAACAGACCAGGGCACAAAAAAGATTAAGAACTCCTGCTCTAAAAGATGCCCACAAAATGTACCCAGATGACAGGAAATCCCATTCCCCTAATATCCAACCCAAAGTGCAGCAAGCTATTAAAAAAGCCCAAAATAACTTAAGTGCTCTTTCTGCATTTGAGGGCCAACCGATTCCAGTATCATCTTGGACTCACACAGTTATCCCCATTAATACAGAATGCTCATGGGTGAGAGGTCAGCATGTATGGTACTTTGCAACAAAAGAGTTCAATGTGTTGTTTTTGCTAATTTTTTTCTTTAAAAAATATCTGTTATATGACAGCTCTAAAGGAGAAAAGAGGAGAGATGCTGGGAGAAATTTTGTTGATGCAAAAGTCCCAACAGAGATCAATAAAAATCTGTTAAAAAGATAGTGGAGTAGCTGGCCATTTCCTTCTCCAGCGCACTTTGCAGATAAGGAAACTGAGGCAAACAAGTTTAAGTGATTTGCCCAGGGTCACACAGCTTGTGTCAGAGGTCACACTTGAACTCAGGTCCTTCTGACTCTAGGTCTGGCACTCCATCCACTCTGCTACCGAGCTGCCCATCTGAATGTCAACTCTCTCCAAGTAGGGACTATTTTATTCTCTGTACTTATATCCCCACCCCTGGCCCCAAAGTGCCTGTCATCTAGCAGCCACTTAAATACTTCTTGACTGACTGGATACCATCTAGTCCAAGCCCCTTATTAATAAAAGATAAGGAAACTGGGGCTCACAGCAGGTAAGTGAATTCCCCTGGGTACCCTCAGGCAGGACACGACACAGCCAACACTAGAACCCAGACCTTCTGACTCCAAGTCCAGCTCTTCAAGCACCCACAAGTACCAGGCTAATATGTAATTGGGAAATGTTTAACAACAAATAAAAATACAAATCACAATAAAAACACCCCTAAAAAGTTATGCTGCCGCTTCAGGGATCCATTTAAATTTGGGTTAGACACCACTGCACCACACTATCCCTACACTTCATGACTCTTTCTTCTCAATGGTCCTGCTGGGGAGGCAAGGGAAAGCTGTGACTATTTTACAGACTGAGAAACTATAACACGTATGGAATCAATACTCGGTACATCAAGTAGAAGCTGGCTGTATTTATTGATTTACACTCTATCGATTAAACCATCAAAAACATGCCCTGTCTTGAATTCATATTAGAAAGAATACCAGAGTTCTTTCTTTCTCTTCCTGCTCTCCTCCTATACACAGACATATACTGAGTCATATTTTCAGTAGTGATGGATTTCTATTGAACACACATGTGTATATATGTATGCATGTATGTGTGTGTATGTGTGTGCATATGCGTATATATATACATATATGCATACATCTATGTATATATGCATGCACACACACACATGCACACACACACACTTTCTCACCAAAGCAGGAATTTGTGGGGTAGATTTTCCATAGAAAAGATGTGAAATCAACTGACCCAAGACAGGGATGAATCTACTCACTTGGGCTCAGCTCTGAGCTCTCATCAATTAAGCTAACTAGCTAGATACAAAGGAATCATGGGTAAAACTAAAAGGGACTTGAATTGTTCTCTGCTGACTCCTAGAGAGGCAAGAGACTTGCCCAGGCCCAAGGCAGTATGTGGCAGAGATGAGATTCGAACCTGGGTCCGCTGGCTCCCAACTCAATACTCTCAATTGCACCATATCCTCCCTCCCCTAAATATAGCTCCTTGCTGTTACCAGTTCCTCGTGCCCAGCTCTTTGTGACCCCATCTGGGGTTTTCTTGACAAAAACACTAGAGCAGTTTTTCCACTTCTTTTTCCAGCTCATTTTACAGATGAGGAAACTGAGGCAAACAAGTTTAACTGACAAAGCTAGTAAGTGTCTGAGGCCACATTTGAACTCAGGAAGACCTGTTCCTGACTCTAGGCCTGATCTTATCCACTTCACCACCTGGCTGCTCTTTAGTGTGGCTCAATTTTCATATACATCTGTATGTAGGTTAGTTGTTAGGGTAACTGAATGAGGGCCACATTTTATTAATCAAAAGGAAATTAAATAGCAGAAAGACAATTTAACAGAGGAGA
Organism: Notamacropus eugenii; assembly: GCF_028372415.1. NCBI lineage: Eukaryota > Metazoa > Chordata > Mammalia > Diprotodontia > Macropodidae > Notamacropus > Notamacropus eugenii. The sequence goes on along the minus strand of NC_092875.1, from coordinate 464,752,751 downwards.
GCCACCCAGTGAGGGATATAGGTGGTTCATCTATATTGGCTGTACTCTGGAATAGAAAGACCAGGCCACAGGGCATTTTTGTAGGGTCTCTGAACTGCTCATTAGCAGGTAAGTAAAAGATCACTTACTTCACTGACAGAATATGTGAAGATCACCTTAGCTTCACTACTCTGGACCTCAGTTTCCTCACTTACAAAATGAGATGGTTGGACTTCATGACCTCTAAGGTCCCTTCCAACTCTAAATTTATGATTCTGGAACAGGCTACCCTTGCCAGTGCCAGTGGCGGACTGCCAACCTCTGTTAATAACGGTGAAGCCCAGAGTGCCCTGGGGCAGGCCTTGCCTTCCTGGAAATTTGCCCTAAGGCTGCCCAGTGGAAAAGCAGTACCCTGAAGGCCAAGGCGGGACACAAGCAGGAGGGGAGTTCTGGCAGATTTCACTTTCTCTCCTCAAATTACTCCCTTCCTGCAAGTAATCTGGTTCCAAAGAGGGCTTTCAAGGCCAGATCACCACCTTGGCTCACACATTTAAGATGAGGAGGTGATGGATGTGGGCAAGAAGAAGGAAGACAGGCTTCTTATCAACGGCCTTTTCCCTAGCTGAAGTTCCCAGGAGAGAGAAAAGAGTAAAGGGTAAAGGATTGCTCTAGTTCAGGAATCTTTAACCTGGCGTCCACAAAACCAAGGGGTTCCAGAGGTAAATTATTCAGAGGGTCCATGAGTTTAGAGGGGAACAAAAAAAAATTACTCCTTTAATTTCCCTATTATTTTTATTTTATTCATTATTTTTCTATATTCTCTATGTTATTATTTTTTAGCTTCTCTTAACCTGGGGTCCATGAATTTTTAAAAATTTGATAACTGTATTCCAATGTAATTTCCTTTAGGATTCTACGTATTTCATTTTACACATTTAAAAATATTCTGAGAAGGGGTTCATGAGCTTTGCCAGATGCCAGAGAGGTTGAGAAAGACTGCTCTAATCCTTCAAGAGATATCAACATGAAGGCCATGAAAATCGAATTTCAAGGGAGCAGGGGAAAATTTGATATGAGAAACTATTTATGGAGCCTCTGCTCCCTCCGCCACCGTAATCATCTCCGGCCCCGGGAAATGATGCCAAGTCACAAGGACGCTGCAGTCTTGCAGGAATTTGATATAAGTGGATTTTTTAAAAGGTGCACAGTAGTTCCAAAAGAACAATTAAGAAATGGATGAGTCTCTCTCTCTAAATTGGATAAGATCTGAAGTGGATCCCATGGGCAAAAAAGACTACTGTTGTGAGAGTGTCCTACATATAGTCCAGGGGGAAAAGTAATGGATTTGAAGACTGACTTGAATCTTGGCTCTGGTGTGAAGTACTTGTGTGACCACCTCTTTGTGCCTCAGTTTCCTCATCTGTAAAACAGGAGGTGGAAGAAATGATCTCTCTGGTCTCTTTCCAGCTTTAAATCTATATACCTATTGGAGCCTGATTGAGTCTTACCCTACTTCTCATGTTTTAGTCTGGGAAGGCTTCCTGCTTGGCATCACAGGATCCATAGAAAGCTGAGCTAGAAAAATTCTCAGAGGTCATCTGATCCAACCCTCTCGTTTTAAAGCTGGGAAAATTGAGGCCACTGACTTATTACCCATCCAACTCACACACACAGTTTTCTCTTTGCCACTTATCATGGCAGAGTCAGGATTCTGACGCAGATCCTCAGCTTCTAAATTCTACGTTCTTTCCACTGTACCGTTCAGCATGTAATGGGATTTAAGGGTAATCTTTGACAAAGGGGAAAGATGGAGCTTACAAGAGTTCCACCTGTCCCCCACATACATACAAGGACAGCAATGGTAACCATGGTAACCATGTGTTACCAATACATGTTAATCCCCAAAGCAAAGGAGAACAGGGAACACCCATTTTGAAATGAGTCTCCCTTAGGAACTTTGCCAGTTATACGCAGAAATGAGCAAATTCGAATTGTATCACTGGAAATTTACCCTGATCCGGTTTCAGCTGGTTCCAGACATATCTGGAAGTGGAAATTAAGCCTCTGATACTGAGCAGAATACTACAAGGGACCTGGAGCTCTCTCAATATTGACGGTCTCAGCTCAGACGGGCAGAGCAGAGCCAATGTGGTTGTGTCTGCATGAGATATCCCAATCAATCAATGCAGTATCGACCGGGGAGGAACTGGAAAATTGGCAACCTAGTCCCTGGGCATACTGGCTAAAGGAAGGACGTAGATAAGACAGAGATAGTGAGGAAATGGAAGATTAGGTCAGTTCAAATTCCAACTGATAGAAGGAAAAGATCGTAACATGAGTAATTAATTCAAAAGTTAGGTAAAGAAAATGATTTCATCTGAATTTTCTGAACACTGACTGATCAGTTGCCCATTTGTCAGGTTTTCCTTGAACAATAATTAACAAAGTACCCTCAGAAATTCGAAGGGGACATTAGCCATAAACAAGATTGATTCAGAGAAACTTTTTCAAAGGGTTTTTAGAAATGATTATTTAGCACAGAAATGATTCTTTAGCATGTACACATGTGTAATATTGATTAAAATGATTTGAACTGACTAATAATAAACAATTGACCTTTATTCTTCTGAGGATAGCAGCCTTCTCTGTTTCCTCTCTGACACTGAGACTTGACTGACTCTGACTTGAAAGAGACTTAAACTAAAACATAGGAGATATTTAGTTTAGATATGAGGAAGGGCTTCCTGACAGCTGTCTCTAGAGCTGATGAGGCCTGGCATTCAAGGTTCTCTACGATCTCATTCCAGCGAACTTCCCAACCTACTTTCATACTACTCCAAAGGTTCTAAATTCTTGATCTATCCAACTACTTCTCCCCTGGACTTCCCCACCCAGGCAGCTAGGTGGCAGAGTGGATAGACAGCAGGCAATAGATTCAAAAAGACAAGTCAGAATAAGGGGCACAGGCGGAACTCTTGAATATTTAGATAGGAACTGTGTGACTGTGAGCAACCAACCCCTCTGTGTTGTTGTTCTGTCTTTCATTCTCCAAGAGTTCCAGGACATGGAAGGTGACGCCAGGACATGGAAATGAACTGGATTGAAGTGAGGCAGGGCTATGCAGTCACCAGCCTCACTTTCTCCTCTGGAGCCATCTGGGTCCAGTGACCAGATGGAGATCAAGACGACTGGACACGGCCCCAGATGCAGTGAGACACCCTGGCCTTTCTAAGTTAAGGTCCTTTCCAATTCTCACTTTGACTGAGCCGATGCTCATTCAGTGATTCAGGCAGATTTGGTAAGATGGTCAACAGAGGGAGTGAGAGTGAAGGTGGCTGCTGGGGGTGACAGGGATTTTCTTAAATAAAAAATTACATGGCATCTTCAAGAAGTCTTTGTGCAGTTTTTAAACTTCAAGACTTTCATAACTTAGATTGTGTGGGTAGGATGAGAACAATCTATTAATAGGATTGAAAGGAGAAACGAAATTTCCTTTCAGGTGATAATGGAATTCAGTTCCGCTGGCCATAGTTTACTTCCTTATCTATATGGGAAAAATAGCTTCCTATTTATCCCACAATCTGAAAAAATGTTAGCCTGTGTACAGTAACTGTGTCCTAAAGTTTAAAAAATATACTTAAAAGTGTATTTGACTTTTTGTTCATGCCATACTTTTCTGCACCCCAAGCAGCTGAAGGTTATACGAGTGAAGGATGTTAGATACCAAAGATGTCACACACCAAAATCAGACACCATCCCTACACAGCGGGCACCATTTTACTGCCCCTCTGGGCCTGTATTTATATCCAAAATGACCACTTACATTTAAATTATTGCATGCTTTGCTGTTTGGGTTCATGATATGAGAGTAAACAGATCTTGCCTTTGCCACCTGGTTCTGAAAGCAAAAAGGAAAAACAACAATATTATATGTGAAGATTGTTCTATCAGGGTCTTAACAAAGATTTAGTAAGATCTCCAGGACCATGGAACGCCTCACCTCCTTTCCTCCAAGAACCCAAAAGATAATCCCTTTCCCAATCATTAAACAATAATATTCTTGCAATTCTTCAAACAATGTGTATTTTCTTTTCTATTTCTCTCCTGCTTCTTGTGGTGAGAATGGGCTCGACAAAATGTCAACCAGAGACTCTCCAGCATGTCCTAGGCAGCTGGGCTCGGGGCTCTTTCCTTGGTGATCTCAGAAGGCCAAATGAAAAAGAGATGGAATGAGGTCCCCACCTCAGGGCTGCTATTCCCTGCAGGACAAGCCCATAGGGCCTGCTTCCTAGATGGAAACACTTGGGAAGGAAATCCCAAGGGAATGCAACAACTTATACATAAAGACAGAGAAAAATGGAGCTCTAGGAACTCTGCCACTTCAGGCCCTTCTCTGGATCCGTGTTTCATTCAATCACGAGTTTTATGGCCACTGCTGTGCAGAATACTTACTCTCACTTCCCCTCAACTAAATGGGTAACACTAGTGACCACCTGCATTAGCCTGCACTGCTCCAAATGAGTGGCTGTCAGTGGTCAGCCTTTAGCAAATACTATTTTCAAGGCACCAAATTAAGTGTTCTTTATCCTGTGCTCTCCAAGAGGACCATGACATCAGGAAGGTGATGCCATGACCTGCAAGTGAACTGGAATTAAGTGAGAGAGGGCTGTGCAAGGTTACCAGCCTCACCTCCTCCTCTGGAGCCATTTAGGTCCAATGGCAAGATACAGATCAAGATGGCCAGAGCTGGCCCTGGGTGCAACGGGAGACCTTGGCCCTTTTAAGCTAAGGTTTTTCCCAGTTCTCATTTTGACTGAGCCAAAGCCCGTTCTATGATCAAGACTGGGCAAGAAATGAGACAAACAATAGTCTCTTTTACTTAATCAAAAAAAAAAAACAATCTGGGAGGGGAAGATATTTAACATGCATTAAGGCATAAAATCCTCACAAAGGAATTCAGAAAAAATAGAAATAATAAGCATATTTTTTTACTGACCACAGATGAATTAAAAATATATTTAATAGGATTGTAGAAGAAAGGAGCAAAGGCTAAAAAGACTAAAGACTAAAAACTTTAATCCTAAAGAATTGGTAAATAAAAGAATAAATCAGAGACAAAAGATAATTTCATCAAAGGAAATTACAAAAATGAGAAGACATACGAAAGTTTATCAGATGTAGCCAGAGGAAAAAATATATCTCTCTAAATCTTTTCATTAACAAAAGACAAAATCAATGAACTGGGCAAGCATCTAAAAATTCATTAGAAGACCATCAAATTAAACATCAAAGTAGCAATTCTGAAAATCAGATACTAACAAAATTAAAAGAGAAAAAGCACGCGATTTAATGAATAAAACTACTATGTGGAGTTTTAAAAAATAAACTATTATCTAATCTGGTTTTAAAAATGGAAAATCAAATCATCAGTAACAAAAACGAAAAAGAATTCATATTAAATGTAGAAGGAACTTGATATACAGGTAAATTCTATCAAATATGCCAAAAATCAATAATCCCTCAGTTTTCTCAGCTATCAAACGGGGCTAAGAACAGCACTTAACTCACGGGATCACAAAGAAGATCAAATGGGATAATATTTGCAAGCCAGGTCCCTAGCACGCAGTAGGCACTACGTAAATGCTTATTCCCTTTCCTGTCAGAGAGGTATTAAGGATAAATGATTTTCTTTGTCATCAGGGCAGGATAAATATGACAGGGATAAAGGAATTTTCAGAACCACTTTGGACACAAAACCAGAAGAAACCATTAAAAAAGAGAAAGAGTGAGAAGTTACAAAGGATAAGCCTGAGCCCAAACAAGACACATAAGACATCTTCCTCCTTGATCACAGGCATACGCTGGGGTCCATGGATGTGGAAAGTTGCATATACTGCCATGTTCTCTTGCATGTATTGGTCTATTGTGCTAACTGCCTTCTTCCTCTTTTTTTAAATTTTTCTTTGTTATAATAGATAAATTTCTGAGAGTGAGATGGCCAGATATAAAAGGGAGAAATCAGGCAAAGTAAAAGCAATAGAAGTCAATAAAATATTTTTTAAAAAGACATGAAAAATATTTCTCTTGTGTTGTGTTTTGTTCTTTTTCTCATGGTATTTCCCATTCGTTTTAATTCTTCTATGTAACATGACTAATGTGAAAATGTGTTTAGTAAGAATGCATGTGTAGAACCCATATAAGATTGCATGCCACTTTGGGAGGGAGGAGAGAGAGAGGGGGAGAGAATTTAAGACTCATGGAGGTGACTGTTGAAAACTGAGAAAAAAAATAAACTTAAAAAAAGATATGAAAAATAATTGCACATGTGTAAAACTGTATCAGATTGCTTACATCTCATGGAGGAGGGAGATAGGAAAGGATGGACAGAATTTGGAACTCAAAACTTTAAGAAAAATGTTTAAGAATTGTTTTAACATATAATTTGGGGAAAATAAAATATATTAAAAAATAAAAAAGATATGAAGTTTAAAAAAAGAGAAAATTATTTCTGTAAGACCTCTGGTACATCTAGTATTAGAGCCAAATACAATTGTGAGATTCAGAGCTGGAAAGAACTTCAGAGAAATCTAAGAATCTCTATCTTTGCTAAGTGACCCTGCACAAATCACTTAACTCTCTGGACCACTGCTTCCTCATCTCTAAAAAGAAGCTTTTAAACTAGATAATGATAAGAGCTAACATGCCTTTCAGGTCTAAAATTCTATGAATCTACGGTCCTGTCAGATTATAAAATCAAATATAAAAATAAAAGGCTCTTAAGTGTTTAGGAATTAGGTAACACATTACATTCTTTCAAACGGAAACGGCATTACACAATGGAAATCATATGTATCTTGTGATACTAATTCTAACTGTCCTAAAAGGTTGGCCTAAACACCTTCATGGATGGTGAATCTGGGGCCTTGAGGCCACAGGTCCTCGGGTGTGGCCTTTGAGTCCAAGTTTTACAGAACAAATCCTTTTATTCAGTGGATTTGCTCGTGGAAGTTTGGATGCAGTCATGGGGCTGCATCTGAGGACCTAAAGGGTCACATGGGGCATTGAGGCCATGGCTTTCCCACCTCTGTTAGACTATTAGGAGTTGAAGGTCATAGTACATATCTTCAACAAGCTAATTTTCTCTTGTGCTATGGGTAAGAACAAGGGAACCTGCTCTCAAAAGGCTCATGTCCTAAAGAGGGAAGACAACATACAAGATACATACAACTGTAATTGGAAGTGGGGGGTGGAGAGGGAGAATTGAGGATTTGCAGTAGGAGAGGATGGGAAAGACCTCCTATAGAAGGTAGGCTTGGAGTTGGGCCTTAAAGGAAGTCAGGGAAGCCAGGAGGTAGAGACAAGGATGGAGAATATTCCAGATGTGAGGGACAGCCAGTGAAAAGGCAGAGCAAAGAGATGCAGTGTCTTGTGGAAGGAAGGGCAAGGAGGTCCAGTGTCACTGGACTCACTGGAAAGGTGGGAAGGGGGCAGGTCATAAAGGGCTATCCGCAGGGATGGTTGGGTGGTGCTATGCCTATGCCCTGGCATCCTCCCTCGAAACACAGGCTCAGCCCTATAGAGGGGATGAAAGTTGGGTGTCAAAGTCTTGTCTCCCTAGAAGAGAGGGCATCAAACCTATGACCTAGGTGAGCGTTCCCCTTTGTCAATGGCTATTCCCAGGGTCCCATGATAAATGCCTGTGGCAGTGTCACCCCAGTTCTTGGTGCAACCTTCTTAGCTTTGTATAACTATTACTTTATATTATAATCTTCCTTTCAGAAAAGGAAATTAGACAATTAAGGGGATGAGGAACACTGCTAGTGAAAGTGAACAACCTTATCTCCTCCTCGTTATTCAGGGAGTTTTCCCTGAATTTCATGGAAACATACTGGCTTCTCTGAAATTTTAAGTGGTAATAAGCCCAATGCCCTGGCCACACTTTGGCTGACCACCTTTTTGTACACTCAGCTGGGCTATCACCACTGCCGGGGGGGTGGGTGCTGGAAGAGGTTCCTTTTATACATTGCAAATGTATCCTAGAGCCATGGAAAACACACCAGGCCCATGATCTCACACTGAACAGCTTTTGGACTGCTCATTCATTGGAGGTGGAATTTGGCCCAGGAGGGCACCCAGGTGATTTAGCACCTCCTGCTGGACATGAAGAAAGCCTTGTGGAGTTCATTAAAGTCACTTAGGCAATTTCTCTTTGAGTTTGCTAGAGGCTTGGGCCCCAACTCTAATAAATGGAAACGTGAGTTTCTGAAGGACAACCTTCTCTGTATCCATAAGCAGAGATGTCAAACATGCAACTAACCTACAACTCCCATGAGTAAGGCCTGAACCAGATTAAAATGTACTTGGGAAATATTGAACAAAATAAATAAAAAGACAATAGAACACAGAAAATGTTAACATGTGGTTTTCTAAGACAATATGCAGCATGCATGGATCCTTCTGAAGAAAAGGATGCCTGTGGTTTGGTGGTCTCTGTTTCTCTTTGACTTTGACACCAATGGCCACAATCACAGATTTCAGCTGCCAGGACACTGGAAAGTGTTACTCTTTCAGAAATGAGCTCTGTGGGGAAGGGCACGGACTCTTCTGGTTTTGTCCCCTTGACCTCAATTCCTAACACAGTGCCTTGTAATGATCACAGGTACTTCCTAAGATCTTGCTGCATTGAATGGAAGACAAAACCGGATGGGAAAAAATGTCAACCTTATTGAAAGCAGTCAGACTAACTAATGTACCTCTCCTCTGTATCTGTTCTTAAATGATTTTCGAATGACATGGACTCCCCACCCAAATCCATACCTGTTTCAGAGCTAATGCTATGACAAAACTGTAGGCTCGCCTTGACAAAATGTCTCCTTTAATCAGTGCTTCATCCAATAAAGTCATACAGGTTTTGAAAGAACTGGCACTGTTCTGCAAAGAGACAACAATTAGTGAGCCATCCTCATGTCCTTTCAAGTTCACTGAGATGAGTCTCCAGGGTTCAAGGTGGGCTCCTTTGGCCAAACTTTCTCCATCAGTGCTAGATCTTTCTCCTTGAAAGCTGTGAAGGTCCACATCAAGACTATAGTCTGAGTGCAAAGAGACTGGTGCATCTGAAAATTAGTAGCAAGGATTTTCCACGTACAGAAAAAGGGTTCAGACAAACAATCAATGCACCCAATACCACCAACACATAATTTAATGAGAAAACAATTAAGTAAGTAATCTCATTTTTAAAAATTTAGTGAAAGGTTTTCTATTGGTATTTTCTCCTTTAACTTCTTGTTACTCAAAAACAGTAGTTTTAAATTAACTTTTCTTTTTTTTAAAGCTTTGAATCAAGCTTTTCTTTGCAATTGGACAGGACATTATCTGCCAGTATGTGACTGCGCTAATCTCTTGAATGAACAGCTTCTACATATGGACCCATACACAGAAATAAGCCAGATGCTTGGGCTTGTTACTGCACAGAATTCTCCCAGAGGTAAAGCTCAGCATTCAGGAGGAACATCTAGCTGGGGAGATTTCCATTCTAAAAGAATGCATCGACGCACAGCAAATCTTTTCAAACTTGCACACCAACCTGAGTTCATATCTTGAAAGGCTCTCATGAAAATTGATTTTTTTAAATGAAGAAAATGGGCCACAAATCAGCAAAACAAAGAGATTTCAAGGGTAAAATTGAATTCCTGCCCTCAACTCATTCTTTCCTAGTCACTGGAAACAGAGCAGACTTATGAGATCACTGTCTACTGTGAGTTTTTGCTTTTGTCTGTCATGACTTGAATGACAACCAACATCTTCAAGGTAAAGTCTTCTTAGAAAGGACAAAATCTGATCATTTAAGGAGACTATTCTCAGAACAACAGCAAACATTTACTGGTATAGAAGAAACGTGACACAATCAAAAGAACATTGGGTTTGGAATTAGAACTGGGTTCAGTTCTAATCAATTAGAACTGGATTCTAATTCTAATTCAATTAGATCTAATTCTAAATCAATTGGAGCTGGGTTCAGGTCCGAGCTCTAATTTTTATTACTTATGTGGCCTGGGCAAGTACCTTAGAGCTTTCTAAGTCTCCTCATCTGTAAAGGGAGGTTAACACGCTATCTCTCTCTATATGCATACATACACATATATACAAACATACACATATATGAGCACTACGTAAATAAGTTATTAGGAATATTGCTAAAATTAATGAAATCTCACCAACCCAATCCTCCAATTCTGCTTCTACACAAACCTAGAAGAAAGTTCTCCCTAGGCTGCTAAAATTCTTTCCAATCCGGGGCTTTGCTATATAAAATTGCCTGGATAATGGAACGGACAGTGGACAAAGAGTCTGGGTTCCAGTTTTGACTCTGCCATATACATGCTACTTCAAATTCTCTGTAGCGCATTTTCCTCATTTATAAAATGGGAATGACAGCGCTGTATCCCATGGATCACACACATATTTGCCCTACAAGATCCTCACCAGAAAAAAATTTTGAAAACTGGAAATCACTACATGACAGTTTTGACTGTCCTGTCTTGCATGCAGTCAGTAGGTCAAAGAATTGGCCTTGTAGGTTCAGTACCTCCAGGGTTAAAAGCTTATTTTGGGGACACTCTCTCCCCCTCCCTCACCCAAACATACACGCTGCCTGAAAGCATAAACAGAAAATAAACCACTGGGACAGATGAGCTGAAGAACCCGAGATCATCTAGCCAACCGTTGTTTAGTCGCTTTCAGTCGTGTCCAAACGTGACCCCTTTTGGCGTTTTCTTGGCAAACACATGGGAGTGGTTTCCCTTTTCCTTCTCCAGTTTATTTTATAGATGAGGAAACTGAGGCAAACTGGGTTAAGCGACTTGCCCAGGGTCACAGAATGGTTAAGTGTCTGAAGCCACAGTTAAACTCAGATCTCCTAGCTGCCACCCTCTCTCACTGTCCAGGCACCATTACTCCAACGAGCTTCAACTGGATGAAACGGCCCTGTTAGCTTTAAAACTTTTTCCTACCTATGCCTTACACCTGCTCGTTGTTTTGTGCTCATTTACCTACTTACAAAAACCCTCCTGAGGTTGAGAATGACACCTGAAAACCAGCACAAGCATTCTTGCACCCAAATCTGATTCTCAATTACTCAAGAAACTCAAGCCTTTTCCAATGCCTACTTATTAGTTATGAGAAGAAACTATTCTTTATTACAGAATCCTAATACGAAGACATTTTGTGTGTGACTTTGTGGCTTTCCAAAGAGACAAAAGAGCCAGGGCTCAGGGAGAAACACGAAGTCAGGTAGAGGAAACACTGAAGAAATGCGAGACCTTCCTTCTAGATGGCAATCTCTCCGAGCAGCTGTGTTTACCAGGGGGTGGGCTCGGAGCTTGTATTTTCAGTTACCTTCATGGTCTATGATCAGGCTGCTCAGTTTTTGCTCAATCACTACCCAAGCCAACATGGATCCCACTTTGGATGTTGGTTTAATCTCATTGTTTGTCCATCCATTCAACCATCCATCTATCCACCCATTAATGAATGTTTACTGAGCATTTATTAAGGGCAAAGAACACTGCTTGGTTGCTGTGGGGAAATATTAAGAGTCATAGCAGGTCTCTATCCTCAAGGAACATAGGATCTATTAAGTATGTATGGCTCTATCTACAACATAAAGCGGTATTCATCAAGTACCAAGAGTTGTACAAATTAGCAAGATGGCCTCTGGATGGGGTGAGCAGGGAAGGAAGGCTTCATGGAGGAGGCAGTGGACCTGAGACTTAAAGGTGATAGAAATGGAGGAGAGTGTTAAGCAAGGAGAGAATAAGATTAATAAGGCAGAGACTTAGGATCATAGGCTTTTAGCACAGGAACTGACCTTAAAGATCATTTAATTCCTCCCTGCTCATTAACCAATGGGAAACCTTGGGCCCTGAGTGGTGAAACGTCAACAAGAGAGTAAGACTGACCCAAGGTCATAGAGCTAGTTAGTAACATTGTAAAGACTAGTACCTGGGTCTCCTGATCCCCGAATTCCAGTGTTATTTCTATTTTATTTATTATTACCAACCCTTGTTACCAATAGTTTCTAAAACAAGGAGAAAAATAACCCCCAAAGTGAAACACTTTTCCTTAAAGAAAAATTATTCAATATACTTTTTTCTACTCCAGAAAAAAGGCTATGGTTTCAATTGTGGAGGGAATTTTTGGAGAAGGAAAGTGTTTACCAATGAGATCAGAATCTAGCCTAGATGTTAGTCTTAGAAAGCTGCCCGCTGCACACTTGTGACTTGTCCAACGTCACACAGTCAATGTGTGCTAGTGGGCCCTGAAATCAGGACTTCCTAAGTTCGATTCCCTACCCACCATGCCATGCTGTTTCTCATTACAGCTGAATTTTCTTGAAGTCAGTCTACTCATAAATAATAATTTTTTGCAGCAGATGGAAATCTTAGACTTAAGATATATTAGGCTTTATTTGTTGAAAAGAAAAGAAAACCCAACTATAGTAAAAAACACTTTCCCCAAGACTCCTCAACCCACTATGCCTTGAAAATTAAAAGAGATCATCTTACCAGTTTGTAGCAAATTGCAAAAGCAAGGATGTAGGTATCTTTATTGAACTTTACCCCTTGGTTTTTCATTTCTATTAAAACCTCCAAGGCACCTGCCAAAAGAAAAGCACTGACAGAAGATTAGGAAAGGGTGACCCACTGGGAGCCTCTAGAACCCTGACTTGTTTTGTGTCAATTACAGAAAACCGCATTTTCTGCACAATCAGAGCTGTCTGTCAAAGTTATCGGGTAATTAACACATTTCAAAATAAATCATGCCAGACACAAGACGCTAACCTTTTATAACTCTGTGCGTTTTCAGCACAAGTGAAATCTGATATGCCTCGTTAAGGCAAACCAGACAAGCAATCATTCTGGTAGACTTTAAAAAAATGAGATTTCCATAACTCAAACATTCAGTGGAATCACATGCATCCACTTTTTTTTAGGGTGGCTAATTTTTCATTTTGCTGTGCTTACAAAAAGGTCAGAGTCTGTTTTTAGAAACACAACTACATACTTACCTTCATAATTGCCTTTGATAAATAACATATTCATCAGGATATTGAATGATGTGCAGTCTGAAAAGAAACCAAGCAAATGCTGCGAGAGAAAACAAGCACAGAAAGCAGTGAACCTCAGCAACTATTAAAGTGGTTTTTACTGTTACACTGCATGGTCTTATCTGATCAGGATTTATTTTCCTCTACAGTCTGCACACTCTCCCTTCGGAACAAATAGACATGCTCCTGACATGCCAGGGGTTTACTGTTAAACCTGATACCTGGTCAGTAAGAAAACTCATTCGATGGGAGGCTCCTTTGATTCTGGCAGGTGCATCTCTTGGAGTCAGGCCTCCAAGTATCTGAGGACTCTCAGGAACAGTCAATACTCTCCCAATGGGGCGAGGTCCTTCTGTGGTTGGGGGGAATCTGGCTGGAATCACTCAGATTCAAGGGAACTTTGTCAGGAGCAGCCCTAGAAAGGCACTGAATTCACCTCTTCTCTCTGACAGGCAGAGCTATGCTTGTAGTAACCAGCTCACAAAAGCCAATTGTTAAATTTCCAGCATGAGCATTTGTACCTTATATAATTGACAAATGCTACAAATCACGGTTTGAGTGATTGTTTTACTGATTATCTAGACTCTAAGAATGTGATGGAGAAAACATTAGTACTGCAGATTAAACATCAAAGTGGGCAATGTGTATAATCCCACCCCTCCCCAGGGAGAGTTGGTTGTTAAATATTATTGGCATATCCTTGCTGACAAGTAAAATTTTTAAGGAGTCTAGCTGTGAAGTGATTCAAACAGGGAGGCAAAAATTTTGACAGCTGTTCCCTTACTTTAGGCAGGCCTGACCGATGAACATCAAAATTTACAAAAAAACAGATACATAAAAGTTGATGAAGTCAAGTCACAGAAAGATTGATTATAGGAATCCTTTAAATAGCCAGCTCCCATTAGAACATTTACGGTAAAATTTGATTTATGTGCTTTTTAGGTAGAGAGCCTATTGATTGCCCAAAGGGGAGGGCTTGACATTTCCCAACTAGAGTCCTAAATATAATCCCTACCTCTAGAAGTTTTCAACGCGCTAAGTTGGCTTTTGTTCACCAGCACACAAGGTAACATAAGTGTTTACCCTCTATTGTCAAAGTACTGACAACTGCTACTCTGGTTTGAGATTCCACCTCTCCAATAAGGAGTGGACCACTGAATTTGGAATCAGAGAACAGAGTTTGACTCTTGCCTTGGACAATTATTAGCTGGATAAGCCGTTTAGCTTCTCTGTAAAATGGGGATTTTTTTTTTCTTTTTTTTAAGAGGGAAGAGGAGAGGAAGGAGACCAAACTTGTGATCTCATTGCTAGGTGGCTCAGTGGATAGAAATGCTTTGCCAGGAGTCAGAAAGACCTGAATTCAAATCTGGCCTCAGATACTTACTAGCTATGTGACCTAGGCAAATCACTTAACGGTTATTTGCCTCAGTCTCCTCATCTGTAAAGCAGGGATAATAACGGCACCTACCTTCCAGGGCTGCGGAGAGGTTCAGATGAGATAACAATAATAACAGGTAACATTTATATAGTGCTTATTAAGCCCTAAGCTGGGGCGGCGAAGTGGTACAACGGGGAAAGTACTGGGCCTGGAGGTAGCAAGACTCCTCTCCTCGAGTTGAAATCCAGCCTTAGCTGAATTTACTAGCTACGTGATCCTGGGCAAGTCACTTAATCGTGTCTGCCTCGGTTTCCCCATCTGTAAAATGAACTAGAAAAGGAAATGGGAAACCACTTCAGTATCTGTGCCAAGAAAACCCCAAATGGGGTCTCAAAGATTTGGCCACTGCTGAAATGACTGAACCACCACAAATGGCCTAATACTGCGTTAAACGCTTTATGACTATTATCTCACTGTGCCAAGTCGTTTACAATGACTATCTCCTAGAGATAATGCATGAGGCGAAACACTTTAAAATTATTTTCTTCATGATAATATCTAACATTTATATAGTGCTGACTACGTGCCAGGCACTGTGCTAAACATTTTGCAATAACTATTTTCCACAGATAATAACTCGCTGGGCTAAGTGCTTTACAATATTTTCTTTATGATAACAGCTAACGTGGTTCTGACTAAGTAAGCGCTTTACAATGATCGTTTCTGTGACATAATAACTGTAAAGCACTTAGCAACGTCTGGCCCGTAGTCAGCACTGTAAAGATGTTAGTTATTATCTGATATTATTGGTTCTAAACAAGGACGTTCCCTCTTCTCATGCAGTTGGAACGTTCTGCAATCTGCAGCCTCAGAGCACGGCCTGGAACACTGATGGGCCAACTGCTCCGCCCATGGTCAGGTGTCCAGTGTGCGTCAGAGGCAGTACCCAAAGCCAAGTCTTCCAGAGTTCCAAACCAGCTCTCAATCCATCACTCCAGGCTGCCTTTCAAATATTCCGTGGACTCACAGACCTTATTTTTAAAGAAGCTATGTCAGCAGGGGTAACAACCCCTGCAGTATCTACCTCAGAGGGTCATTATGAGGGAAGTGCTGTATCAACTTTAAAGAAATATACAGCTATGAGTTATTATTGTGGGTACCATGCTGTCAACAAACACTTAAATGCACAGAGATGCGCTCCCAGGGTTAAAAACATAGAATCTCTTTTTCTACAAAATAATCGCTTTTTTTGTTCATCTCTTGTGTAAGGCAAATGTTTATATGTGGGTGCTCTGAAAGGAGAACACACCTTAACTCATCAGCAATGTGCAAAACCTTCCCATGGAAGAAAACTTAGTATAACTGAAGAAGCTGCTAAATAAACCTTTGATTTACCAGCCAGTCTGTTCTTGAAAATGCCCCGGACTGGGTGAAGGTCTGGCCTATAAGTCCAGCTTACTGTGACTTCAGCAGGTCAATTAAGCTCTGTAGATCTCAGTTTCCACATCTGCCTAATGGGAGGTCTTAGGAGTATTAGATTAAATACCATTACGTTTAAGTGTTCTGAAATCTACAAGTGATTTGGCGAAGAGTGTTGGATTTAGAATCCAAGTATATGGGTTCAAATCTTGGCTCCGCTCTAGTCACTTGGGTGACTTTGTGCAAATCACTTAATCTCTCTGTGTCTCAATTTCCTCATCTATAAAATGGGGGTTGGATTTAGTGACTGGCCCTTTCCAGATCAAAATCTATAATCTTGTAAATCAATGGTATCAAACTCAAAAAGAAACAGGGGACCATTAAATCATACATAAGGATTCCCACAGGGCTACATATTGACTTAGGAAACTACATATTAACATTATCTATATTCTAGTGCTTTCTCATTTATTTTGTTAAATATCTCCCAATTACATTTGGAAGAACTGTGGGAAGCCATGCCTGTGTGTGATACTTCTGCTGTAAAGAAAAGACACAAAATTGGGAGGAAGGAATAGCCCAGAAATGGAGGGCACTACCCTGGGGATGCTTTGCTCCTCTGAATATGGCTGTGAGCTCTGACTGGAGAGAAAAGACATCTGTCTGTCTCTGTGTGACAGTCATGCCAGGAGAATATATTACTGGCAGTCACCTAAACTACTGATACAACTAATGTACTGCCATATTTTGATGGGACTAGCACCGAAAGAAGAGGAGAAATGCAACCTGTGCTGGGTTATACCAATGGCCCACACAATTCAGTGCTGGATTGGCAGAGGTACAAAGGACAACGATGTGAGAAAAGGAGGTGACTTTTCCCCATGACAATATCAAAAAGGAAACATGTCACCTTTATAGGAAATGGACAATGCCACCCTTATGGAAAGTGGCCAACGTCACCCTGACAGAAAAGGTCAATGTCACCCTTATGGGAAATGGCCAAGGTTGCCCTCATGGAAATGATCAAGGCAAAGACAAATTATAAATGACAGACCTGATCTTTGATGAGTTCCACTGCAGACTGTTCTAGGTTCAGCTCATAGCAAAGCCTTATAAAAAGGGGTCCAAACTTAAACTCCCCAAAGCAGACATTTCTGTTTTCAGCATGGTACCTAGTAACGAAAAAGATGAAATACAAACAGTAAGAGAGAAGGAAGGAGGACAAATACCAACTATGGATTTCTAGGGAATCAGTGAGATTCAGAGGTGCAAGGGCTTCATGAACATGGTTTATTCTAGGGCTAATGGGTAATGAAAGGAGACAGACCACCTTCCCCTGCCCCCCACCTGTTGACACCTACCCCTGGTGACTAGGACAAGCTACTGAGATGACTGCTGTCACTCGTCCTTCATTCTCAAAGAGGAGCATGACATCAGGAAGGTGATGCCAAAACTTGCATAGGAATTGGATTGAAGTGAGGAGGGCTGTGCAGAGTCACAACCTCATGTCCTCTTCCAGAGCCATCTGGGTCCGGTGGCAAGACACAGATCAGGATGACTGGGGATGGCCCTGGATGCATTAGGAGACTGTGGCCTTTTTAAGTTAAGGTCTCACTTTAACTGAGCCAATATCCATTCAGTGATTGAGGGCAAGTAAGAACTGAGCCAAGAAATGGCCCCTTTTACCTAATCCAAACAATTTTAAGAATATAAAAAAAATCAATCTGGAAGGGGAAGACCCTCAGAGTTTCTGGTCAAAAGAGAAACAATTACTATTTACACTCAGTCTGGGTTATCAGAGCCAAGCAATCACCATTAGGTGGTGCCAATCAGTGAGAGCCAGAGTGAACTAGGTTTAAGGCATGGTCTTTAAGACAGAAATCTAGCCTTTAAACCCCAAGATATCTTGCTATAGGTTTCATTCATCAAAATGTACATTCCTCTGGGCACAGAAACCACAGGTTAGGGTATGATCATCTATGTGGACAAAGAGAGAGGAAGGAAAGGGAGGCTAGGGGAGGCGAGAAGATAGGAGGACAGAGGAAGGGAGGGGAGGAAGGGAGAAAGGGAAGGAGGAGCTATGTTGCCCAATTGGAACTGGCCAGTTGGGTCTCCAGTGGGGCAGCCTGGATTACTCACAGGTTGTTTCTCCTTCATTCTCTAAGAGGACCATAACACCAGGAAGGTGATGCCATGACTTACATAGCAACTGGGTTTGAGGGAGGGAGGGCTGTGCAAAGCCACCAGCCTCACTCTCTCCTCTAGTCATCTGGGTCCAGTGGCCAGACATAGATCAGGACTGCAGATGATAGGATACAGACTGGGAACTCTATGAATCTTCCCACTTAATCTGGCTTTTCATACCCAAACCTGTTAACCTTAATATATTCTGGCCTTCCGTTATCTGTTACCTCTGGATTGTCCCATCTGTTTCCCACCCCAGCCCTCCACTGTCTGTTATCTCCAGCTGTTTCCCCACCCTAGATCACTTACCCTAGTCCCATTAAGAATATCCTGGGACTCCTCAAGACCCTTCCTAAACCCCTCCTCTCATCACTCCAGACTATTAGACACAAACCCCAGATCCCTCCCAGAGTCTTTCTATATATAAGTTCCATCTCACCTCCATGCTGGTGCTCAGATTCAATTTAGCTCAGATTCTATCTGACCCACTTGTCAATACAAACAACACAAATGGTGAGGTTTCTGAAGAGTCAACCCAATATAGCGAATCTTTAATAAACTTTTAACTTTGGCTGAAAGAAGACTCAGGTCAAATTCATTCGGGCAGGAATCAAGGTGTGGGGTCTCAAGCACCCCAAACCTTACCATTATGGTTCCTTCACCTCAAAAGAGATGGTCCCAGATGCAGTGGCCTTTGTAAGCTAAGGTCTTTTCCAGTACCCATTCAGTGATTAAGGCTATGTAAGAAATGAGCCAAGTAATGGCCCCTTTTACCTAATCCAAAAAATTTTTAAAAATCAATCTGCGAGGGGAAGACCCTCAGGGTTTCTGGCCAAAATAGAAACAACTGCTATTTATATTCACTCTGAGCCATCAGGGTCCAAACAATGATTAGTAGGTGGTGCTTGGGCTGGGACCTATTGTTGGCCAATCAATAAGAGCCAGAGTGAACTGGATTTAAGGCAAGGTCTTTAAAACAGAAATCTAACCCTTAAACCCCAAGATATCTTGCTAGATTTCAATCATCAACATGCACATTCTTTTGGGCAGAGTAACTGCTGGTAAGGGTATGATAATCTATGTCAGATAGTGGGAGAGGAAGGAGAGGAGGGAAAGAAAAAGAATGGGAAGAGGAAGAGAGGGAGGGAGGTAGGAAGGAGCTGCACTGCCTAACTGGAACTGGCCAGTTGGGTCCCAGTGGGGCAGCTCAGATGGCTCGTAGGTTGTTGTCTGTCCTTCCTTCTCAGAGGACCATGGCACCAGGAAGGTGATGCTACAACTTGCATGTGACTTGGATTTCAGTGAGACAGGGCTGTGCAAAGTCACCAGCCTCACTTTCTCCTCCTGAGCCATCTGGATCCAGTGGTCAGCTATAGACCCGGACGACTGGAGATGGCCCCCAGATGCTTAATCAAAGTTTGTTGACTAGCTGAAATCCCTAAAGGAAGCTGGGAGTTACCTTATGCTTCATCAGTTTATTTGATTATATGAATTTTATGACTGACAGTGACGTTGGTCTGCACATTTCGTATGTCCCTGATCTAATCAGGCGAGCAGGGAGTTCAGACTCCGGTTCAGATATGTGACCTAGGACAAGCCATTTAATGTTCCTGAGCCCTGAGAGCGATGACTACTTACGGTGATTGTTGTACTATGAGGATCAAATGAGATCATGCATTGATGGTTCTTTGGAAACCTTAAAACATTGTTATCAGTTATTGCAAATTAAAGAAAATGACAGAATCGGCCAAACAACCAGGTATCATGTATAAAATATTAGTGTGCGTCAAGGAGGGATAAACATGAGGAATTCTAGAAACATGGGAAGGTTTGCATGAAGTAATAAAGAGCAAAATAAGCAGAGTTAGGAAAACAATATACACAATGACCAGGACAACATCAATGGTCAGTCTCTGAGAAACCAGAAAACAAAGGTCCTCAAGAACAGACAATGACACATGCCTCCTTCAGAGGCAGGGCCCGATTGCTGCAGGATGCAATATCAGAAATGCTCATTGAATCACATGGTTTGGGTTAACTGATTTTCTCTGTCACAAGGGAGGGTATGTGGGGAGGGCTTGGTGGTTGGAATAACCATGATGTAAAAGACAAAAGGTAGCAATAAAACTTTTTTTTTGAAGAAAATTATAATGAATATACTATATATAAAGGATAAATTATATTCTAAGGCCATACCAGGTTTCATTGGAGAAAAATATTTTTAAAAATCAATAAATATGCTAATATACAACTTCATGACACATTTATATTTATCGGTAAACACGATTCAAATATGTCCCCAGTCAAACTAACTTTAACCAAACAGAGAGGCAGAAAAGGACAAAGGTGATGAGTTTCTTTCCTGTAATAAGAAGGATCCAAATGCCCTCCATAAAAGGGCAATGAATTTGGGAGTAAAATAACCTGATTATTCCTAGTCTTGTCTCTGCTATTAACTTGCTGCGTGACTGTAGCGTGTCACTTCTCACTAACGGGATTCAAATTTCTTCCTTTGTAAAATCAGGGGTTTGGACTAAGGGGTCTTAGAAGTCTCTTCAAGTTTTAACACTATCATTTTAAAGCACATCTTTAGGTCAAAGAAAACAAGCTCCTTTAGGATGAGCCTCATCTTTTGGTTAGAAACAGCAAAGGGAAGGTGGAAAAGTCAGTCAATCAATAAACATTTAAGTGCCTGCTATGTGCCAGGCATTGTGCTGAGTCCTAGGGATACAAAGAAAGGTAAAAACAGTCCCTGTCCTCAAGCTCACCTTCTTACAGGGGAACAAACATGACAACAGCTAGGTACACACAAGATAAATACAAGGTGGAGGCAAGGTAACCTAGGAGGAAAAGCTGGGAGACTGGGAAAGTCTGCAGAAAGGGGGTTTTGAATTGATTCTTAAACTAATGGGGAGGACAAGACATAAAGAGAAGACAAAAAGGATGGTGGTGATGAGAGAGTGCCCAGCAAGTCCTGCAGCAGGGCAGGAAATGATGAGATAGCTGCCATAGGGCCCCCCTGCTCTACTGTGTATCCTCCATCCTCTCCACTCAGAGGGAGGGACCCCAGGGGCAGGGGGTGGGGGGGAAAGAGAGACGTGAATTTCAGAGATCGTGTGATCTCACAGGAAGATGAGTTGATGGTGGTGAGACCCGGTGATTATTTCAATCATGCACCAAGTGAGAGATCAAGGAAAGACAAAGAATCACCATTAATAGGTAGAACTAAAGCTAACCCGTTGTGGGTTGGCTCGTTTTCAGGAAAGTTAGGCCAAAGCAGGAGAACTGCGCATCATAGGGTGTCCATGGGCATCCTACCCTCCCTTGGAAACCCAAGGGGGCGATTAGGGCATCCAAGAGACTGACTGATGGAAGAAAGGGCAAGCAGCAAAGGGGGAGGGGAGCAAAAAGTCAATTTTGTAAAATCTCAATAGTGTCAATGAATCTTCCCAATTTCCCACTGGTAGGAAAGGTAACGTGGACTGTGTGAAGTGGTGACTGCTCTCCTCACTGCCCTTCCTACTCCTGCACACCTCCCTACTCTCCTCACTGCCCTTCCTACTCCTGCACACCTCCCTACTCTCCTCACTGCCCTTCCTTCTCCTGTATACCTCCCTACTCTTCATCCACGACACGGTGAGAAGCATCATTCCAAAAAGGGTGCTGGGACATTTCTCCATCCAAGGGGCACCTCACCTGTAGATGACATTTCTTGCCAGCGCCATGTCATCTTGGGTCTCACACAAATGAAGCAGGGTTTTCAGTTCCTCCTTTAAGATAAGACTCTTTTTCTTCATCTTTTCTTCCATGTCTTTAAAATAGATTTCTGAAAGAAATCCAAATGTGGCAGTCATCACCTAGGCTACACTTCGAAAGAGGGAAGAGAAACTGATCTCAGCTAATGGTAGTGGGGAATCAAAAGGAATTCAGGGTCCTACGGAGGATCATTCTCAACTGGAGTCAATCAATAATTATTAAGCTTCCATCACATGCCTAGCACTGTGCCAAGTGTTAGGGATACAAAGAAAGGCAAAAAACCAGAGCCTGCTCTGGAGGAATTCATCTTCTCACAGGAGAGATAAACATGAAAATAACTAGATATGCATAAGGTATGTACAGGGTGGACACAAGGCAATCTCAGAGGGAAAGCTGGGAAATCTGCAGAAAGTGGGATTTGAGTTGATTTTCCAGGGGAAACTATGAGGAGGAGATGAGAAAGGAGGTGAGAAGGAGGGACAGCCAGTGAGGACTGCCTCAACCAGCTTGGTCTTAAAGTCTACAGCCAGACGCTAAGTTGGGAAAAAGGAAACAAAATGGAGGCACATATAAAATCTACTGGCAGACGAGTTACTGTACACACTGAGAAGGAAAACATAAGAGAACAAAGAACTCAAGGTGAGGGAGAAATGACTTTTACCTGTCTCTTTTCAGCAACAGCATCTGACCTTGCACCATCAGCGAATTCCTTGCACTTCTTTCACATGACTCCACTCTACCCCAATACCTCCTTCTTACTTTTTTTTCTGCATGACTTCTGGGCCTTGGCAGAAATTGCCATAAGTAGAAACTAATTCTTAAATGTAAGCCACCAAAGCAGGCAATTTCTTTTCAGTGGCAGGATCACCGAAATGGGCGGACCCAGAGTCTTGAGACTTTCTTGCAAAGGCTGTACCCCATGGAAGTAGCCATGGGGGCAGCACCATAGTAAACACCATTTTTTGAAGTTAGAAAGGCTGGACTCTAGCTGAGAGCTGCTCAGAGTGGTTGGGAGTCAGAGAGAAAGCAGGTATTTGTTCCAGAAAGCAGTGTGGGTTTCTTAGTATTTTAAGTTGATTTTTTTTTTTAAAGTCTACATGCTGCGATGATGAAGTCCTTGGGAAGAACACAACTTTGGCATTCCATGAAAAATAAGCTAAAATACTGTGAAAACAAGACTTTAAATCAGAGGAATGAAATTTTTTTCTGTTTAAAAAAACAAAACAAAGAAGTCTGGCCAAGTGGATTTGTGATGATGCAGCCTACATCCTATCTCAGGATTTTCATGTTTTGGGGGGCCCAGAGGGCTGCCCTCATACGTACAGGATAGAAAAAAAACTGGAGGGTGGCCTTCAAGGCGCTGGGTGGATTCTCCATGGAGGCTGGCAGAAAGACTTGGACAAGATTCTTAGAGTATAATTTAGTGCAGGCAGAAGGAGGGGCTGGAGGGAGTGTCCATAGCAACGATGTAGTAGCAATGATGCAGCATCCCTCTGAGACGAGGAGGTTGGTTTAGCTCTCCAAATCTCTCTTCACACTAACATGCTGATGGGAAGACATTATTCCCATTGTCTCGAGATTTCAAGTCTGCTGAGATTTTAGATGAGGTCTCTCCAAGTATTCAAGGTTATAAATGATTTATCTGTGTTTAAAAGTGAATCAACAAATGTTTACTAACTATCCGCCATGTTCCCAGCATGGTGCTATGGGGGGGTATGTGGGATAAGAGGTGCTCTCTACTCTCAAGGAGCAGGGGACCCAATTAGG
The DNA here is from genome assembly GCF_028372415.1 of Notamacropus eugenii. Classification (NCBI taxonomy): domain Eukaryota; kingdom Metazoa; phylum Chordata; class Mammalia; order Diprotodontia; family Macropodidae; genus Notamacropus; species Notamacropus eugenii. Next base: position 464,729,163 of record NC_092875.1, on the reverse strand, counting down.
AGAACACGATGCACAAAAATGAAACAAGCACTCAGATGCACAGCAGTGACTGTAAACAGAATCCAAGTCCAGAAAATGGACACATCAGCGAGAGTTATCCTAGGGAAAGCTTCACGAAGCATATCGACTTTGAGTTGCTTTTTGAAGAATAAGTAGCATTTAAGTAAGCAGGCATCGCAAGAGAAGGTATTTCAAGTAAAGAGAAAATAAAAACAAATATCCTACAGTACAAGCCAGTAAACACTTATTCAACACCGACTGTGTGCGCTACACTAGAGCAGATGCTGGGGATACCAAGACAAAACAACCACCCTGTTCCTCTCTTAAAAAACAAAACCAAAAACCAGAAAAACTTGCATTCCACTTTGCTGGCCAGTCATTTCTCAGTCATGTCTGACCCTTCACGGCCCCATTTAGGGTCTTCTTGGCAAGATATGGGAGTGGTTTGCCATTTCCTTCTCCAGCTCATTTCACAGATGAGAAAACTGAGGCAAACAGGGACAAGTGACTTGTTCAGAGTCAGATAGTTAAGTGTCTGAGGCCAGATTTGAACTCACAAAGATGAGTCTTCCTGACTCTAGGCCTAACACTTTATACACTGTACTATCTAGCTACCCCTACATTCTACTAGAGGGATGTCAAAATATTTTGGAAACACCCTGTTTCCCAAGAGTAAGGCCCAGCAAGCAGTCTATGCCCTGAGCTTGGCACAGCAACAATGTTTTGTGCTCTGGATGATCTCACCCTCTAGTAAAGTATATTGCTTTGACCAAGCACCAGGTGTTCACTGCCCCCTACTGCCCAGGGACCTGACAGCCATCCAGACCCTTGCTTGACTTGCTCACAATCGCTGTTCTTGTAACAGCTAAGTGAACCGAATCTGGTACTATACACCAACGTGAGACAATCAACTTAGAGACTGTTCCTAAAGGACCCAAGAATGCCTGCATTGTCCACCCATGAGTCTGCCATGGGAAACTGCTATTCAACACCTAAGAATGATTATGTCATAGTCCGGCCCGCTTACATATATAAGCATAGCCTGTACCCCAACATGTTAAGCCCTCCAACTTGGGGGGGTGGGGGTTTCCTTGTTTACAAGTCATTTTCCTCACTCTGAAATAAATTATACCACTTATCTGTGTCCTGACACACCTGCCTCTAGTCTGCTCTGTTCACTTCTCGCCATTCCCAGATTAGGGATCGGTCCAGTCAAAATTCTGTTGACAGGAACATGATAAAGAAATGGAGGCAGGAATGACCATGACATAGGGAGAGGACAGTAAGACCAGCTGGATCAAAGAAGTGGGTACACGTTGGGGAATAATGAAAAACGCTGAGGTAGAGGTAAAATAGGACCCAATTACAAGGGGCTTTGAAAGCACAGTGCCTGGCACATAGTAAGCATTACAAAAATGCCAGCTATCATCATCATCATTCTATGGGGAGAACGAGCTTAACTGAACCATCACCATTACCTTTTTTGCCATGAAATCGAGAGGAAACCGCCACCTTCATCTGCTGGAATTCTTGCAGTTTCACAACATCATCTCTAAGCAGATAGCGTTTTCCTAAAAGTTTGAGAGGAAAATAAAACAGCAAAGGAATTTGTGGGCAACATTGTTCATCGGCAATTGCACAGCATGTTACGTTTCCAAAGCTCTTCATCCATCATCTCCCCTACCTTTACAGCCAGGGTAAATACAAATTATTCTCATTTTACTGATGATGGAGCTGAGGTAAGTTATTCAGAGTTACAAAGTTTATTCAGTCACCAAATTGGCTTGAAGCTTGGTTTTCTGGTTCCTATCCAGCATTTTCCCACTTCCATTCCCCATGGTGAGTCCCTGAGAGTTACTTTCCTACTCCAGCTGGGCTAGCCATCTCCAGATGAGACCAAATCCCATGCAAACACGGATGAAAGAAAAAAGACACAAAACCTTCTGTGTGCATTTCTTTAGTGACAATCGCCAATAATTCTGGCAGATGGTTATTTGGAACAGACAATCTGTGGCAAGAAAAAATCAGGCATCTGAAAATAATGCTGTAAGCGATCAGAGAGAAGGGATCAATTGAGGCCAACTTCTGAACTTTTTTCCTGTTTTTTTCTTTTTTTGGTCTGTGTTTTCTTTTTCAGTCATGCAAAACATATTTCCACATTGTCTATGTTGCAAGAGAAAATAGACCAAAAAAAGAAAAAGAAAAAACAGGAAAAATAAAGTGAAAAATGTATGCTTCCATCTGTACTCAGACTTCCATCAGTTCCTTCTCTGGAGGTAGATAGCATTTTTCATCATAAATCCTTCAGAATTGTCTCACACGCTGAGAACAACTAAGTCATTCACAGTGGGTCAGTCATCGTACAGTACTGCCGTTACTGTACACGATGTCCTGCTCACCTCACTTTGCATCAGTTCATATAAGTCTTCCCAGGTTTTTCTGAAATACTGAATTACTAGCCTGCCTCAAGTGTCTCCTCATTCCTGTTTATCCTCCACTTAGTTATCAAAGTGATCTTCCTAAAGCAAAATCCTGACCAGATCACACCATGTTGATGTTCAGTTGTTTCACTCATCTCCAACTCTTTGTGACCTCGTTTGGGGTTTTCCTGGAAAAAAAAACTGGACTGGTTTATCATTTCCTTCTCCAGCTCATTTTGAGAAAATTGAGGCCATCGGGGTCAAGTGACTTGGCTAGAGTCACCCAGCTAGTAAGTGTCTGAGACCAGATTTGAAGGTATTTGAAGGAGGCTTACTGTCTACTGTACCACCTAGCTGCCCCAGCTCACAACACATACCCCATTCAATAAACTCAATTCCCTCTCACTTTCAGGATCAAATAAAACACTATGTCTGGTGTTCAAAACTCTTTATATCCTGGCCCCCTCCGCTTTTCCAATCTTCTCACACCCCTACTTCCTTCCAGGGATAATGTGATCCAGTGACACTGGCCTCTTGGCCAAGGCACTCCAATCTCTCCAAAAATCTCACTCCTGCAAGTGTTTTCATCCCACAGCTGGGCTGTTTTCACTCCTTATCCCTGCCTCTTGGGTTCCTTTAAGCCCCTCCTCCAAATTCACCTCTACCGACTTTCCCAGGCCCCCTTAATGCCAGTGTCTTCCCTCTGTTGATTATTTCCAGTCTATCCTGGATATATCTTGTTCATATATAGATGTTTCCATGGTGTCTCCCCTTTTAGGCTGTGAGCTGGGGGACAGGAATTGCTTCTGACTTTTTCTGTATCCTTAGTAAAGTGCTTGACACATAGTAGGTGTTTAATAACTGCTTCTAGACCTCTTCTCCTTTTTCCTTTCCATTTTTCTTCCGCCTCTCTCTTCCTGCTTTCCCTTTCTCTTTTTGCTTTCCTCCTTAGGAAGCAGTGGAAAGGGTTAACTGGTTGCCACAGGACCAGAGCTCAAATCTGGTTGTGCCATTTACCAAACATATGACATCTGATGAGTCACCTGACTTTTCAAGTACTATTTTCTCAAAAAAAAAAAAATTATAAATTGAAGGAATTGGAATAGTTGGCTTATGGGGTCTCTTTCAACTCTAGAGAACACTAGAGGTGACGATTCTTGTCATTCTCCATCTAGATTTTGTGATATGGTTTGGTGGGCTATTCACCAAACAGCCATATATAATCCTCAAAATTTGATCATTTCTAAACTGTACTGTCCAGTAATATAGTGTATGTGTAAAGCAAACACACAGGTATCTAACAGTCACCGAGAAAACACATCAGGCCTTAGGACCTTACCTCTGTTAAAAAAAAAAAATTACCATTTTAGTGTAATTTGACATTTTGCTTTCTCTGCTTAGGGAATTTTAAAATTTTAGGGACAATATGTAACAATAAGCCCATGATATTATGAGAATCAGACAAGCTAACTCTAAGCCCTGAGGTAGGATCACCTATGAGTCAGGTATGAGTACATCAATGTTGTCTTATTTTCACAAAAAGGGACTGTGAAAAAATATACTGTACGACATTCAATCTTCTCACCCAAAGACATAAATGAGCAGGAAGCCAAAAAGCAAACTGACTTTATGTACCTTATTCCTTCGTACCACTGGCTCTCTTCATCTCTTGCCCCAGCCAATTCCAAGAGCCTCGTAACTGGTCTCCCTAGATCAAGGCTCTTCCCTCTCCTGCTCCTAGCTAACCACCTCGCTGCCTTGAAAGGAGGATTTTGGGGGTCATTTTCAAGAGCTTGTGTGATGCTCATGGATTTGGAATTGAGACCATGGAGGTTACCTGCTCCAATTCCTCCTATCCACAAACGAGGACACTGAGGCTGAAACCCAGCATGGAGGGGACCTCCAAAGGCCCAGGGGCACATCCTCTACACCACAGCCAAAATAATTTTCCTAAACCAGTTGCAAATGTGTCTCCACCTGCCTAACCCTCTCTCTAACTCAATAAACTTTCCTTGTTTTGGCAGTATAGACCTTTACGAACCGACTTGTCTCCAACTTAGCTTCCCATGTCCTGTGGTACAAATAAACTGGTATTCTGGCTGTCCTTCATACGCAGCCTCTAGACACAGCACAGGCTACCCACGCTTGAAATGTATGTCCTCCTTACCTGCATTTCCTAGAAGCCTAGATTCCTTCATATCATTTTCTACAATAGGACTTTCTTAATCACCTCCATTGCTAGAGCACAACTCCCCAAATCACCGAGCCTTCATTTTGTATATATCTGATGAGCCTCTCCAAACCCAGCTATAATGGTCAGGAACCAGGCCTTTACTCCAAGCCTTCCAGGGTGGGTGGGTCAGAGCATGAGCTACAATGGCAGAACCTTTGAAAGGAGCCCAGGTTCCTTCTACAAGGTAATGAGGAAGAAGAACTGGGGACCAGTAGAGGTAGTCTGGTAAACTTGGTTGATACTTATCAGTTCTCTATTTGGGGTTCCTTGGATGGAGGAGGGGAGGGAGGTGTAATGAAGCCGCAAAACAGAGCAGAGGCGATGAGATCTTTTCTATAGAATTCTTAGATCTGTCTAGTGGCAAAATGTCATACGTAAGAAGGACTGGAAAGATCTTAGTCAAAAGAGAAGACTGTAGTGCAAACAAGCCCTAGACTTGGAGTTAGAAGATCTGGTTTTGAGTCCATGTCAAGTCAATTATTGGTGCAGTGGATCGAGGGCCACAGTCATGAGGATGAGAGTTCAAACCTGGCCTCTGACACTTTACTACCTGGGTGACCCTGGGCAAGTCACTTAATTCTGTTTGCCTCAGTATCCTCATTTGTAAAATGAGTTGGAGAAGGAAATGGCAAACCACTCCAGTATCTCTGCCAAGAAAACTCCAAACGGGGTCACCAGGAATTGGACACAACTAAACATCCTCATTTATTAGATATTCCCTTGGCAAATTGTCTAACCTGCAAAATGGGAAAAATACTTGTACTCTCCACCTCTACAGTTCCTTATACAAACACCAACAGTTAGGAAGCCAGGTGTACCAGAGAGAAAAATGGATGTAGAGTCCTAAGAGCTGACTGAATACAGCTGAGCTAGTTACCACAGGGTGATCTTGGGCAAGCTAGGGGTCTCTAGGCCTCCATTTCTCAGCTGGAAAATGAGCAGACGTTCTCTCCCATCCTTTCCTGCCATAAATCCTTAGAGGCCATCAAAGGTGGCATTGTTGGGGTTCTCCAGAGTCAGAGGACCTGTGGTCAAGTCCCAGTTCTGCCACACATCTGTGGATGATGCTGGGCATCTCCATAAGTCATTTACCTTCTCTTAGCCTGTTTCCTCATCTGCGGATGAAGGAGTTTGTACTAGACTTCTAAGGTCCGTCCCTTCCAACTTTAAATCAATAAGCACCACACAAGCTCTTGAAAATTCCCCGTCCCCCCATCCTCCTTTAACTAAGTGGATCTATCCAAGTTTTGTGACCCTGGACAAGCCACAACCTCAGTTTCTTCAGCTGTAAAAAGGGGATAATTAAACAGCACTCTCACGGTTGTTGTGAGGATCCAATGGGATATTTGCCAAGCGCTCAGTGTATATGTGTGTGTACCTATATATACGTATTATATGTATACATCCTCCTTTCCCTCCACGTGGAAAAAAAATGTTACCATAGCCTATGTATACAAGTTCCCCCTAGAAAAGGTCCATGGGGTCACTAGAGGTGGTTTACCTAACTCAAGGATTTGCATCTTTATCAATCAATTAACATGAAGTACCTACTAAGTGCCAGGGGCTTAGGTGTTAAGCAAGCGCCAGGATACAAAAAAGGGCAAAAAAACTTCCCCTGCCCTCAAAGAGCTTACAACTTCACGGGGGGAGATGGTATGCAAACAAACATATACGAAGCAAACTATATTTTGCCATCCGTCCTTGGGCTCATAGATTTCTCCGGATTTAAAAGGGGGCCCTCGGAGCCTTGCCCAGACCCGTCAGGGCACCTCAGGGCACCACCCCCCCGGGGCCTAGGAGTCACTTCGAGACCGATCTGGGGCTGCAGCAAACGCCCGGGCACTTTCCGGGCCTTCCTGGGAGGACTCCGGCCGTTCAGAGAGGTTCGATCGGCGTCCGCACCTCGCGGGGAGGGGGCGGGGGACAGGAGGTTACTTTGTAACAAGTGTCGGCCCCAACTCCGCTCTACCCCAGGCCCAACCCTCCCGCGTCCCGAGGACAGAAGCCGCGCGCAGAGCCGCGGGTACCTCCGAGGGCCCAGCCGGGCGCGAGCCCCAGCAGCACGCCGCGGGTCGCGGAACGGGGCCCGGTGGCCAGCAGGATTCTATTCGAACTTCGAGACACAGCGGCCATTCTGACGCCACCCCCACGCTCTCCTCCGGACCGTACCAAGTGCAGGAAGTAGGGAGGAGCTGCCGCCTCCGAGCCACACCCACCCTCTTCTCCCTCGGCACCTCTGGAGGGCCGGAGGACGTAGAGGAAGAGACAGGAAAACCCTACGGTAGGGCTCCTGCGCTGGCCTTATACTTGGTACGTTCCATGATGGCGGCGCCCGTAGTGCGGCACGGGTGGCTCCTGGCCCGGAATGTGGCTCGGTCTCAGTGTTTCCTGGCAGGTTGGTGGTGGCTATTTCCTCGGCGGGGGGTGGTTGCTGCCTTTAGGCCTCCCCGAGGGCCAACTGCGGAGCTGGCACGAGGAGAGGTTGGGCCAGGAGAGCAGGAGGAGGCGAGGTTGGGGTGCCAGAAGAGGTGTTTGGGCAGTGTGCGTGTGTGCGTGTCATGGGGGAATGTCTCCGAGCCCCCTCCCCCGACACAGTGAAATTCACCAGGTGCGCTGCTCCGGGAGGACTCCGCAGCCCAGGCTGCGCTGGGAGCCAGCTGCACTGAACTGCTTAAATGTCTTAGTGTGCTTTCCTGGAGACGTTACATTAACCTTGGGTGGATCATCGTCATGGCCCCCTGCCCAGGTAGCCGTTTACCTGGCTTGCTTGGACCGCCCTTTTATCCTCTCTTTGATTTCTGTTTTTAAAACCCGGAGTTTCCGCCTTTATGAGAAGGGGGCGGAGTATTAATCATCAATCCTGCGGTACCTGACCTTGGCCAAGCCTTCTCCTTGACCTTTCCTCGATACAATGTTTCTGCCTGTGCCAGACGAATCACAGTTACATTAGTATCATCATTTGGAGAGGTGTAATGGACAGAGGAAGGCTAGAATAAACCATTTACGTGTCCACATTTTTTTTTTGTAAGTAATTAGGCAGCTTAAATTTGTAACAAATTTAGTCCTCATGTCATCCTTATCAGAACGTCTGATTTAGGATGGAAACCATCCATTTCATTTTCTCTCAGTGTCATCCAATATCAGTTGACCTCTCCCTTTCCTTTCCACTCTGGGAAGAGCTATTTTGTCCTAGTTTAGAATTCTAGAATAAACTGAAGTTCGTTGAGGATCCAGCACATAGAGTTATAGCTTTATCAGAAGGGTGCTGGGTAACCCCTTCTTAACTCCAGTGCTTTCCTTTTTTTAATTATTTCCTATTTATGGAGAGTTTCCAGCTGACAGAATTCAAACAAAGAAAACTAAAAATGGTATTTGAAGTTCCATCTCAAGTCTACTCATCTAACTACTTTATCCTTTCACCTGACATCCTACCCTATACCCCAGGTAAATTCTCTGGTGGTTTTTGCTGCAGTATCTTAGGGCCTTTTTTATACCCACAAAATATTTGCTAGCAGTCATCATTAAACATTTAATGAAGTTATTCATTCATTCATTCAATAAACATTAAGTGCCTATTATGCCTTCAGTGGACATATTATGGCTCTAAGCATAGTAATTCATATGTTCTTATGTTAATAATACATTAGTGTTCTATTGGCATCTCACATTTAGTGTCCAAAACAGCACCTATTATCTTTCCCCTAAAACTATCCATCTTCACTATATCGATTAAGGATATCACTGTCATCAGTCATCCCAGTACAAAACCTGGGAGTCACCTTTGACTCCTAAATCTCTCTCTGTCTGTCTTATCAGTGGCTAAAATTTGACCTCCTCATCATCTCTAGCATTGGTCCCTTTCTATCTCCTCCCATTACAACCACCTCAGTTCTGGCCCTCTTCAGCTGTAGCCTGGACAATTATAGTAATCTCCTAATGGATCTCCCTGGATCCATTTTGTTCCCTCTCCACCCAACTGCTGAATTGATGTTTCTAAAGTGTAGATCTGAGCATTATTTCATTTCTTTTCTCAGTAATAAGCTTCAGTGGCTATCCATTGCCATTTGAATAAAATACATACTTCTCTGTTTGGCATTAAAAGCCCTTCATGGCTCCAGCCCTTATTTCCAAGTTGCTCACTCTTAATATGCACTACTCTTCCTCACTCTGTATGTGCCAACCAAACCAGCCAACTTGCTGTTCTCTGTATATGACAGATACAAAATTTCATATCCTGCCTCTGTGACTTTGTACAAGTTGCCCTTCTTGCCTGGTATTCTTTCCTCCATAACCTCTATGTCTTAGAACCCCTAGCTCTTTCCAGTGCTTTCCTCGTTATTTCCTAATTTTCCCAGTTATTAGTGTCTTCTACCAAATATCTGTGTATTTTGCTTCGGTGTTATATGTACTTCCCTGTAAATGTGTGGCATCCTCCTGGTAGAGCAGCAGCTCCTTGAGGGTAGGGACTTTGACACTTTTATATTCGTATCCCCAGCTCGGTGCCTGGAGGAGAGCAGTTGCTTAATAAATGCTAATTGATTGTTCTTAAGATATCTTCTGGTCTGTTCTTTACTGGCTAGCAGAATCATAGACTCTCAGAATAAGATGAAATCTCAAAAGGTCATCTAATGCAGTCCATGCCTGCACAGGAATTTCTGCTGTAATATCCTCAACCAAGTTTTCATTCATTTTCTGCTTGATGACCTCCAGTGAAGGGAATTCATCAGCCCATAAGTCAATCTGTTCCATTTTTGGATAATCATTAGTCAGTTTTTCTTTCCAGCCTAAGCCTGCCTCTGAACACTTTATTCCTTGTTCCTAGTTTTGGCCCTGGATCTAAGTGAAACAAACACAACCTCTCTTCTATAGGATGGCCCTTCAAATGCTTGAAAACAGTCCTCATGTTTCCTTCTAAGTCTTCTGTTCCTTCCAGCCAGCATTCTTCTCACCCTCGCTGCCATCCTGTGGACTCAACTCTCGCTTACTAATGCCATTTCCATGTGTACCATACTCCAGAGGCAGACTTTTTTGTTTTCAATACTGTTTTTTCCCCCAATTACATGACAAGACAATTTTTTAGTATTCATTTTTACAAGATTTGGAGTTCCAAAATTTTTTCCCTCCCTTCCCCATTCGAGGCAGTCTTAACATAATAGAGTTCAATAGGAGCATCATCTCCTTTGTTCCAGACACTTATATTAATATGTCCCAAAATCAAACTAGCTTTTTGGGGCTGTTACATCCTACCATTGACTCATTTTGAACCTATGGTCCAGTACAACTCCTGCATTGGAACTATTCCAAAAAGATGAGAATGTATTCTATTTTTTTTACATTTATTAAGATTTTTATTTATCATGAAACATATTAATGTTTTAAAAATTACTAAGTGGTAAGAGTTTTAAAACTCTTTTTCAAGTTTTCTTACTGTTTACATTTAGTAATGACTAAAAACGTAGTAAAGAGATATGACTCTTATACCTCTCAGATTAAAGACAGACTGGTTGGTTGCTTTGGGGCATGTGACCAATAAGAAAGAATACACGATGACAACCCACTCATCAAGTTAGGAGAAGAGCACAGTAGTGACTAGTGGGAGTAAGGTTAAGTGGGACATAGGCAAAACATTTGTTTGATCTTTACATTCTACATTTTTGCCAGCTACCCAGAATCCAATGTATTCCATTTTTAAGACCTTTAGAAAAAAGAAAACTCCTTCCCTTTCCAGTGTTTATCATTTGCTACTGTCAGAAATTTCTTCTATTTGTCAAACTTAAATTACTCCTTAAATTTTTGTCTTTCCTTTATATGGAGTGGAAAACAACTGGTTACGGTCCTTTTATGTTTGCAATCCTTTCGTATCCCATGTAGATTATTAAATCATTTCCCTTCTGTCAAGTTAATAACCCCCGTTTATATAGTTCTTAGGAGGCCATGCGCACCTCATCAACCACTTCTGCCTATGGATTGGGTATGTATAGCTCCAATTCACCAATTTTGTCCTTAGGTTGATTTTTGGAACCCATGTACAAGACTTTACATTTTATCCCCATTATGTTTCATCTTTACTCATTTTGATCCCAAACTGTCCTGTTGAGAATTTTTTGGAGTGTGTCTCTGTCCACTGTTAGCTACTAGTGTTGTTCATTCATTTCAGTCATGCCTGACTCTGTGACCCTATGTGGGGTTTTCTTGGCAAGGATGGAGGAGTAGTTTGCCATTTTCTTCTCCAGCTCATTTTACAGATAAGGAACTGAGGCAAACAGGGTGAAGTGACTTGCTCAGGGTCACATAGCTAGTAAATATCTGAGACTGGATTTGAACTCAGGTCCTCCTGATGCCAGGCCCAGTGCTCTATCGACTGTGCTAATGGCTGGCTGCCATTGCCTACCACTAGCTTTCAGCTTTGTGTTACCCAAAAGTGTGATAGCTCTGCCCTCTGTGCCTTTATCCAAATCACTGATAAATATGTTGAACCCCACAGGGCCAGGTACAGATCTCTGAGGCACTCCGCTAGAGATTTGGCATCAAACCATTAATGACTTTTGGAGTTCCAACTATTTAATCATTTCTGAATTTACCTAACTATGCATTTGTCCAGCCTCCATCTCTTCTTTTGTCCACTAGAGTAGTGTGAAGAACTTTGGCATATAGTTTGCTGATGTCTAGATAAATTACATAGCAGTCCTCAATCTATCAATCTTGTAACACTGTCGGTCAATCAGCATTTTTTAAGCTCCTCTTACAGACCAATCTCTGTGATAGGTGCGGGGGATAGAGAAACAGTTCCTGCCTAACTTATATATATAAAAATGTAACAAAAAAGAACATTATCTCTGTAGAGAAGAAAATTAAAACCAAAGGTTTAGAGTGTAGAAACAGAAAAAAAGGACCCTTGGGGCTTACCTAGACTAGGATACCACAAAGAGGACAGAAGGCAAAGTCAGATAGAAGCAGAACTGGGCGTGGGGTAGGGGAGAGGTGTCACAACAATTTAGAGGTTGGTATATCTAGGAGGATAGGGTGGCCAGGTGTCATGCTTCAGAAAGGTCAAGAAGGGTAAATGTTGAGAAAGTACCAAAAAAAGAAATGAGGTTAGTGTGTGGGAACTGTTCTTGATGAAGCCATGCAGGCCTTTTATGATAATGTTCTTTTCCATTTTCCCTTTCCTATTTGTTTACTAACCATTCTTTTACTAACGCACTCTGGAATTCTTCCAGGAATCAAAGTCCTGCCTGTGGTTGGCAAGGTTAAAGCTTGGAATGCACAGAATCACTGTTAATATAAATGATGGTGAGAAATCATCGAGATATGGTTTTATATTGTACGTATAAATACTGTTAATAAATATTAGGGATTACAGATTTTTAAAAAAACATTACCACGTCTAAAAACATACATTCAAATCAGAGATAGAAAAACATGCAAAATGGGTAGCATGCATTTATACTGATTTCGTTTGTTTGTGTTGACATTGGTATTTTAAATGAATATGAAGGAACCCTCTGCCTAAGAAGCCATTAAGTATTTAGGAGAATAGTTAATTACATTCTAATACTTAACAAAGGGCAGCTAAGTGAGGAAGTGCGGAGGATGCCCAGCCTGGAGTCAGCATTTAACTTGGCACACAGCAGGAGCTTAATAAATGCTTGCTGAGTGACTTCTCAGTCACTTAATAAATGCTGACTTGAAGCAGCAGACCAAAACTAACAAAATCTGGTGATCTCTTATTAACTCAAAATGGTACACAGAACTGATTCAGGCATTTGTGCCCTACTACTGCTTTAGCATGTGAAGGACTGAAGCTGGAGAAGGTGATGATGAACACGTGCCAAACTACCTACTAGCCAAATAAGATGAGTTCATTCTGTCCCCTCTGTGTCTAGCTTGCTTCATATATATTTGTTTGCATGTTGTCTGTCTCGTTAGATGGTAAGCTCCATGAGGAGCTTACATGTCTTTTGCCTCTCCCTGGCTGGCACATAGAGTTGTTAAGTCATTTCAATCATGTCTGACTCTCTGTGACCCTATTTGGGGCCTTCCTGGCAAAAATACTGGAGTGTTTGCTGTTTCCATAGATTCCTCACTTAAGTGTTGTCATAGGCATGTTGTCTTCAGCAACGAAGGACGAACACAATCCTGTGAGTAGATGCAGTTAGCTGAATGGGGACCCAGCTTGCTGGGTAACTCTGCTCCTCCTCTCCTGTCTGCCTTCCCTTCTCCTTCCTTCTGCTCTCCAAAGGAAGGTAGATTTGGATGGCCAAAAAATGCCCAGTTGATTTGGATTTTACTGGCCAGTTTCCTGTCCTGTCTTTTCCCTACCCTAAACCTTAAAGCTACTGCACTCTGAAGCTGGGATGCCAATGGGCCCCTGCCTAAGGGCTCTTCTGGGCTTTAGAGTGATTATCAATAGTAACTTGCTATTTCCCTCCGGCCTGATATCTTTCTTTTCTTTGCCTCCTTAAAGGGGCCATGCCCTGGCTGCTTCTTAAACAGGCATATTCAGTGAATGGGCATTACCTGCATAGACCTTGGCCTAAAGGGGCCAAGGTCTCCTAGTGCATCCTGGGCCATCTCCAGTCATCCTGATGAATATCTGGTCACTGGCCCCAGATGGCTCTGGAGGAGAAGTAAGGCTGGTGACCTGCACAGCCCTTCCTCACTCAAAACAAAGTCAAGTGCAAGTCATATCATTATTTCTCTGATGGCATGGTCTTCTTCGGCAATGAAAGACGAGCACACTATAATGGGAAGGTTATTTTATTGTGTTATACTTTTGAGGGGAAGAAGGCAGAGACATGCAGCTCAGTATTGTGCTTTAATATATCAAGAGTTCCTGTCCAAGTTTTCCATTTGTTTCTTCCTATTTCTTTATCTGCTTCCTATCTCCCGACTCTAATCCATCTTCTACCCACCTGCAGGAATCCCCTTCATAGGGCCTAGACCAAACACTCTTGCTTTTGCATTCTCTTTTTCCCTAAAATAAGCTTCATACTTCTCAGCCTGGCATTTATAGCCCTCTACAACTTGGTTCCAACTAGGCTTTCCAGGAATATTTCCTATAATTCCCCTTTACCCCCACCCCCCAGTTCTAGCTAACTAACTAGCCTACTAGTTTGCCCAAATGTGGCTTTCTCCCCATATCAGGCTGCTGTCTTTCCTAAGTAACCTCCCTCAGAATCCTCAGCTATCTTCAAGGCAGCTTTCCCCTGGAAGCGTTTCTTCACCCCCTTCAGTTATGAGTCCACTTTGCCTCTTCAAATCGCTTTGCATTGTGCAGGTGGGAGCCGTCCATAGAGTGTGAACTTCTTGTAGGCAGGGGCTGGCATGTATTGTCTTTATATCCCTCACATGAATTGAGGTTAATAAATGTTTGTTGAATTGAACTGAACCTGTTAAGTAGGGATAAAATTACTGACTTACATTACAGGTTACTTTTAGGAACATCTAAATAATGATGAGAGCTCTTATTTGTAGTGTGTTATAGGTAGTAAAATCATTTTTATTTTCTCAGAAGGAGTTTCAGCTCTTGCCTGTGTCATTAGCCAGTGGAAGCATTTTCCAGATTGGAACTTTGAGAGGAGAAATTTCACATTTTCCTTCCACAAAAGGGCTGTAAAACCCCCCCAGAGCCTCTCTGAATCTTCTCTTAGCAGCATTAGTTTGTTATTAGATACATTTTTTTTAATGAACTAGAGTGCTGCCTTAAAATGCCCATCATATTCTTGGGGCAGCTGGATGGTGAAATGGACTTGGAATCAGGATGATGAGTCCAAGTGTGACCGCAGACACTTAGCAGCTGGGTGATCCTGGGCAAGTCACCCCCAATTTGTAAAATGAGGACACACTGAAGAAGGAAGTGCAAACCATTCCAGTATCTTTGTGAAGAAAACCCTATGGAGTTTTTGTCCATGGGATCACATAGTCAGACACAATCGAACAACAACAACATGTTCTTTAAAAAAAAAATTTTTTTCCCAATTACATATAAAGACAATTTTTTACACTTTTTTTTTTTTTTGAGTCAGTGAAGGTTAAGTGACTTGCCTAGTGTCACACAGCTAGTATCCGAGGCCAGATCTGAACTCAGGTCCTCTTGACTCCAGGGCCAGTGCTCTATCTGCTGCACCATCTGGTTGCCCCCTTAACATTTTTTTTTTTAATTTTAGGTTCCAAAACTTCTCCCCTCCATGAGATGGTAAGCAATTTGATATAGGTTACACGTGTGCAATCATGTAAAACATTTCCATGTCAGTGATGAATAACGTTCTTAGAAGTCATGCATAACATTCTTTAGAAATTCAGTTAAGTAAATGGAAAATAGAGTTTTACAAAGAAGTAAACCTGTGAAGTGATATCTACTTCATAAACAGCCTACTAAGGTAGCTGTCCTTTTCTTCCCTTAGGTAAAAGGTGCCTGCTCTCTGCAGCTTATGTGGATAGCCAAAAATGGGAAGCAAGAAAAAAAGAGCTTTGTAATCTAGGTAAGTTTTACATGGTTTTGTTTTGTCATTTTTGAAGAATTTGAAATTATCCTTGGGAGCCCTTTCTCCCAAGTTTACTAGTCCAGTTATTCATTGGATAAATGAAAGAGAGAGACAGAGAGAAAGAGAGAGAGACGAGAGAGAGACAGAGAGAGAGAGAGAGAGAGAGAGAGAGAGAGAGAGAGAGAGAGAGAAAGAGAAAGGAAAGAGGAGGGAGGGGAGAGCATTTATATTAATTGCTTATTTTGTGCCAGGCAGTGCCCCAAATACTGGGGATACAAATACAAGCCAATAAAACAGCCCGTGCCCTCAGGGAGCTTGTGTTCCAATTGAGGAGTGAAGGAGAGCTGAGGATGGTAGGTAGGGTTGTGGTTAGTAGAGAGTACAGAGCGGACCCTGGTGTGGAGTAAACATGACCAGACCCTGTCTCATGGTGGTCCGTGCCTAGGACTCATCTGTCCTGAGACTGGGCCTGGGGAGGCATCTGTCTCCAGGGTGGAGAGGTTGCTATTGAGGAGATTAATTTCAAAAGAGAATTAGCAGTATATGGAATACGCAGGGGTTATGTTTTGGAGCCAGATTACTTCTACTGCCAAGCAAATTGACCTCCAAATTTCTCTATCTTTGTTCATGGTTTTCAGGTACCCCTTCCCCCCAAAGCCTTTGGTGTCTCTGCTGACTTCAATAGATTTCACCTTTCATCCTTCTTTTCATTGTCAATCTCTTCATGCTCTTGGCTCCTCCTCCTGTTTTCTTCAGAGCTCACCATTGGCCTTTATTCTATACCAAGCTGGAACGTCCACTTCTGAGAATAGCGCTGTAGCTCCAGTTTCATCAAAACCATTTAGGGGAGAAAATGCTTCACCTGCAGCGCAGTGAGAGGCTAATCATACTAAACCCTGTGTTCCTTCAAGTCAGATCATGTTTCAGGCAGCAGCCATTGTTTAGTGAGATCCTGGGGAAAAAATTGGCTTAATAAAATCTAAATACTCAGGACTGTTGGCCTACTCTGCCTTTACATGTATAATCCCCCTAACACAGATAAGATAAAACAAATAGCCTGAGGGTAGGGATAGGGACTGGACTGGAGATTTCACTGGTTTTGAGGACTTTTGGGTGAAGAAACTCAGTCTACAGATGTAGGTTGGCACCTTTTCTGTAATTTGGAGCCTTGTTCCTTGAGTGCAGAGAGGTCAAGTGATCTTTTCAGGGTCACACAGCCAGTGTGTGTCAGGCAGGACTGGAATTCACATTTTCCAGGCTCTAAAACCAACTCTACCCACCATGCCATATTGCCCAGGAATAATCTTTTGAAGCTACATAAAATTACATGAAGCTCCATATAGGAATTTTTTTGTTGTTACTTAATTTTTCTACTCTATTTTCTCTAAATGTTTAATGTCATTTTAGGCTTCTTTCAGTATTGAAAAAAAAAATTCCACTCTCCCATAAATATTCAGATAAATTTTCTCTACGGATACAGGCTTTCACAGACATATGTTTGGGCGTTAGGAGTACACGGTATCCTCATGATAATATAGAGATGGAACCTGTGATTTCATTGACAGTGAGAACTCCCAGAAGTGGAAATCTCCTCCCCTTGTTAGCACCTTCTTTGCAATTTATATTCTTAGAAGATCATTCAGAGCACTGAGATGTTACAGGCTTTGCCTAGAGTTAGAGTTGCTGTGTGCCAGAGGTGACCCTGGCATCCAACTCTCTATCCACTATGCCTTGATGCCTCCCAGGTAGTATACAGAAGTGGTCTTCCCTCCCATCTTCCCCTCCCCGCCCAATTCGCCTCTAGCCATGCAATAACTCTCTAGCCTCTGCTGGCCTCTTCAAAGCTGGATATTGTTTGATATCAGTCAATACCTTCCAGCTAGACAAAGAAAAAAGCTATATGTAGATAAAAGATAGATATAGAAGAAAGAGCTGGGAAGGGTTTTAAAGAGAGCAAAAAAAGGACTGTGTGAGGAGAACATTGAAAAAAGATCAAGGTATGAAGTCCATTTAAGTCGGAAGAGGTGGCGTAGTTTGGGGAGGGGTTCTAAGAACCTGGTATCAACACAAAGTTAGAAATGGTATAAATTTGTATCTCTATATCTTGAGTCTGGCCATCTAATAAACATTTAAGTACTTCTGTGGAGATATAAAATTTAGCTAAGATACAGACCTCATTCCCCTTGAATTCTCAGACTACTCAGCAGATAGGACAGAAATATTAAATAGAATATGTGGTAAGTATGTTAGCAAGAACCAAAATCCTTTGTGAAGTATCAGAGGGAACTTACCAGGGATCAAGGGAAGCTTTGTGGAAGCAGAGGCTTTTGAAAAGAGTAGGGCTTTAGAAGTACAGGTATAAATTCAGGAATCAAAAAAGGGAGACGGCTGCATTTCAGGCCTGGGGAAATGCTCAGTGCTTAGCATCCATCATAAGCATGTAATGAGTGCTTGTTGCCATGGAGCAGCATCTGCAAAGGCACGGAAGGAGGGTGAATGAGCAAACATATCAAGTATGTCGAGGTGAGCTGTAGACTGGAAGGGTTGGGTGGTACCAGATTGTGGATAGCGTTGAATGCCAAGAAGAGTTTGAACTTTTAGTAGACACTGGGAAGTCAAGGAAGGGTTTTGAGCAAAGGAGTGACTTGCCCAGGTCTGTGCATAAGAACATTTTGTCAGGAGCTGTGTGAGGGACAGTTTGGAGGGAAGAAAATAGAGCTAGAAAGACCTCTTAGAAGACTGTTAGAACTGACCACCTGGGAGATAGTGAAGGCCTCTATCAGAGTGGTTCCAATGGGATAGAAATAAGATGAGGATATTCAGAGATACAACTGATGTTTCAAAAAATGGAAGGCTGGGTGGGTAGTAATGCTGCTGAGGTCAAGAGAAGAAACAAGTTTTAGGGAGAATGATAAACTTGGTTTTGTGCAGGTCCGATATCCAGGTGGTCATGTCTTTTTGGCCTAGGGATGATCTAAGCCATGAGAGTGGATGAAGTTGACAACAAAGGGGATATAGAGAGAGAAGGGGAAAGAATTCCTAATTCATGCCTTAGTTCATCACCTCTCACTTGAACTGTTGTAATTGCCTTCCAGTTAGCCTCTCTTTCTCAAATCTCACCTACCTTCCAAACCACCCTCCTTACAGCTGCCAATGTGATTTTCCTAAAGTGTAGGTCTTGTCCTTGGCATTCTCCTGCTCAGTAAACTCCTGTCATGTCCAAAATCAAATATCAAGTCCGTTATCTTATATTTCAGGCTCTTTACAACCGGGCACCTTCCTTTCTTTGCAAGGCTCCTCATGCTTTACTCCTCTGCATTCACCCTGGTGATCCAGTGATGCCAAGGCTAGCCTTCTTGTTATTCTGTGAATGCGACAGTCCAACTTCCCATCTTCTTGCCTATGCACTGACTGTCTATCGGTTTACATATTGTCTTTCTCCTTGAGAGCAGGTATTTTTGTCGTTTTGCCCTTTTTTGTATTTACAGTCCCTGACATATAAGTAAATGCTTAATAAATGTTAGTTCATTAATTAGGATCAGGGATCTTGTGAGGTTTAAATGGAATAATGAATGTGAGCACTTTGCAAATCTTAATTGTTTTATAAGTTCAAAGAAGTAGCAGCAGCAGCAGCAGCAGCAGCAGCAGCAGCAGCAGTAGTAGTAGCAGCAGCAGCAGCAGCAGCAGCAGTAGCAGCAGCAGCAGCAGCAGCAGCAGCAGTAGCAGCAGCAGCAGCAGCAGCAGTAGTAGCAGCAGCAGCAGCAGCAGTAGTAGTAGTAGCAGCAGCAGCAGCAGCAGCAGTAGCAGCAGCAGCAGCAGTAGTAGTAGTAGCAGCAGCAGCAGCAGTAGTAGCAGCAGCAGCAGCAGCAGTAGTAGTAGCAGCAGCAGCAGCAGCAGCAGCAGTAGTAGTAGCAGCAGCAGCAGCAGCAGCAGCAGTAGCAGCAGCAGCAGCAGCAGCAGTAGTAGTAGTAGTAGTAGCAGCAGCAGCTTAAGTAGTAAAAGTAGCAGCAGCAGCAACAGTAGTAATAGTAGTAGTAGTAGTAGTAGCAGCAGTAGCACCAGTAGTAGTAGTAGTAGCAGCAGCAGCAGTAGTAGTAGCAGCAGCAGCAGCAGCAGCAGCAGTAGTAGTAGCAGCAGCAGCAGCAGCAGCAGCAGTAGTAGTAGCAGCAGCAGCAGCAGCAGCAGCAGTAGCAGTAGCAGCAGCAGCAGCAGCAGCAGTAGCAGCAGCAGCAGCAGCAGCAGCAGTAGTAGTAGTAGCAGCAGCAGCAGCAGCAGCAGCAGTAGTAGCAGCAGCAGCAGCAGCAGTAGCAGCAGCAGCAGCAGCAGCAGTAGCAGCAGCAGCAGCAGCAGCAGTAGTAGTAGCAGCAGCAGCAGCAGCAGCAGTAGCAGCAGCAGCAGCAGTAGTAGTAGCAGCAGCAGCAGCAGCAGCAGTAGTAGTAGTAGCAGCAGCAGCAGCAGCAGCAGCAGTAGCAGTAGCAGCAGCAGCAGCAGCAGTAGTAGTAGTAGCAGCAGCAGCTTTAGTAGTAAAAGTAGCAGCAGCAGCAACAGTAGTAATAGTAGTAGTAGTAGTAGTAGCAGCAGTAGCACCAGTAGTAGTAGTAGTAGCAGCAGCAGCAGTAGTAGTAGTAGTAGTTGCAGCAGTAGCTGCAGCAGCAGCAGCAGTAGCAGTAGTAGCAGCAGCAGCAGCAGCAGCAGCAGCAGCAGCAGTAGTTCCAGCAGTAGCCACAGCTGCCACTGCTGCCACTGCCTCAGTCTAGGAATGACTTCATTTCCTAAAACTTCTACCTTAGCAATACAAGGGTGTGATGGTAAACTTTAACACCAGGCTCTCTGGGAGGGGGGGAAATGTATGCATACATGCTTTTAAGTTTAATTTGCGTTATTAACGCTGTCTTAAATCTCTAGCAGGGTTCTGGAAAGTATTGACCCTTATACAGTCCAGTATTTTTAAATAAAGTTTTATTGTATTTAGAAATATAAACCACCCCAAACAGCGTTCTTAGCTCTCAGACCATACAAAAATGCTTATTTCTAGAAAGATGTCATTGCTAACACGGAAAATTTAACAATCTACTTTCCATTAGAGTTGGCTTTACCACACCCTTGATTAGAGTGCTGGAGTGGGCTTGGGAGGTGGTCCTCGCATTAAATATGGCCCACACATTCAACATGGCCACCATGCTGATATCATCACAACATTTTCTTCCAAAGACTCCCCTGATGAGGAGTTTTATGGCACTTTAGATTTCCACTGAACACATTTTAAAAACCACACTTAGTCTTTTGAAGATACCCATCTGAAACAGGTAGCTGAAGGGACATTTTATTTGCTCTTTCGGATGTCCTGTTTGTGTAGCATTTAAATTAGATGGAGATCTTTCATTATTTAGGATCAATAGATCTAGGTTTTGAAGGGATGGCAGAGGTCATTGTCTCCAACCTCCTCATTTTACAGTTAAGGAAACTGAGGAAACCTGATTTATCCAAGTTTATACAGGTAAGTAAGCATCCAAGATGAGATTTGAACCCAGGTCCTCTGACTTCAGAGCCAATACCCTTTGTCACTCCATATGTTCTCAGGGATCTTGTATGTTTTGTCTCTTGTCTTTTTTTCTTTGTTTTTATGTGAGGGAAGTTGAGCATGGGGGGTAGAGAGACCTCTTTATCCATTGCCTTCTTTGCCATTCAGAAATTCCACATGGTACTAGGAAATAATCATTCTCAGACTAGAATGTAATCTTCTTGGGGAGCTGTGTGGAATTTCTGACTTTGCATCTAAGGCCCTTAGTGCAGTGCTTACTGTGTAGGAGTTGACTGAATACTAGTTCATGAATTGATTAGCAGGCATTGGCTTTCCTCCTGTTAGACAGTTATTCTTAGAAGAACACAGAAGTTTCTGAGCTGTTGAAAAAGTTGAGTGAAGATAGAATATTTGTACCTCAAATCATTTCATTGTCTTAAAAATCAACACTTTGGAGGTGCTTTATCCTGATTTCTGATTAATCTTTCATTGGCTCCCCTTCTAACACTTCTGCTGAGCGTTTAAGGTTTTTGTGCTTTTTACCCATCTCAGCTTCTGTTTCAAGCATCCATGATCTATTTTTTTAAAAACATTTACGTAGACGAAAGGATGACAGTAGAAATTCTTTTTAATGCAACTAGTCAGTCCATATTATGTGTTGTACATAAGGCTCTTCTTACACTTTTTAAAGTTTCATTGATACCTTCTGTTTTTAGATCATATTCATTTCTAGGTATTATCCTGCCTATGAAACTTACTCACCTAGGCCTCCTTTCTAACCAAGAAAAACAAGCAAAATCATTTGATGCATAACCACGTCTGAGAGTAAGTGCAGCATCCTGTATCCATCATCTTCCCACTTCTCCAAGGGTAGAGAGGGGCCCATTCCTTCATCTCTGTTTAAGATTGGCCCACAGACATACTTGTTGAACAGTAGTAACATTTATGTCATGCTTCCTGTGTGTTAGGCACTGTCCTCATTATCTCATTTCATCCCCACAACCTGAGGAGGTGAGTGCTATTATGATCCCCATTTTATAGATGCAGACACTGAGGCAGAGGTTGAGTGACTTGGCCAGGGTCCCACAGCTGGTAAGAGTCGGAGTCCAGATTTGAGCTCAGGTCTGCCTGACTCCCAGCCAGTGCTCCTTAAGGCCTGCCAACATAGTTATTAACAGTTTTCCTCTGAAGATCTCAAAGTATCTATAAAACAGCCTTCAGTAGTCCAGTTCCTCTGTTCAATACACAGGTACATGATCAACCAGCTTAACAGGAGCAAGTATTGTTTTATAGGTCAGAGGTCAGGAGCTAGGATGGCTTTTGGTGATAAGGCCCAGGGCCTCTGATTCTTTTTACAGACTTTTTTGTACCCTTTTTGTTCTACCACGTCCTCTTGCCCATTTTTTGTTTCTTTTAAAGTAAGGAAGTTAAATCCTCCAGGTAGGTGCCCCTCTTTACAGGCTCGTGGTCTTCTCAGCTATTCAGAAACTCCCTATGTGATATGAAATGCAAACGATGACAGAGAGCTTGACTTGCTTAAGATTGACAGTGAGAGGCAGCAGGCATAGTGGGTAGAGAGCTGGCTCTGGAGTTAGGAATCAATCAGTAACCACTCAGTCAACCTTTATTAAGCACCTACTATGTGCCAGGCACTGTGCTAAGCATTGAGGATTCAAAAAAAAACCCTGCCCTCAAAGAGCTTCGAGTCTAACTCAAGAAGACCTGAGTTCAAGTTCTGCCTACGATACATAGTGTCCGTGTGACCCTGCGCAAGTCAGTTCACTTCTCAATGCTCTAGGAAACTCTCTAAAATTCCTTTAGTTACAGATCAGGTGGTAATCAGAATTGGTAGAGAAAGTTCTGAACCTGGAACTTCCTATATCCATGAAGTCACAGGTGGGACCCAAGGTTGAAGAGTAAACGGGTGGCAGAGCTGAAGCTGTCTAAATGCAGGACCTTGAATGGTTATTGTTGTACTTTGGTTTTGAAGAAGACATCTTGAGAATGACATGACTATGTCGTGGTCAAGGTACGGTGTGTGACTGTGCCTGAGCTGGCCAAGACAAGCTGGGAAGGCTCTACCGCAGGCCAGCACAATTAGTCCATGTGAACATTTGGAGTGGAGATGTTTCTAAAATAGGTCAGGTGAGTGGTAATAGAAATTGGGCAGCCACTAACAAGAAAATCAGCCAATAGTACTCCAATAAATTGAGTATTTTCTGTCTCCTTTTCCATGGAAAACCACTGCATGCAGAAGTAGCCAACTCTGAGGGTATTTGTATCACACAGATTATGCTGTTATGATCTTTGACCTAGAGCTTGGGAGAGTCTCGGAGGTCCTTGGATCATTGATATACAGCTTGCCTTATCTTACTGATGAGGAAACTGAGGCTCAGAGAAGTGTTAGGGTGTACTTGACATCACCCAGGTAGCAAGGGAATGGCAGAGTGGAGATTTGAACCTGGATCCTTATTTATTATTTCCTACCATATCATGCTGTTGTTAACCTACTAAAACAGGATCATTAGAAAGAGCATGGACATGGAGAAGAGACACACACATCTGTATACATTTATATCTGCTCTATGCTACTGCACATTTAAGGGGTCAGATAGAATATTTGTCAAGGGCACATTGTTGGGACAGCTGGGTGGCACAGATGGAGCGCCAGCCCTGGGGTCAGGAGGGCCTGAGCTCAAATCCAGCTTCAGTCACTTACTGTGAGATTTTGGGCAAGTCACTTGCCCCAGATTGCCTCAAAAAGAAAAGGTATATTATTATGTATATTATATGTATATTATTATGGCCCTTGAGGGCCAGGGCTGTTTTTGCCCTTCTTTGTGTGTCTACAGCCTACCACAGTGCCTTGGACATGATAAGCTTGTAAGGCATGCTTATTGACCAACAGTTCCACATTTCTTTCTCTAGGAGATATAAAAGAGTATATAAGACATTATTTCTGCCTTTGGGATAAAATGGAGGCCAGTGTTTTTCTTACCTATTTATTTTCACAAATTGTTTTCAAGGCTTATCTTGCTCATGTCATGAGTTTGTATTAAATGGTTCCATTGCTGACCTATACATTAGAAGTGGAGTAAAGACATCATCGTGGAAGTGTGTGGTTAGGCCCGTTGTGGCAGTATGCTCTTGTCCCTGATTCTGGGGAGTTTGAAGCTGGAAATCCCTTGGGTTCAGGAGTTCTAAGCTACAGTGGGCTAAGCTGGTCTGTGTCTGCACTGCAAGCACCAAGGTGGTAACAACCACCTCCGAGGAAACAAAGGGTCACTCAGCTGTCTTAAGGAGAGGCACACCAGCCTGGGTCTCAAAAAGTGGCTCAAGTTAAAGCTTCTGTGACAAGTAGTATTGGAATCAGACTTGTGAGTAGAAACTATATTTCTCTCCTGGGTAAGACAGGGAGACCCAATCTTTCCCCCTG
Source organism: Notamacropus eugenii (assembly GCF_028372415.1). NCBI lineage: Eukaryota > Metazoa > Chordata > Mammalia > Diprotodontia > Macropodidae > Notamacropus > Notamacropus eugenii. The sequence goes on along the minus strand of NC_092875.1, from coordinate 464,705,066 downwards.
CTCCTCCCCTCCCAAAGTGTTATGATGGGAAAAGAAGGTGGACTGATCGTGCCAGAAGAGTGAAAGGTAATAGATAGACAGCATGAGTGTCCATGAAATGTAAAAAGATCCATGAGAAAGTCCTCGATCTCTGTGGAGGGTCTGTGGAAGAACAGGGATGAGGGTCACGCAGCTTGAGAAGAGGGGTTGGTTGGGATTTGTACTGCTGGGGGAAGTATCCATGTTGATGAGATCCAAGATCCTTGCAGACTCTGAAGGGTCTGGCTCACTGACATTAGGCTGTTCTCATTCCATATGGGTTACATATGTGTTTAGAAAAAAAATAACCATGGGATTGTAGTACCTTGAACTAAAAGTGCCCCCCTTAGGTCCCAGACCTAGCCAGGGAATGTAAAGAGGAAAAGAGAACCAGACTGTACTACACAAAACCTGTGTATGTGTATATGGCATATGTCACTTTGAATATGTGTACTATGTAGAGTGTGTTTGCTGTGTACATACTTATAAATTTATCTAGACACATGCATATGTAACTTCCTTTTTGTGTGTGTAGCTATATGTGTGTGTAGATGTACATACATTTTTCCACTCATCCTTGAAGCTCCCACCCCAGGGCTCAGCCTATTCGATTGATGACTGAATGAGCGCAAACCAGCCCCTGTAACCCCCTATATCTACAAGCTAACCCTAGACCCCAGACCAGGTTTCTCCTCTGTAGGTCATCAAACTGTCCATCCAAGGCCAATCTGTTACCTCCCTGTCCCTGAGGGTCCCTATTTAGTACTTTACTGGTTGCTCACTCCTTTGCCCCCATTTCCACTTCTTAATCTGGACTCAGTGATCAAGTCAAGAGTACCATTACTTCTGGAAAGAACTGCCTTCTCTGGATCAATTCACCATCCCTGTGATTCCTCAGATCAAAGAGTGTTTCCCTGGCTCCCATTCCCTTGTGTGTGGCATCTAGATTACTCAGTGGTTAGAGCACTGGCCCTGGAATCAGGAAGACCTGAGTTCACATTTGCCCTCAGACACTTACCAGCTCTTTGACCTTGGGGGAGTCACTTCATCACTATTTGCCTCAGTTTCTTTACCTGTAAAATGAAGGTAAATAAAAGCATCTACCTCCCAAAAAATCAGTTGAGATAATATTTGTGAAAACACTTAGCCCAATGGCTGCCCCAGAGTGCCAAGAAGCACTTAATAAATTCCTCTTCATTTATTCATTACGTAGTTATGTCTTCATTTTAGATAGATATTTATATCAACACAAATATACATACATAGGCGCACACATGCGCTCAGGTAGATAGATCTTCTCCCCCTTTTCCTTGCTTTTCAGTTCATTTTTCTGTAGTAGGAATTCATATTCTTTCCTTCCGTTGCCTCCATCTTCAATTTCTTTTTCCTGTATTATGCTCAAGAGTACCTGAAGTCAGAAGAAATAGTTTTCTGTACTTAAATGCTAGCTGGCACCATGGAAGGAGGAAGTAAAACCAGTTCCCAGTGGGCTTTATTGTGGAAAGAGCAGATAGGAATGAATAAACAAAAAAATGCTGGGACTTTCTATGGTGAGAGTCACCGAATCTCTGAGCTGGAAGGACCTCAGAGACCATCTGACCCAGGAATCCCCTCTACATCATCCCCCAGAAGGATCACTGGGCCTTGACCACCTGATCCCCTTTTGGACAGCTCTCTTTGTCATTTCTTTTTTCCTTAAGTCAAGCCCAAATGGTCTTTTCTGCATATTTTCCCCATTCCTTCTTCTGCAGATCATCTCTTCAGAATGTCGTGGCTTAAAATTTAATTTTTGATTGGCTAGACCGTAGTATCATTTTCTTATTCTGAGGTAGCTTAGGGAGTGTCCTCAGAAGGCTGGGCGGCCAGCTCCTGTGTGTGGGCAGCAGATGGCAGTGTGGACCTTGCAAAAGACTTCAGCCCATCCACCACAAATCACCAGCCTGCTAGGGAGAAGTCAGTGCAGACTTTCTGGGGATGCGGGGGCAGGAGCACTCCTGGCTTGTGGCAGGCTGTGATTGGACCGTTGTGACCTGGAGGACTGTGAGGTGTTCGATGCCGCCTGGCTCATTGGCTGAGCCAGGCGGGTGAGATGGGAGGTACTCCCTCACCCCATCCGCATTGGAATTAACAGTGACATGGGGGACTGTCTGTGGGTGGTCCAGACCTGCGTAATGAGTATACAGCTCCAGGGAGGGACCAGTTAGCTGATCTGCTCAGGAAATGCTCAGTTCTCTTTCCCAGTGGAGGCAGCGGTTCTTGTGGCTCCTCCGTACAGACTTGTTAGTGATTTAATTGGCTTTTGGGAAATGTAGGGAGAGGTTGAGAACCTCAGTGCTAGTCACCCCTGACTTCAGGATCATCCTCATCTGGGTCTGCATTTCTGTATGCTGATTAGTAGGGCCTTAGTGTTTGTACAGGTGCCACATGCACCTACAAATAGCTTCCTATCTGTTAGCACAGGGCCTGCAGTTGTGCCATCAGGGGCTTTCCCTTGGGTTAAACCAGTGCCTAGCACATAGTAGGTAGGCATTTAATAAATGCTTGTTGATCGATTGGTGGAGGCTTCATACCACTGACATACTTATTGGCACTTAGAGAGGGAACACTCCAGTGTTTGAAACTCTTCAGTGGATCCCTGTTGTTTGTTGTAAAAAATCAGACCTCTTAAACTGGCCTTCCACTACCTATCAAATGAAATTGTATTTGTAAAGTACTTAGCACATGCCTGACACATAATAGGTGCTTAATATGTGCTTGTTCCCTTTCCTTCCCAGCTGTATCTTACTCCCCTTCACATACACTGTTCCCCCACCTTCACCCTGCTACATGCCCTGTACTTTCCAGCTTTCTTGCCTTTAATTAGGCTGTTCCCAATGCCAATGGATGAATGGATAGATGAATGGATAGGTAGATAGAGATGGCAGGTAAAGAGATAGGCAGACTGGATGAATAGAGAGACTGATAGACAAACAGATGGGTGCATGGATGGATGGATGGATGAGCAGATAGATAGATAACATATTGATTATGCACTATGTGCAATGAACTGTGCTAAATGATGGGGATACAAAGATAAACAAGCAAGACAGTTCCTCCTAATTGAGGGAAGACAGAAGAATACAGGGGAGCACACAAGGGAGGATGGGAGAGCTTACAAAGGCATTCCAGTATGGGATGAGAAAGCCTGGGCCTTGGCCAGGTAAGGGGAAAACTTGACAGTCAAAGCTGAGGCACCCAGGAATGACCCTTTCCCTCTCCCATTGAATTCCTACCTAAAGAGACCAACTTGGGGCCAGCTAAGTGCATGGTGGATAGAGCACAGGCCCTGGAGTCAGGAAGGGCCTTAGTTTAAATCCAGTCTTAGATGCTTGCTAGCTTTGTGACCGTGGTCGAGTCACTTAACCTCAACTGCCTCCCCCAAATCAATAAACCAATAAATAATTGCCAGCTCAATCTATCGCCTCCCCTCCCATCCCGAATCTCTCCTCCTCCACCTTGCTGTAGTTATCATTAATCTAGCATTGGGACCTGCTAAAGAACTATGTTTGCACTTTTTTTATTGTTCTTATGATGCCCTGTAGAATTTTAATTATTGATTGATGTGTCAGATCTCCTACTGGACTGAGGTCCATGAGGTTAAGGACAGCTTTTTCTCTTCCCCCTTTAACCTCCTCTACTCCTAGAGTGGTCTGCACTGTAGCTCCATGGTGCTTTTTTTTGGTCTGGATCTGTGATCTTATTAGTTTGAAGAAACTCCCTCTTCCAGTAGAGATCAACTGCTCTTTGGTAAATTTAATAGTCTAGGAGCCATGTGGCCTAACTGGCCCAGGTGATTTGTGTGACCCGTCATACAGACAATCCATGACAGAGGCAGAACTTTAATCCAGATCTTCCCTACCCACTGTGCCATGCTGCTTCTAAATACAATTTTATTTGATTTAATGGAAAATAGTTTTCTCTGGGAAGCCCCTGAGAGAACTTGCATTAAAATATTAGTAAACCATTCTCCTTGAATAGAAAGCAGAACCATTAAGTGACAAATACAGGACAAGTATTTTTTTTTTCTGGGAGAGTAAGTGATAATAAGAGGAAGAAAGAAGAAAAAAACCCAGCATTTGTTAAGTGTATATTGTGTGCCAGGCACTATGCAAGTGCTTTAGAAATGTTACCTCATTTGACCTTCACAACAGTCCTGAGAGGTAGGTGTTTCTTAATATTACCCTCTTTTTACAGATAAAAAAGCTGAGGCAGAGGTTAAGTGACTTGCCTAGGATCACACGGCTAGGAAATGCCTGTGGCAGGCAGGATATGAACTCAGGTCTGAGTGGGCCCAGCACTCTGCCCACTTCCCTCCCTTCTCTCAAAGGGAAGTTCAGACACACAGGGTGAGCTCTGTGGGATGTTCTGGGGAAGGAAAGAGAAAGGGGGGCTGGCCTTCCCCTGCTTCAGTTTTTCCTACTTGAGCCTTGCCAGGAGGGAATTCAGATCGACAAAGCAAACTTTCTGAATTAAACCTCAGCAACTGATCCAAGAAGCAAAATATTTTATCTAGAATTTTTGATTAGTGATGCTATTTTTTCTTTTTTTAGTGATGTTTTTAAATAACTCCCTCTATCCCCACCCCCACCCCCACCTCCAGAGAAAGTCCATATAGCTTGTTTTTACCACATTTGCTCTTAAAGGGCCCATGATTTTCTTAGTATGGTTACTAGACTACAACACCCCTCTTTCCAGCCTTAGTATTTATTACTCCCCTTGGCACCCTCTCCACTACAGGCAGACTGACCTAGATGCTGTTTACCATACCCAGTGAACCACCTCTGGGCCTCTGCGTAGATCAGGAATACCTTACTAACACCTCCAGGAAGTCCTAACTTCCTTCAAAACGCCTCTCACGTGTGTCCTTTGATGAGACCTTTCTAGATGGTATCAGACATCAGTGCTCTCTCCTTCTTGAAATTATCGTGTTTTATTCTGTATATTTGTCTACAGACCTGTCAGGTGTCAAGTCAGCCAAGTGCTGTACGGGAGACAGCGCTGGGCCTGGAGTCAGGAAGACCCAAGTTCACATCCACACTTCCTAGCTGTGTGACCTGGTCACATCACTTCCCCTCTGTCTGCTTTGATTTCCTCAACTGTAAAATGAGACTAACACTAGCAGCTATCTCCCATGATTGTTGAGAGCATAAAATGAGATAATATTTGTGAAGTGCAGTGCGTGGCACATGTCATTGTTTATCTTTGGTTCTTGAAGAAGACCATGATATCGGAGGTGATGCCATGACATGCAAGTGGACTGGATTTATGTGAGGCAGGGCTGTGCAGTCACCAGCTTCCCTCTCTCCTCCAGAGCCACCTGGACCCAGTGGCCAGATACAGATCAGAATGACTGGAGATGGACTTGGATGCGGTGGGAGGCCTTGGCCTTTCTAAGCTAAGGTCTTTCCTAGGTCTCAGTTTGGCTGAGGCAATGCCCATTCAGTGATCACAGGCACTGAATAAATGCTTGTTCCTCTCTCCTCCTCCTCCTCTTTCCTCCCTCCCTCCCTGTAGAATGTAAGTTCTTTGAGGGAAAGAACAATTTAACTTTTCTATTTCCAAATCTAGCACCCAGGAGAGCGCCGCACACATAGGTCATTAATAAATGTTTGTGGTTGAATTGAACGCCTATATTTGTAGTAGGATTTAGGAGCTTTTGTGGCTGAGTCTGGCCTTAGTGAGACTGCACTTGGTCATGTGCATACAGGCCATCCCTGATGCAGCTCATGAAGCCTTTCTAGATTGGTAGGACCTGCTTGCCCTCTGCTCTTATGGCTTTTGAGGAGCTGGGGCAATTTGCGCATTGTAAGAAAGCATCACAACAAGTCTTTGGTGGAAGTTTATAAACTTGAGGAATCCTGAATCTGTGGTCTGCTCAAGAATAGTGCCACTCCAGAATATTTCCGGTTACTAGTTAGTGAGTAGCTGTTTATCAATATTGATAGATAGTTGGAATGTCTATTAAGCACTTACTATGTTCCAAGTACTGGAGATACAAATGCAAGCTTTCAAGGTCGTTCCTGCCCTCAGGTTCAAATGAAGGAAGATGTTATCTACAAGGACACTAGCATGGTTTGGAAATAGGGCCTGGACAGTGGCACAGAAGCCTGGTTGGGGACAAGCTGAGGTGAAAGCCCCCTGCTCAGAACCCAGCATCCCAGGGCCAGAGTTCAAGTTCTGGTGGGAAGGAGATGAAGTTGATGCCAGAATGCAGGCAAAATAGACCTGCTCCATGCCTGGCACTATGCCAGGGGCTAAGAAGGATTAAAGAAATCCTGTCCTCAAGGAACTTTATCTCTAGAGGCAAGAGTACCCTCTATGAAACCGTAACCAACTAATATAAGACAGTTTATTATAAAACTCTGAATTATAGGATAGACTCTGTAAACCCTTTTGGAATTCACAAAGGGAGACAGGAGTGATAGCAGAGTATAAACCTTTTGGAACTGCCTGTGGCTTCATGCATAATGTAAGTTATTGCATTTTCTTGCTGGCTATGAATTATTTAGATGCTTTAAAATTTGCCTTTTCATTCTGTCTTTCCCTTTAGGTAAGCATTTTTCAAGCTTTTCCTGTCTGGCTTCACAAAACACCTTCAAAAAAAAAAGGCCTTGAGCCAGGATAGCTTCTAAGGGCTAATTGGCTAAGAAGGGAAGGTTGGGGAGGATGATGTTTACGTGAAAGCAAATGAAGGCTGACCTGGAAGTCTGAAAGAAGACTCCAAGCAGTTTTGTCTTTGAGTTGATGCAGGTGGCTGTAAAATCCTTAAGGAAGGAGAGGTGTGGGTTGGCCTGCAGATGGGTCAGTGTGACCCCTCATTTTAGGAACATTGCATTGGGATCAGCAATTAGAGTTCCCAAGGGGCTAAGCAAGGTCTAGGTGTGTCACTGTGAGACAGGAGACTTGGTGAAGGAGGAGTGGGAAAAGAAAAGAGAAGAAAGCAGGGCTTCTCATGGAGACTGGCACAAGGCCACCAGTAACTGTCAGGTGCCGGTGCCACAGATGATTACCTTTTCCTCCTGTTGGGCATAAGAGCTATTATTTAATCATAAAACTTCATTAGTTTAAGTTAGATAGGTAAGGCTTCACGGTTTACCTCCAACCTCACCTGACAAAGACTGTTACTTTACAGTGCCCCCTAGATCAGAAACATCAGCCAGCTTTGAAATCTTGAATTTCTAACTTCAGAAAACATCAGTAAAACAATTTGCAAAAGATACCATTCTGTTAACAGTATCAACATTTTGTTGTTATATATAAATAGATATACCATGTTATAGAATACATAATTGTAATATAATATGGTAATATATAATGTATAATGTACATTATACATAATATAATTATATGACCATATTAACATATCATTTGCATGTATTATTTTTATTAAAAGATTTGGTAAGTCAGTTGGATTTTCTAAAGCCTCTTTTAAAAATAGTAGTTCTTTAAACAGAGTTTTCTGTAGTCATATCCGCAGAGCTGTATCAATATGCGCCATAGCTGAGACATTTATGTCTGACCCTTCATGACCCCTTCTGGACTTTTCTTGGCAGAAATACTGGAGTGATTTGCCATTTGCTCATGTTACAGATAAGGAAACCAAGGCAAACAGGGTTAAGTGACTTGCCCAGGGTCACACAGCCAGTAAGTGTCTGAGGCCAGATTTGCACTCAGGAAGATGACTCTCCAATTCTAGGTTGGCACTCTGTCCACTGAACCACCTCGCTGCCCTAGCGGGGACGTAGAAATAGTCTTTTCACATGGAACTAGGTGTTGTAATGATGTGCGTTCACTGGATAGCAGCCTGTGATTGTGTTTTGAATGTTATGACAGACTGGTTTGAATTTGGAGTTGAAGATGAGAACGCTGGTCTCGTCCCACTGGCTGAGATTCCACTATCACTGAATCATTTCAGCTGTGGAGACCTTTGGCGTGCTGGGTTCGTTGTCCACCTCTTACTCTTGAGACAAGATGGAGGCTTCCTGAACCCTTCCCAACTTCTGCCAGTCCAACATTCACATCCCTGGCATCTGTTCCTCTCTAAGCCTTCCTGTTTGCCATCTGCTGCCACTCCTGGAGGTGACTGTGGCTCTGCTTTGTGTGTGTCACTCTTCTGACTTCTCACTGCAATTAGTTGTAGCTGCCTAAGCCTGTTTCCAAATTTTCCATTATCAGATCAGTTTGTTTTAAAGCTTCTGGCACACACACTTACACAAACTCTGTGTTCCAAGTCTGACTGCGTAAGCTGTTCCAGCTTCCACCATTTACTTCTGGACATGTTTTAGATCATCTGCAATCGCGTTTCTCTTTCTCTCTCCCTCCCTCTCTCTGTCCTTCCTTCCCTCCCTCCCTCCCTCTGTCTCTCCTCCCTCTTTCTCTCCATTCCTCCTCCTCTCTCCCTCCCCCTTCTTTCCGTCTTTTAACAGTTGGGATTAAGTGACTTGCCCAGTCACACAAGGTAAGTGTCTGAGGTGAGATTTGAATTCAGGTCCTCCTGAATCCAGGACCGGTGCTCTAGCCACTGCTCTACTCAGCTACCCCCAATTGCTTTTCTTCAAGCAAACAAAATCAAACAGTACAGTAATATCAGCTCAGAACAACAAATGACCCTGGTTCATTTTATCCTCTTTAGACTTCCAGACCACAAATTCCAGGATGTGCGGCCCTGTGGTCACTTTACAGTTCATCACAGTATCACTTCACTAAGGGTAAAGTCAAAAAAATGGCAGGGTTTGGAGTCAGAGGACCTGAGTTTGAATCCTACCCCTATTTCCTGCTTATAACATTTAGCAAATCCCTTCTCTTGGCCTCAGTTTCTTCCTCTGTAAAATGAGGTGGTTGGATGAGACATGGCCTCCATGGCCCTTGCCTTATGGATATATATCAGCTGAGTGAGAAACCGTGTTTTATAAATACATAGGAACTCGAGAGATCTGAAATTACTTAATAATTCTCTGTAGTTTCTGGTGTGTCCAACAGCCCTCTCCCCTTTCCTGATCTTCCATACCACACTTTTGTCTTAGAGATCCACTGTAGAAGGAACTTTTTCAAAAGGGTCATCTCAAAGCCTTGCTGATGACAAAGAGGATCTCCAGTTCTAATGGGAAGTCTTCAGAATCCTAGAGATGGGGTTTAAGTGGACCATAGACAATTACTTATTTGAGCATGATTTTTTTCCAGTTAATGTATTTCCTTCAGCTTTAACGCTTGGTGTAATGTTCAATGGATCATACTATATAGAGTCTCTCAAAAGTCCTAATGAGGTTTTAAGCTTTAATAGCTTATAGCTATTTGGGACATCCACTATATGTGCCTTGTGTGGACACATGGTATCACGCGTTTATTAAGAATCTGCTGTGTACAACTTGTTTTGCTAAGAATAGGAGGAGATGCAAGTTTTACATCAGACCTGTCTTCATGAAGTTTACAGTCTAGTGGGGTGAATATAATGCTATACTCACTATAATAAGAAATATATAATAATAAATATATGAGAGAAGGGCAGGCAGTGATGAAATCCAAGAATAGAGAGGTCATTGCCAATTAGTGAGGTGGGCCTGGGATTAGGGAAATTCCTGGAAGGAGATAGCATTTGATTCGGACTTTAGAGTGCCAATAGTAATTTAAAAGGTGAGAGGGGATAGCAGAAGCAATCCAGCAGAGGAAGACCATGAGTGAAGGGGGAGAGATGGGAACAGTCAGGGAGTGTACAGGGGATAGTAAGTAGTCCAGTTTGGCAAGAGCCTGACATATGTGGAGGAAAGTAAAAATGAGATAGGGTTAGACAGACAGAGGACCACCTTATTGTAGAAGACCTTGAGAGGCTAACAAAGTCTTTGCAGGGCTTCTTCACCTTTGCCAGTCTGGCCAAGCCTCTGGTCCCCTTCTCAAAATAATGTTTTTAAATGCATAAAATAAAAGACATAGGATTAATCAATCAATAAACATTTATTAAGTATCTTCTACGTCCCAGAAAGAGTGCTAAGTGCTGGACTATAAAGAAAATCAGTTGTACTGGGATAGTTATCAAAATGCTTTTTAGAAAAATCATGAACTCCCGGATGAGAACCCCTGTTTTAGAGAATTTGTAGTAGAGAAATGCTCTTACCAAATCTCTGAGTAAGGTTAAGTATTCTGGCTCTGTTATAAAGATTGGTTTGGCAGGGATGTGGGGTAGGGATGAGGTAGAAAGACCTTTTAGGAGGAGAAGCCATTTACAAGTAGCTCATGAAGCTGGTGGTGAGAGGCTGTATGAGAGCAGTGGCGGCAGGAATACAGAAGAAGGGAGGAACGTGACATTGAAAAGGTGGGATCAGCAGGGCTTGTGGACTGGTTGGCTGTAAGAGATGAGGAAGAGAGAAGGCCACAGGCTAAGATAACAGCTAGGTCTCAGACGTGGAAGACTGCGTGAATGACCACATCACCCACAGAAAGAGTGAAGTCAGGAGAAGCAGCTGGTTTTGAGGAAAAGAAAATTGTTCTTATTTGGGACATATAGGGGTTGAGGTGGAGACATTCTTCAGGTCTAGAGGTATCTATATATAGGATCTAAGGGCTGGGTGGTTGACTTGTTCATTTGAGTAGAGGTGATAATTGAAGCCCTTGGAGTCAGTGAGATTGCCAAGGAAGAGGGAGGAGAGAGAAGAGGGCTGAAGACACAACCTTGGGGAGCTCCCGCGAGGAGGACGGCTTACTATGAGTCTTAGCCCTTTTAGCTGCGCTTTTACACAGGAGTAATGATTGTGCTTCCTTCCAGTCTCCAATAGGACTGATTTTCTGTACCATTCAGTTGGACATGCAGCCATTTTCTGTCTTCTTTGATTGTTAAATTATGTGTAAATCTTATCTCCTCAAAAGCTATATCCTGTAACTCTGCTTTGCTACCTAGCACTGCTCAGGGCACATGGTGAGTATTTGTTGAATCTTCACCATCAGCTTTGGTTTCCCCAAGTAAGAACATTGATATCCTGACTGCTGTTTCTTGGCACCATTACCTGCAATCTTGTGAACGGGTAGTCACAACTAACCAGGTTTTATCAGGGTTAAAAATGTCTATTCAGTGTCTCTCTGTGGCTTTTGCGAGCCTCTATTCATCAAGTGTATGTGATAGTTGGACTATAGGGGAAAGTTAAGCACCACAGAACTGACGCTTTCAAATTGTGCTGGAGAAGACTTTTGAGAGGCCTTGAACAGCAAGGAGGCCAAATTAGTCAAAACCTAAAGAAATTAATTCAAGCTATTCATTGGAAGGTCAAATGTTGAAGCTGAAGCTCAAATACTTTGGCCAATAATGAGAAGACAGGACTCAGTGGAAAAGACATTGATGTTGGAAAGATTCAAGGCAAAAGGAAGAGCAAAGAATAAATGGATAGAGAGTGTCATGGGAGCAGCCAGCCTGGACTTGGACAAACTTAGAAAGCCAGTGGAGAATAGGAGGACTGGCATATTGTGATCCATGAGGTCACAAAAGACGTGGACAGGACTGAACATCAGCATTCATCAGTTATAAAGTTGGGGTGCCTGTGTGAATGATGAACCAGACAATAAGAAAGTAATGAAGGTCATAAGAGCATAGATTTTATCTCATCCAAACCCCTCATTTTACAGATGAGGAGCTGGGCCCAGAGAGGTTAAGTGAGGATGCAGACGCAGATCATCTGATTCCAAACCAGCACTCTTTTTCCATGTCATATACCACTACCACTGCAAACCAGACTTCTGTGCCCACTGGCAGCTCACTGACATCTGGAATCATAACCAGAAACACTTGAGTCAGGGGTCCACAGCCAGTGGTACTGGACTGGCCTTCAGCATGGCAGCTGCCCTTATACTGTCTCCAGTTCCTTGCCTCATTCAGCATACCCAGCACTGTAACATGAGATGGTGATTGGTTCCAGATTATATTTAGAGGCAAACCTTGCTCTGACTTGCATTATGCTAACACTATACATCTGATACGATACTGCAGCTGTCAGCTAATCTAAGGAGAAAGCTTAGTTCCACTTGGCTGAAGGTTGCCACTGGTACAAATTAAAATGGTACCTTGAGTTACTTTACAGGATGATCCTACAAGCCCAATAAATCCAGAATGTTCCTTATACTTTTTGTTTCCTAAACATTTCCAATGACCTATTTGCTACTGTATTTAAAGAGGCCAGATTCCTATGCTATCCTGTCCCTTTAAATCCACATTCCTTGAGCAAATATGAATGATTCCCCCTTTATATTTCATATCACCCTAAAATGAGGACCACTATTTTGAAAGTCATCTTAAAGACCTTGTTTCTTCTAGTTTGCCTTCTAACCTCATTAATAGATAAGTGCCCAAATTTAGCCATGCTAATTGGCCTTAACTCTTATTCATGTTCAGGTTTTATGGTTTTATTTGCCTTTGAAATAATTTAATACTTGAGCATTAAAAGAGTCATAAGAAAAGTTAATTCTTTCTACACTCCTCTAGCATTAGTGGTAATTTAACGTTTAAATTTATAGCTCCTCTCTCACTTTTGGCTATTTAATCCTGTAGAACTCCTGTAGAATCCCCAAAATAGGGATGGGGGAGGGAGGCTACCATGAAATGCACCTTTCCAGCCTTATTTCACTCTGTCGCCATCACCTACTCACTTAACTCTAGCTTTCCCCCTCACCATCTTTCCTCCCCCCCAGCCCCTCCTGCCTGCCAAACACATTGGCACTGGCTCCTGTGTGAAATTCCTTTTTCTTTGCTCTTCTAATCAGGTTAAAAACCAGATGAAAATATCCATGTGTTTTTGCAGTTCGTGGGGGGATGGGGGAGAGACAGAGAAGGAGGGGGGAGAGATTATTTTAAGATTAATATAGGGTACATTTTAAATAACACTTAGTCTCATCAATAAACCCCTTCAGATTACTTTTCCTATTTCCTGTTTTCCTAATAGAAAATACTGTTGGTGTTGTTTTAAAGTCAAGTCTTCTATTATAGTTTGTAGGATACAGTATTATTTCATTATATTCCTTGACACCTTGCCAGTTCCTTGTCATACTGATTTTTCTTGAAAAATACATGTTTCTTCAAGGTTCTTTTCTGATATATAACCTCACCTAGGCCCTCATGCTTCTCTACAATCCCAGTCTACTCTCTGACCTATCTCAGTTTCCACTTTGCCAGATTCATCGAGGTGGTGGGCCTGGAGTCAGGGAGATCTGAGTTCAAATCTAGCCTTCAAACACTGTGACGCTGGGCATATCCTTTGACTTCTGCTTCAGTTTCCTTAGTTGTAAAATTAGGATAACAGTAGCCCCTACCTCTCAAGGTCGTTGAGAAGAACACATGAGATGTTTCTGAAGCCCTTAGCACACTGCCTGGTACATAGCAGGTGTTTAATAAATGCTTTTTTTTCTCTTTGACTCTTGCATATTCAAAACCTTTTTGTTTTTCTTGAACATCTAGCCTCAAACAGCAGCTTTGTGACCCTGAGTAAGTCATTGAACTCTGTTTGCCTCAGTTTCCTTTTCTGTAAAATGAGCTGGAGAAGGAAATGGCAAACCACTCTAGCATCTTTGCCAGGAAAACCCCAAATGGAGTCATGGAAGTGAGACACGACTGAAAAATGATTCAACAACAACAAAAATCCAGTGATAGTCCTACTTACATACTTAAATCAGAGAACTTAACCTTCTACTTCACTGTGTTGATTAAGGGCCTCCATTGTTAGCTCCATTGAAGCCCCTGTTCCACTCGCAACTTTTCAGCATCACTTCCCATCCTCTTATTCTTGTCTCTAGGGTGTTCCTGCATCCTTCATTTTAGGGAACTCAGCTCATCCTCTTCTTTCTGTCTCCCTCTCCCCTTCCTTCTCTTCTCCAAAGGAGGGTAAATTTGGAGGGCCAGAGGCTGCCCAGTTTACTTGGGGTTCACTGACTAGATGTCTTTCCTTCTCTCTTTTTCTGTCTGCCGTCCTTCCTTCTTTCCTTCCTTCCTTCCTTCCTTTCCTCCTTCTTTTCTTGTCTTTCCCAAAACCTTAAACCCAGTGCCCTCTGAAGTCCATAGATTAGACAACAATAGGTCCCTGCCCAAGTTCCACTTAATGGCTGTTTTCTGGACCCTCCTGGCTTAGAAGGATTATCAGGAGTAACTGTTTCTCTTTCCCTCCTAGCTTGATTTAGTTATGGTTTTCTCTTTTGCCCATTAAAGGGGCCATTCCCTGACTACTTCTTAAAGAGGCCTATTCACTGAATGAGCATTACCTCCCTCTAAGTGAGTACCTGAAAAGACCTTAGCCTAAAAAGACCAAGGTCTCCCATTACATCCTGGGTCATCTCCAGTCATCCTGATGAATATCTGGTCACTGGATTCAGATGACTCTGGAGGAGAAGTGAGACTGGTGACCTGCACAGCCCTCCCTCACTCAGAACCAAGTGAAGTGCAAGTCATGTCATCATTTCTCTGATGGAGTGGTCTTCTTCAAAAATGAAGGATGAACACCACACAACAAGGATGTTCCTACTATACGCCTCTTTCTGTCACAGGTGTTACTCCTCGTTTGTACTCTACATCCTTCCTCTTCCTGCCATTGTCTGTGCTCTCACTCTCTGTCTCTCTCTTATTGGCTCATTTTTCTCTTCCCAAACCTTCACAAGTTTCAGTCTCAGGAACTCTTCTTTATTTGGAATCAAGAAGACCTGGTTTCAAATAATTTCTCTGTTCCCTCCTCCCTCTTCCCACCACAGCTAACCTTGTACAGTCCCTCCTAACTCCATGCTTGGAATACTGCCATGGCTTCCTATTGAAGGTAACTTTCATACCAGCGCTCCCTTAGTTCAGGTTGCATGTTGGGATGAAATAAGGTGCTTGAAAGCCATTGAACCATTAGCACAAAGAGGTTTTCTTTGCCCTATCACGGCAAGAATATGTAACAAGTATACAGGGACTTGGCTACTCTGGATGTGTCTTATCCCCCATCTCCATGGAATCATGCCTGGTCATCCAGGCAAGATATGGTGAAGGACCTGGGGACTCGTGTGGTCTTCCGAAAGCCACTAAGGAGAGAGAAGACTTTTTTTTTTGGCCTTCATGTGATCCGGAATCAGCATGGGAAAAGCCAGAGCAGGTATCCTCTCCCTCCTTGCCCACCCCTACAGCTTTGCCTTTTTTTAGAAAAAACGAATCCTTATGGAAAGAAGAAAAGAGGAGAGGCTGGGCTTTGCACTGTGTGGTGGATAGATAGAAGCTGCTTCAGGGAAAACTGATAAATACTAGTTCTTTCACACCTTGTAATAGATCTTTCCACTTCTACTCTCTTCCCCTTTTCCCCAATTGGTTAATCAGTAAACATTTATTGTCTGCTATGTGTCAGGCATGTATGTCCACATTTACCTTCTTTGTGTGTAATACATTCTTATGGGCTCCCCCACCCCCGAATATAATTCATGTATTCGAATATTCAATGCCCTTGACAATTTGGTACCAGCTGGGTGGTACAATGGTTAGAACTCTAGTTAGGCCTGGAGTCAAGAAGAGGAGCCTGAGATTATTACTAGCTCTGTGAGCCTCTCTGTAATGGGAGTTGATAGACCTCAGGTGGGACGTTGAGAGAGGCTTGATTAGGGGAGGATTGTTTCCTGTGAAGGCCCACACCTTTTTGCTGATTGCTAATGAGGTGCTGGGTCACCAGGGTCAGGCCCGCTGGTTCTGAAAAGACTATGTATACTCTGAGGTGAGGTTTTGCTTTGCAGCTTACTCTTTGGAAGAAGGTTCAGGTGCCAGGTGAGACTCTGGGCAGCCGCTAAGGAGCCCCTGGCTTTGAAAACCCAGATGTTGGGGCTTCTCTCTCTGGTAACAACGTATGTGTGTAACAGTCAGGCAGCTGGATCTGTCTGTTGTTCTGTGACGTATGCTTTGCTTATGGTCAGCCCGTTGGAAGCTCTGTCTGCTGATTATTTCTCTGTATTTCCTCTGAAGTTCAGGGTGCTGACTTTTCCCCCTGAGCTAAGTGAATGACATATGTGCTGATGAACGTGACTGCTGCCCCCTCTAAAGCTGCATTCCTTTTAGAAATGCAGATCCAAGAACACGTACAGCAGGCCCTCCTGTGTGTGCTGGGGTGCTTATTGCTACACTCTCAGCCTCAGTTTTCTCAGCAAAATGAGGATAGTAACACCAACCTCAAAGGGTTGTTGGGAGGATTACGTGAAATAATGTATGAGAAGGGTTTTGCAAGCTCTAAAGACAGTATATAAATGTGAGTAGCATTGTTATTGGGCACTAATGTCTGAACTAAATTGAATTTTTGTTTGTTTGTTTTCACAGCTGATCTGGCCTCCTTAATGGATAGAACATATGAGAAAAAACTGCCGGTCAGTTCTCTGACAATTTCACGGGTAGGATTTTTTTTTAATTTAAAATATATTCCTGATATAAATGACTCAATGTAAATGATGGGCCATATAGGTCCTTAAAATACAAGACATGAAACATTTATTCAGCACCTACTGTATGCCGGGCTCCGCTAAAGTCTGAAGATACAAAGAATGACAAAAAACATTCTCTGTTTTCAAGAACCTAATGTAATTAAAGAGACAACATGCAAACTTCTGTGTACAGATGTGAAACAAGGTGGTGCAATGAATAGATCCCTGGGCCTTGAGTCAGGGAAAACTGGGTTCAAATTGGGCCTCAGACACTCCCTAGCTGTTTGACCTTGGGCAAGTCACTTCACCCTGTTTACCTCAGTTTCCTCATCTGGAAAATGAGCTGGAGAAGGAAATGGCAAACCACTCTGTCATCTTTGCCAAGAGAACCCCAAATGGGGTCATGAAGAGTCTGACGTGACTGGAATGAGATACAAGATAAATTTGGAGATCAGCAAAGGGGCGGCCCTGGAATTAAGGGGATTGGGAAAGGCTTGCCCTAGTAGGTGGGATTTTAGCTGGGATTTGAGGGAGGCCAGGAGCCTCAACGATGAGAAGGGAGAGCACCTCAAGTATGTGACTTTGTAGTTGCTTGCAAATACTTTGTTGTGGGTGAGAGGGGAAGAGGAGAGAAGGAAAAACAAGCAGGAATGGGTGACTTTGCGGCACGAGGAGTTCTGCCTTTGACACATACAAACTCCATGATCCTGGTTTTTTCAGTCATGTCTGACTTTCTGTGACCCCATTTGGGGTTTTCTTGGCAAAGATCCTGGACTAGTTTGCCGTCTCCTTCCCCAGCTCATTTTATAGATGAGGAGCCTGAGGCAAACAGGGTGAAGTGACTTGCTGGGAGTCACACAGTAAGTATCTGAGATTAGATTTTGAACTCAGGTCTTCCTGACTCCAGGCTTGGCGCTCTATCCATAGGGTTGCCTAGCTACAATTCTCTTAACTTCTCAGTGCCCCAGGCAAATCTACAAACTGCTGAGAAAATGCTAATGAGCATTGTTAGAAGTTTTTCCCTGGGAGGTCTATTACACTGAAATCCCAAATCCAATCTAAAAAACCTAATTGAATAAACACAGTATACCAGAGAACCATTATAAAAGTTTGCTAGATTTGGAATCAGAGAGCTTGGATTCAGAGCCTGACTCTGTTTCTTACCATTTACATGTGTGACCTTGGATAAGTCCCTTAACTTCTCTTAGCTTCTGTTTTGTCATTTATAAAACAAGAGAATTTTACTAGATTATCCTGAAAGCTCTAAATCTTATGACATAAAATATGCACATTTTTTTAGGTTATAACTTTTAGGAATGGCAGCCATATCCTAATTCTTTTAAAATTTTTCCTAAATTCTAATGTATTACTCTTTATGCAATTTTTTTGTATAAAGTTTTTATAGATATTATTAATAATATATTATCATTTTATTTATGCTAGATGGGAGAGCACTTCGCAAAAGTAAGATATAGTAATAATATACATGTAAAATAATAATATATTAATATATAATATAAAATTTTTAAAAATTACTTATATCCCTTAGGGAAAAAAATAGCAATACTTTTTGTATGTAGAAAGATCTGTAAAAGTGCATATTTGCATTCTTAAATTATCCATAATAACTTGGTGAAAACTGATCCTTCTTCTTCAGTCTTTTCCCCTCTGAGCCATCCTCCACTGAGAAAAGGGAGTGAGGGTGGAGGCAGGAAAGGAGTGAGCTTTTATTAAGTTAGGTGACAGTCAGCAGAGATCCAGGCCTGATCAGACAGACCCATCTTCCTGAGTTCAAATCTGGCCTCAGACACATAGTACCTGTGTGACCCTGGGCAAGTCACTTAACCCTGTTTGCCTCAGTTTCCTCATCTGTCAAATGAGCTGGAGAAGGAAATGGTACACTACTCCAGGATGTTTGCCAAGACCAGATGGAGTCATGGAGAGTAGGGCACAATTGAAAAGTGACTTTTTTTTTTTTAAAGCACCCATGATTTGTCCAGACACCGTACTTTGCAAATTTTATCTCATTTGATCCTCACAACAACCCTGGGAAGCAGGTACTATTATTATCTCCATTGTACAGTTGAGAAAACTGAGGTAGACTAAGGTGAAGTGACTTGCCCAGGGTCACACAGCTAGTAAGTGTCTGAGGTTGGATTTGAATTCGGGCCTTCCTGATTCCAGGCCCAGCGCTCTCTCCATCACACCACCTAGCTGCCAAATTGGTATTTCTAAAACAAGTGTGACCATGACACTTTCTAGCTCAGAAACCTTCAGAACTTCTTGATTGCCTCCAGGATAAATTACAGGCTCTTCTGCTTGGCTTTTAAAGGCCTTCATGACCTGTCTTCTACTTGACCTCTCTCCTTCCCCACCCCCACCCCCTCCATATATTCTGCATTTCCGGCACACTGGCCTGTAAGCTGTTGTGTGAACTCTGCATTTCATCTCCTCTCTCCATCCCTTAGATGGCTCACCCTCCCCAGCCTGACTCTCCTGCCTGGAATCCCCTCCCCGCTGGCGTTCAATATCTCTGCTTCCTTCAAGGCTCCACTTAGGCACTCTTCTACCCTTCTGGTCCACTTAGTTATTAGCAGCGTCTCCCTCTTCAAATTGCCTTCTGTTTGCTTATCTTCAGTACATGGTGTAATTCCTACCTAGAATGTAATCTCCTTATGAGCAGGCATTGCTTTGTTTTTGTCTTTTGAGAGCCATTATCTGCCAGCACAGAGCCTTGCATTAGTAGTAAGTGCTTACTAAATGTTTGCTAAATTGAATTGGACTGAAAGCACCTGAGTAGGGATCCAGAGACCCTGAGCCTACTTCATCTGTGCTGTGTAACCTTGGGACTCACTAGTCTTTCTGGCTTCACGTCTTCCCTGGTAAAGGGAGAATGATGATGCCTGCTGCAATAAGTTACTAGATGGGAAAGCACTTTGCACAAGTAAAACCTTCCATACAAATGCAGAGTGGAACAGGGGCTCTTCATGTGGGGGCGTGGAACTTTTTAAAAAAAAATGGAAAACTGTATTTCATTTTAATTGGTTTCCTTTGTATTTCCTATGTATTTTATTTGATTGATTTAAAAGCATTCTTCCCAGAAAGGGTTCAGAGGTGTCCCCAGGAGTCCCCAAAGGAGTAGGTATACAAGGAAGGTTCAGAACCCCTGATCTAGAAGAAGGAGGAAAGGAAAAATGTCCATTTGCGCTTCTCTCCTTCTTTCTGCCCTCTGTGGATTCTTCAGAGAATCTTAGATACAAGCAGGGGTTTGAGGGACCATCTAGTCATCACCTGCCGCTTGTTGGAAGGGAGAACCAGAGCAGAGTTAAGTCATTCGTGAGATCCCTGATAATATAGGGAAGACTCGGCCCTCTCTACCCACCCACCTCCTAACCTCTGGCTGTTTCTGGCTTTAATAAATTTTCTTGAGCATCTCCTCCTGACTCTATTGCCCCAAGTCCCTTTCTAGGAATCCACACCAAAGAGTAATAAACTGGACCTTAAAACTGCCTAGAGCTATATACGGCCCTTCTGATCGCAGGGTGGGGCCTACCTGAGATTTTTTTTTTTTGGGCTAAAGAATGTTTAACCCAAATTAGGTAGCAACCATAAACTGGTAGGTCAGTAGATCGTAATCATTGTTAAGTCATTTTTCACTCATGTCCACCTCTTCTTGGCCTCTATTTGGGGTTTTCTTGGCAAAGATACTGGAGTGGTTTGTCATATTTTTCTCCAGCTCATTTGACAGATAAGGAAACTGAGGCAAGCAGGGTCAAATGACTTACTCAGGGTCACACAGCTAATAAGTGTCTGAGGCCGGATTTGAGCTCAGGTCCTCCTGACCCCAGGCCCAGGACTTGTTTCCACTGTGCCACCTAGCTGTAGAAGGTCACCTACTCATACTTTTTTGTAACTTGAATGCCTCTGGTGTTATGTCCTGAATCATTATATGAATTGATATAGAGCAAAATAAGCAACCAAGAAAACTACATACATATAGACTGCGATTACGTAAATGAAAAGATCACCCAAAGAAAGCCGAACCCTGAGGAATCAACCTGAGCTAAAATCCAGCTTCAGATACTGGCTGTGGGAGGGACCCTGGGTGAGTCACTTAACCTCTGCTTGCCTCAGTTTTGTCTTCTGTAAAATAGGGCTGCTTTCCAGGTTGTTGTGAGGACCACATGAGACGTGACATGTGATGTAATGTAATCCCCCACTTTGCAGAACTTAAAAGCACTATATGAACACTAGCGATTATAAATGAAATGCCAGGGATGGTCCTAGAGAACGGATGATGCAACATGGCGTCTGCCAGGGCAGATATTGTCAGATGTAGTCACTGGTATTAGGGGATTTTGCTTACCTGTTTAGTTGTTGCTTTTGTTATAAAGGAGAGTTGAATTCCAAGATTACAACGATGTAGCCAGAAATAAACATATCAGTAAACTTATTTTTTTGGTCTAGTTGTCTAGATCTGGGCTTTCTTTCTTTGGATTAGAAGATTCTTGGTGCAGAGTTCCTTTACCAGTGCACATGGACAGCTGCTCTGCCATTTATATAGGCTTGGAGAGTTTCTGTGACTCTGCCCAGGGTCCCCCAGCCAATACGTGTCAGAGGCAGGACTTCTTGACTCCAAAGCTGGTTCTCTGCCCATGATACCACACTGCTTCTCAATAAAACTTATAAGGGAAATTTTATTTTTAAATCTAGGTTGCATCTAAGGTGGTACAGTAACTAGAACACTAGCCTTAGAGTCAGGAGGACCTAAGTTGAAATCTGACCTCAGACACTTACTAGCTGTGTGAACCTGGGCAAGTCACTTAACTTTGATTGCTTCTCCTCCTTCCCTTCCCCTCCCCCCCCAAATCCATTATTTTCAGAAATGAAGCACTGAGATCTGTGGGGTCAGAGCTTTTCCAGCATAGCTGTTGACCCTCAGTGAGGCTGTGTCTTGAAGGCAAATGTTAATCTGTCGTTATCTGAAGTTTTCCCTTTTTTCTCTCTCAGTTTGTGGACAACATTTCATCCCGAGAAGAGGTAGACCATGCTGAATATTACCTTTACAAGTAAGTTTTCTATTTTCTACATTCATCCACCTGAACTGACCACACAACTCATTTGTCTCTAAGTGACTGGTGCTTTGCCCAGTGACATTAGTTCTTTGAAGAGCTCTGCTAACTGCTGCGTTCAGGAAAAGGTCCTGTCTCCTGCATAACCTTTTAGCCATTTCATTCCTCAATGTCTTTAACTATAAAAATATATTTAAAGTGAATCCGACCTTGCCAGATGTGAGGAGAAAGAGAACGTTGGGCTGCCCTCTTCATAGGAAAGATCCCTTTTGTCAGAATCAATCATTATTTTCATTTTTTGATCCTGGATTACTGAGGCTTATTATGTACCTTGTCTAGATTACTATTTTTCATAATAGAGCTATAATAGAAGCAATTCTATTTATAGGCAATAATTCAGGCAAGGATGCGGAACCACACAAAGGCACTAAAGGATGCCTAGGACTTGGCAGATGGCTTGTTCTGATGTAATGTTTTAAGGTGTTTCTTCCCAGAGTGTTTGCAGCAAAGATATTCTGTGGAAACATAAAATAAACCATTCTTGGTTTCTTGGTAGAAAAGCCATTTGGTTTATTGCCTTCTAAGGTTACTTGGGTTCATCTGTGCATCTACCTACATGTAGTCTTTCTAGCTCTTGCTGAAGCTGGCGTGAGGGCATGCTTGATAGCATGATAGACCCTGGTGTAACACAATCCTTTGCCCCAGACAGAGCAGAGGGAGTTTAAGATTGTATTGAGCTGTATGACTGATGTGGAGACATATAAAATGAATGAACAAATAGAAATGTAGCAGTGACTGTGTTTACTGTGTAAAATAATATGTTCTTTTTACTTTTTCCCATGGCTATATGTGTTACATCTTTTCCATCTTCTCCTCCATACCTGCTTTATATCTGACTTTTTAAGTAAGTCCCACTTCTTAAATTATATTAAAATAATTTGTAGCTTAATTTAAAAAAAACTTAAGTAGCATTAGTTATAGGATGTTTGTTTTGTAATAGCAGTTAGCCTTTACAGAGAATTTTAAGGTTTGCCAAGGGCTTTACAAACATCTCATTTGTTCCTCATGTCCACCCTGAGGGACAGGTGCTATTAATTAATAATCAATATTATTATATTTTGATATCTTTATTATTCTTTTTATAGATAATAATGGCATATAGAGTTAAAAGGTTTGCAAAGTGCTTTCCTCACAACAACCTTCAGAGGCAGCTGCTTTTATTATCACTATTTTACAATTGAGGAAACTGAGGCAAATAGAGGTTAATTAAGTGACTTGCCCAGGGGTCACTCAGCTATTAAGAGTTTGAGGCCAGATTTGAACTCAGGTCTTCCCAACTCCAGTGCTCAATCCGCAGTGCTCCTTTTGTCTGAATAACCAATAAATCAAAGCTGCCTGTGATGCCAGTATTTGACCTGGGACTGATATGTGAGTTGCTGTAAAAACAGTACTTTAATTTGATTTTTCCTTATCTCAGAATCACCATTACACAATGATGGTGATAACGTATTTTTGTAGCCCCACACTGTTTACAAAGTGCCTTCCCATGCATTGTCTTATTTCATCATGTCTGATGTTCATTATTGGAATATGGACTCTCTGAGAGTCAGAACTGCACCGTTTTTGTCTTACTATCCCTAGTGCCTAGCACAGTGGCTGGGCCATCATAAGCACTTAATAAATGTTTGGTGGTTAATTCAGCTGAGTCCTCTGGAATTTAGATGTTGACATAGACAGAAATAGAGAAGGGAAGTGGTAAGTTGTCCTAGGAGAGAGAAAGTTTCATAAGATTATGAGTTCTAAAGGATGACTGTTCAAAGAGCACCATGAGGTCAATTCCCTTGAACGTGTAATTTAGAGTGGGACGTGGTGGGATGGTTAAATCAGCATGTGGGGGAAATGTGATTGGAAGAGTCTTCATGGGCAGAATAAAACCAGAAACAAACAGAAAAGGGTAAGAAATGAAGGCGAGCAGGGATAGAACAGAGAGGTTACATCCTAGTGCCAGAATCACAGTGCCTTCAAGGGTGACGGAGCAGTCAGGCCCCCATTTAACAGTATGCAAAAATAAAGAGCCAACAAAAAAGCTAGGATGAAAAGAGGAATTGTCAAATGGGGGAAAATATTTGCTCCAAATACCTTTGATAAAACTCCTATCCAACATAATAGAGAGGCATCAAGCGTATACAGAGTTGGCCTCAGAGCCAGGATAGATCAGGTCATGTCCTGCCATTGACACATACTAGCCGTGTGAGCCCAGGCAAGTCACTGACCTTCAACGCCCTTGGTAACTCCCTAAGACTAATCATTGGTGGAAGGCTTTTCCTCAAGGCGAGCTCCCTACACTGGTGAAATTAGAGGTCTCTTCCTCTATCCCAAAATACTGTGAATTCGCACAATTCTGCTTTTTCGGCATTCTTCTCCTCAATGACTTTCTGGATCTCTTTTGCCATTTGGGTTAGTCTGTTTTTTAAAGTGTCATTTCGTTCAATATTTTTAGGGGATCTCCTTTAGCGAGCAGTTGACTCGTTTTTCATGATTTTCTTGCATCGCTCTCGTTTCTCTGTCCACTTTTTGCTCTCCTTCTCTTACTTGATTTTCAAGATCCTTTCCGAGCTCTTCCATGGCCTGAGACCAATTCAGATTTTTCTTGGAGGCTTTGGATGGAGGAGCTTTGACTTTGTTTTCTTGTTCGCATGCTTTGGTCTTCCCTGCCCCCATAGTATCTCTTCATAGAGGATAAAGAGATCTTTTTTTGTACGCTCATTTTTCCAGCCTATTTATTGTCTTTTAAATTTATGTTAAAGTTGGCCTTTGCTCACCTGGGGATAAAGGGACACTGTATCAACTTTAAGCATTTTTTGTACTGCTTTGTCTGAGCTAGTTCTGAGAGTCTGCAAGTTTTGGGTGCTTCCAAGTTGGTGTTATCCAGGGAGAGAGGTAGGGTCACTGCTTTCCTGGTCTGTGCTCTGGTTTTTACCCAGGAAGGGACCCTGCTCCCCTACAGCCATAAGTACTAGTACTCCTCTTGGCCCTGGAACTGTGGCCAGGTCTCCTTTCCTGCAGCCACCTTGTGTTCCTCTTTGTCCTGGAAATGTGATCCAAAATTGTGTATAGACGATAGAGTTGCCAGTCAGCACCAGCTACATCCAGTGCCAGCAATGGGTCCCCTGTAATTTCTTTCTGATCAGTTGTCTCACCCCATACTGTCTCTGGGCTGAGAGCATCCAAAGTTGCTGCCCTCACCACCACTACTGCCACTGTTGCTGCATGTGACATGCATGCACTCTGGACAGGACACCCCAGTGTCACAGACCTCTCCTGCCAATCTCCTAAGCTTCCTCAGCCCAGAAAAATGTCTCACCTTGACATTTTGTTGGATCTACTACTCTAAAATTTGATTTGAGGAGTTGTTTTAAATTGTTTGTAGGGGAATGTTGAAAGAGTCCAGCCTCTAATCCACCATCTTGGCTCTGAAAATGTCATCAATTCGTAAGAGTAGCACTCTTTCCCCTAAGCAGTAAAATCTGTATTATATTGAGAAACGTTTGGACAAAAGAAGCCTATTTTTATATATGTGATGCTCAAGCTCTCATCTAGCTTTCTTTTTAATAAATCTGTTGTCTCTTTGACCAATTTAATGTCTTTTCTGCCTTCTAGGATCTCTGAATAATCTCAGATTAAAATTCAGAAGGTTTCCTGTGGGTGTTTTGTTAGATGCTCCTATTTGTCCTAGACTGGAGAACTCTTAGTTTTCTGTCTTCAGGATCATTTCTCAAAGGAAGCCAAGGCCAGTAGACCATGTCGGAATTAAGACATGGTAAGAATTTCTTTTGCCCTTTATTTTTTTTTTCTTTTAAGAAAGTAATGAGACTTACTATTTTTTCTGTACCTTGGTGGATTCTACCTTCATTTTTTTTTTTTTAACTTAAATCCTGAGGATATACAATTCCCATAAATCAAATACAATGATTTTAATTCATGGATTCTTTTTATAGCAATGTGTAGTATAGTAAGGAGGCAGTTAGGTGGCCTGGTGGATAGAGTACTGGGTCTGGATTCAAGAAGACCTGAGTTCAGATCCAGCCTCAGACACTAGCTGCATGACCCTAGGCAAGTCACTTAACACCTCTCTGCCTTAATGCACTGAAGAAGGAAATGGCAAAGGCGTGTCCATGCCAAGAAGACCCCATGGACAGTATGGTCCACAAGGTCACAAAGAGTCCTACACAACTAAACAACAACAGTATGGTAAATTTAAATTTCAGTGAGTGCCCTCATTGTTAATTAAAAAAAAAAAGTCTCCCTTGATGAGAAGAGTGCCTTCCTTTGCCAGACCATTTGCTGTGCAGGGAGCATGTGGGGAGCATTTCACAGATCAAAGTGGCTAGAGTTTTTTTCTGCTAAAGTAATGAAAAGAAATCATTTTAAGAATGTTGGGCTTCTAAACTGTAAGCAGTAATGAAGATACTTTATCACAAAAGCTAGCAACGTGTTCTTAAAAATATATCTAGGAATGTGTGTAAGGAGAGAGTGAGAGGAGGGAGAAGGGGGACAGAGAGGGATGGAGGGAGGAAGAGAGAGAACTCTACAAGGCTGCTGACTCTTCTTCCCTCTCTCCATCTTCCTTTCCTCTTCCCTCCCCTTCTGATTCTACTTTTCCCTCTGCTTTTTTGTCCTCATCTGTCTCTGCCTGCCTGTGTTTCTTTCTTCATCTCCCTTTTTATATGTGATTCTTTTTATGTCTATATGTTGTATACGATTCTTTGTCTTTCCTTTATTTTTTCATCTTTTACCCAGAACTAGACATGATCCAGAATTAAAATAAACACAGATTTTATTGTGTGTTGTATTTTTAAAAATCCTCATTGTTAATATTTAAGGCACATTAACAGATCATCCTGTTTCTCTTTCTTTCCAAGAAACCTTGAATTACATTGCTTTTTACATTGTGTGCCTTAATTTTTTTTTTACTCCCCCCCATTATAATTGATTCATAATTAGAAAAGAAGTTCTCTGCTGTTATGTTATATCACTTCTAAGAAATAGGTTAAAGTGGCTGTTTTAGACAATGGGAGAAACTGAGGCACATTTAGGGTAAAGCTTATGTGTTACTCATAAGTACCTAGTCTGCCTTATTCATTCTGAGCTTTGGGGAGCTTATCTCTTTAAGGCCGGAATGAGAGTCATTCATTTTATTCTGTGTAATTGGTGCTAATTGGAGTTTTTCCTTATCAGTTTGTATGAATGAAATTTCTTCCCAGTCTCTTGAGTCCAGCACTCTTTCCATTACTACATATTCCTACTCTATGTGTGAAGATATAAGCCCTAAGGCGTGTATTCATTGTTCATTTCCAGAAGATAAATCCATATGCCACCAATAAAACTGCAGCATCTGTAAAAGCAGCTATCTTCATGGTCTTCACTGTGTAAAACAAGCCTTAATAATTCCAGGATTAGTGCTTAGTTACCCCATTAATGGGATGCAGTCTTGAGCCATAAACATTCCTTTTTACACATCATGTCCTCATCCAGAGCGCTGATATTAGAAAACTTCATTTTGAAAGGCTTGATGTGAGCTCCCAGATTATTTCAGCAGTTTATAGATGCATGAAATTAAACTTACTCCCTTTGCTCTCAAGTTGTCAATAATGTGAATCGATGGCTCAACCTGCGGTATAATTGTCTCGCCTGAAGAATCAAGAGGTAACACCTGGCATGTGTGTCTTTGCACATATGGCATCCATGGTACCTATTTTTCTTTTTAAAAAATGAGCCACTTTCTGCTTTTTAACAAATTAAGTGATAGTAAAGCCCTCCCTGGATGCCTTGAGATGTGGAGCTGACCTTGGCTTGTCAAAGGCTGTAGGTGCCCCAGAAACAGCGTCAGGCAAATCTGACCAAGCTGGTAGGGCTTAGTTCCCTGGCTAGGAAACTGACCGTCTCTAATCCAAGTACCTATTCAGCTTAGTTTGAATGGTTGGCCAGCAGTTTTTTAGCCAGGACAGTTTATTGAATGTGGAGGATTACCCACCCTGATGGTGAAACCATGAGTCTTTTTGAAATGAAAAATAAGGTAATGAGCAATTATAATGATGAAGGCTGGCCTCAGAAAGGGTTAAGGCAGGGGTGGGGAGCCTGTGGTCTTGAGGCTCTCTAGATCCTCGAGTGTGGCCCTCATCCTTGGGTTAAGATCATGCATTTGGCGGGAAGACGATAGGTGTGGACTATTGCATGTGCTAACTAATGAGCTGTTTGGTTTTGTGGAATTTCTTTATGCAATGACTCAGTGGTAGGACAGAGATATATTCAGAAGTGAGAGAGGGAGAAAATAAACATTTAATGAGCACCTGCTGTGAGCTTGACACTGTGCTCAGTGCTTTGCCTATATGATTTCATTTGATTCTCACAACAACCCTTGTGAGGTAGTACTATTTTATAGATGAGGAACTTGAGGCAGACAGAGGGTGACTTATCCAGGGTCACACAGCTATTTTTCTTTAATTATTTTTTTTATTTTCAGTGTTCTGCAGTCACTACCTTATAACTTAGATTTTTTTTTCCCCTCTCTTCCCCTCCTTCCCCCCATCTTCCCCCTCCTTCCCCAAGACCACATACAATTTTATATAGGTTCTATACATACATTCCTATTAAAAACATTTTCACCATAGTCATGTTGCATAGAAGAATTAAAACGAATGGGAGAAATCATACAACAAACCAAAACGTAAAACAAAAGAAAATGATCTACTTCATTCTGCAATTGAATTTCATAGTTCTTTCTCTGGATGTGGAAGGCATTTTGTCTTAAGAGACCATTGGGAATTATTTAAGTCCGTGCAATTGCAATGAAGTTCCAAGTCTACCAGAAAAGTTCCTCACACACTATGGTTGTTGCTGTGCACAAAATTCTCCTGGTTCTGCTCCTTTCGCTCAGCATCAGATCATATAAGTCCTTCCAGGACTCTTGGAAGTCTTCCTGTTCATCATTTCTTATAGCGCAATAGTATTCCATTCCATTCATATACCACAACTTGTTCAGCCATTCCCCAGTTGATGAGCATCTCCTTGATTTCCAGTTTTTGGTCACCACAAAGAGAGCTGCTGTAAATATTTTTGTACATGTCAGACCCTTTCCCATTTCTATGATCTCTTGGGGATACAGTCCTAGAAGCGATATTGCTGGCTCAAAGGGTATGCACCTTTTTGTAGCCCTTAAGGCATAGTTCCAAATTGTTCTCCAGAATGGTTGCATCAGCCCACAGCTCCACCAACAATGAATTAGTGCTCCCACTCTCCCACATCTTCTCCAACATTTATCATCTTCCTGTTCTGTCATGTTAGCCAATCTGATAGGTGTGATGTGGTACCTCAGAGTTGTTTTAATTTAGAGCATTTTTTCATATGACTGTAGATAGCTTTAATTCCTTCCTCTGAAAACTGCCTGTTCATATCCTTTGACCATTTATCAGTTGGGAAATGACTTGTATTTTTGTACATTTGACTCAGTTCTCTCTGTATTTTGGAAATGAGGCCTTTATCACGGACACTAGTTATACAACTTCTTGCCCAGTTTTCTGCTTCCCTCCTAATCTTGGTTGTGCAAAAACTTCTCAGGTTAACGTAATCAAAATCATCCATTTTTCACTTCATCATGCTTTCTGTCTCTTGTTTAGTCACAAATGTCTCCATTCTCCATAGATCTGATAAATACACTATTCCTTGCTCCACTCATTTGTTTATAGTATCACTCTTTATACCTAGATCGTGTACCTATTTGGATTTCATTCTTGTGTACGGTGTCAGGCATTTCACACGGCTAGTGAGTAAGTATCGGCAGTTGGATTTGAACTCGTTCCTTTCAGACTCTGGGCCCCCAAGTGGCCTCCCAACGAAGGCGATGCAGCAGTAAAAGATACCAATAAAATGAAGATGAGAAAAGTTGAAATAGAAGGTAGGCTATTAAAGGTGCCTGTGTGTATCACGCTGGAGCAGCCACTGTTTCAGAGCACTTTGGGGCAGTCAGGGCACACAGCGTGCCGCCCATTAGCATGGCATGCCACAGAAGAAAAATGAACATTGTGCATTGGCACTGTATCTCTCCACCACATTAACCTGTACATTCAGCCTTAGATTGGGCTCTCCATTAATGCTGACCTGGCAGATACCAGGCAACCCTGTTAGAAACTGAAGGCCGGGCACTAGCAGCTGGGGTGAGGCAGATGGCAGCCTGGATGGTCTTGGAGCCTGATGGAGCTTGCTGGCAAAGGGCCAAAGAAGGGGCTGCAGAAAGAGCTTCAGTTTTCAGTAAGTAAAGTTCTCCCAGCCTTCCATTCCAAGGAGGAGAAAGAACCCATGCCTTCAGGACTGTATTCTTGTCTAAAGGGAGAGAGGGCGGGGGAGAGGTTTGCCAAGTGCTAGCAGCAGCACAAACCCACTTCTGCCAGAATCATTCTCCTCGACAGGCCCCTTGATTGTATTTTGTGGCAATGAAAGGAAATCTTAAAATGTTTCTGTCAGCAGGTTGTTCTCATTGCAATTCTCATTATATCCAAGTATTTTTAAGGGAAGAATAAGAGCCCAAGGGTAGAGAAATAACTCTAATGACGATTTTTCAAAAATACTTTAGTATTGCAAAGTGCTTGCTTCATGTAGCTTTATTTGTTGGTTCTCAGCCATAGCAGAGAACTGAGTAGACTGTGGAGAGGGCATGAACAGGCCATGGGGAGGTTCATGTGTCACCTGAGCACCCATGACAATGTGGTGGTGAGAGTTAGGAGGAGCTGGCACAGTCCTTGACGTACCCACCCTATCCGTGCCTTGCCTCATGCCTTACGTACACCTTATCTCCATGCATTGCCACTCCACTTAAAACGTGGGGACCAGAAGAGCCTGGGTGCCAAGCGCTGTGTGCACGTGAGAACAGGGCCGTGCAGGAGGGATCCTTTACTGGGCTTTGATTCACTCATTTCACCTGAGTTTCCTATGTGATCACGTGTCTTACATAAGTAAAACATTTCCGTTTCCCTGTATTATTTATTATAATAAATACATTAGAGATTTTCTCTACTTTTGTCTTGGGTGTATTATAGGGATAGAATCCCTAAGACAAGGCTTTTTGGATAGGTCAATAACTCCTGAATGAAGGCATCCATTCATTCAGCAGATATCGATTAAGTGCCTTATACTGTGCTGAGCACTGAGGGAAATACAGAGATCAGTCACCTGCAGCCAGTGAAGTTCTGTACCAGACTGTATAATAACGATGTCCTGCTCTGTGAGGAAACCTTATACGAGCTCCTTGAGGGTTAGACTCGGATTGGTATACTCAGTGCTTGGTTCACAGCAGGAGCTTAATCAATGCTGGTCATGTATGGATGTCTTATTGCCTCTACTACATTGTAAGTTTGTTGAAGGTAGAAATTACCCTAATCATTAGGGTATGAGGTGGTACAGTGTCAAAATCCTGCCTACTCACAAGTCATTCAACCTCTGTCTGCCCCAGTTTCCTCATCTATAAAATGAGAAAGGGGAACTCCGGTATAGAAGCTCCTTCTACCAATACAGAAAGTCAGCTCGATTGTAGCACTGAGAAGTGAAGTGATTTGGCTAGGGTCCCACGGCCGGTGTGTGTCACTAGCATGACCTAAACCGAGGCCTTTCTTACTTGAAGGCTGGCCTCTCATTTCATATTGATGAAGGCTGAATGCTATCGGGGTAGCTGGACCTAGAGACCCACCCTTTAAAAAGTACACCAGTGAGGTCTTCCTTAGGCACTAGTGAGACCCGAGAGCCAGCCCGTAGCACAGTTCCTGGGTCGCAATAGGAACTTAATCAAAAGCATATTGATTAATTCTCCTTTCTGAAGCCCTCAGCCATTCCTGTGGATCTGGGAAATGGAAGCCTGTGGAAGTAGAACAATTTCCACTGAGCCACAAGTCCTATCCCAGCCGTGATCAGAAGCCTGAACCTCTGGCTTCAAGTCTGCTGGCTTGTGGGTTGAACCACTCTACCTTTCTTTCATGCCCAAAGTTCCAAGAATCAGCTACTCTGGGTCCTTCAACTTTTCCCAGAGTAGCGGAATAATAGAACCCAAGAAAGGGTTACTTAAATACTTTATTATAATGAAACTGCCTGCTATCAGGTAGCTAGGAAAGCCTATCAGAGATTGCCATAAGGTTAATTGAACACTGGGAAAACCTAGGGGCTTTAAGGAGATTACATGTTCTCCTGAAAAAATGCATTCTTACCGACAGCACCCACCTTACTTAGCATGAGCCTCTGTGTGACGGAGGAGGACTGAGACCTCACTGATATACAAAGATGGCCTTAATCAGGAGCATCTGTCTTTGAAAAGCCTTCTTCCTCCTTGCATTCCTTTAATCTTTTCCTGCACAGAAGGTAGCTGCTTGTTCCTTACCTCGCAAGATGAGCTTTGAAGCTGAGCATCGTTTGCCTTCTGTTCCTGTCTGTCTTCATCTTTGCCTCCTTTTCTTAAGGGCTCAGATTGCCCCTCCATCAAATGAGAGAGTTGGAATAGTTGTTCTGCCAAGTAGCTTCCTGCTATAACATTTTGCGATCAAATGATAAAATTATTTATTTATTAATCTTGTATTTTTCCATCTTCAGTTAATAGCTTTAGTACAATAATATTCATAACTTCTTATTTGGTGAGCATTGTTTAAGGGTCTACCATGTGCCTGGCACTGTTAGCTGCTGGGCATACAGTGTCGGACTTGAGCGAGGAAAACCTCAGACACTTACTAGTTCTGTGATCCTGGGCAAGTTCCTTAACCTCTGCCTACCCCAGTTTCCCCATCTGTAATATAAGGATAATATAACATCAGAGTTGTTGTCAGATTTGAATGGGATAATATCTCTAAAGTGCTTTTTTTTTTTTTGGCGAACCTTACTCTGTCGATGTTGGCAGTTGTTATCTAAGTTACAAGATGGTGCAGTTTCTAGAGCACAGGACCTAGAGTCCTGAATTCAAATCGTAGCCCTGTGACCCTGGGCAAGTCACTTAACCTCTGGGATTAAGAATAATGCCTACCTCCCAAGGTTGTTGTGAGCATAAAATGAGATAACGTTTGCATAAATGTTATCTGTTGTTATTCCCAGTCCAGTGTTGCTTCTCTCCTCTGTTCACCTCACCCTTATTAGCACCCTCAGACAAGGAAAGGAAAGAAAATTAAAATCTGAACGTTGCCTATTGTTAGCATCTCTGGCAGAGGGTTTGGTATAGAGAAGGTGGAAATTATGTATTCAAATGAGGGGAGGGGGATTATTTGCAGTTTTTATTAATTCCACATGTCATCATTGACTCCTGTTATCCAAATTAACAATAAATGAAAAATAACCTCAAATAGAGAGTTGGCATTGGTAAGTCAGTATGGTCATTTTATGTGCAACTGATTTTCTCACTGAATACAAAGGTTTCATTCTCATCATCCTTAGCACATTTCTAGGTGTGTAACTCACAAGGAACGTTGGTAATATTTATTTATCTCTGGACCAATTACAACAAACCTTTTCCAGTGCAGCAGTATTTCTCTTGGCTTTTGAAGTTGTCAGTAGTAGAGGGAAGGAAGCCTGGCCAAAAACCCCCACCACCTTTATTGACAAGTTCTTTAAAAAAAAACCTAAAAAACAATTTTCCAGTGAGAGTGGTAGGATGCTTAGAAGAACCATGAGTTTACGTTATTTTATATACTTAATAAATCCTTGTGTGTCTTAGGCAAGAAAGATTGATTATCTGCGCTGTGGGGTACACAGTCATGTGACAGGCCACATGCTGGAGTAACTGTTTTCTATAAATGTCTCTAAACCAGAAACTCGGGAAAAGAAATTTATGTGCCAGATAGAGTAATCTGAACCAATTACATAAGATGAGACCAACACCATGGAAGGCAAAAAGCTTGTGAAATAACATCTGAGAAGCTAAATGCTGAGGGCCTGCAGTCAGTGTCCCCCCCACCCCCCAGGTCCTGTTCACAGGCCTGGGGCAAAGAGAGCAAGCAGTCTCACAGATTTGTGCTGTAGTGTCCCACCATGGGGACCCCTGCCCAGGCCCTCCACAGCAGTGACTGAGGCTGAATCGCTCCCTTATCCCATGAGGTCAACTAACTTTGCTTCTTTCTAGCCTCCCTCTCCCCAGAAATAGTAATCAGAGAAAGAAACAGAGGTTGGGTAACCACCTGGGGAGGTGTTGTAAAAAGGATTTTTCTTTTAGTAGATTGGACCCGATGACCTTGGGGTCCTTCCAATTCCAGTATTCTTTAATGCTGTGACAAAAAGAAAAGTCATTCTATTTGAATGTTGACCTTCCAGAGAGCTGGGACTGAGGCCCAAGGGATGCCTGGGAACAGAGGCAGCATGAGTTCACAACCTAGGATAGGAGTTTCAGAGTGAACAGGAAAAAAAACACATGGGACATAGCCCTACATGGAAGAGGAAGAGATGTAAGAAACCTTAGGAGACCCCACATTGCCCACCAGTTATTATTCTATATCCCTTCCTTCTTAGCTAAATTGCTTGAAAAAGTCATCTCTTTGGGTTTTTTTTTTTTTGAGGGAGGAAGGAAGGTCATTTGGGGTTAAGTGACTTGCCCAAGGTCACACATAGCTAGTAAGTGTCAAGTGTCTGAAACTGATTTTGAACTCAGGTCCTTCTGAGTCCGGGGCCTGTGCGGTATTCACTGAGCCATATAGCTGTAACAAAAACAACAAAGAAGCCCTCTTTTCTCAAGCAGTGTGATTTCTAGCCTTCCCACTCAACTGAAACTGTTCTCTCCAGAGTGACCAGCTATCTCTTCTTAATTTCCGAATCTGATGATAATTTCTCAGGCCTTATCTGTCTTGACCTCTCTTCGGCAGTTGACATTGTTGACTGCCTTGGACACTCTCTCCTTGGGTTTTGGTGACTTTGCCCTCTTGTTTCTCCTCCTACTTGTTGGTTTATTCTCAGACTCCTTAGCCAGATCTTCCTCCATACTATACCAACTGACTGTTGGTATCCTCAGTCTTATGTATCCTAGGGCCTGCGCCATTTTTCTGCATCCATATTATACCCACTCAGTTGGTGTCCGGCAGTGCTATATGTCCTGGGGCCTATGCCATTTTTCTGCATTCGTACTATACCCACTGGGCTGGTGTCTGGCAGTGTTATATATCCTGGGGCCTACGCCATCTTTCTGCATCCGTACTATACCCACTCAGTTGGTGTCAGTGTTATATATCTTAGGCCTCTTCTTTCCCCTTTATAGCCTCACACTTGGTAATCTCATGAGCTCCCGTAGGTTCAGTTAACATGTCCATGCACATCATTCCCAGATCTATTTATCCTGTCCTATTCTCTCTTTGAGTTCAAGAACTCCATCATCATTTGCATGTTGGACATTTCAGAATGTCCACAACAGAATTCAACAGTTTCCCCCTCAAACTTACCCTGCTTCTGAATTTTCCCTATTGCTGTTGAGGGCTCTGCTATCCCATAAGTTACCCCATTTTACAATCTTGGGATCATCAACATTTCTGTCTCACTCACCCCATGAATCCAGCTGATTTCTATAGCACATCTTTTATATGTTCCATTCTCTCCATCTACATAGCCATCAACCTAGTTCTAGCCCTCATTGCTTCTTACCTGGAGTATTGAGCAGTCTTCTAAATGGACTTCCGTCCTGTAGTCTCTCGCCAGTTGAATTCGTCCTCCACACAGGTACCAAAGTGATCTTCCAAAAGCAAACCTGTCATCGTCATCTTCATCACACCCTACGCAGTAAACTATGGGCTTCCCATTACCTCTGGAATCAAACATGGAGTCCTCTGTTTAGCCCTTTGGAACCTGACCCCTTCCTGCCTTTCCAGTCATGGCATCACTTTGTTGATGTTGTGGTCCTCTTCGAGAACAAAGGACAAACAGCAAGTCTTCTTATGTTTTACCCCTTTTAATGCATTCCACTATTCCAGTATGCCAGCTTGCTTTCCATTGCATCCGTGCTGTCTCCCAGCTGTGTGTCTTTGCATTGTCTCCCACACTTGGAATGTTCTACTTCATCACATTGCCTATCTCTGAGAATCCTTGGCTTTCTTGAAGCCTCAGAGCCAGTGCCATCTCCTGCAAGACGCCTTTTCCCACTTCCATTCCAAGGCTGACTTTTATCTATACCGTATTTATCCTTTACGTATTAATTTGTGTTGTTCTCCCCTCCCCCTTACAATGTGAGCTCCTTAAGGGCAGGGATTGCTTTCTGCATTTTCTTGCTTAATGCATCCCTGGCACCTAGTAAGGGCTTCGTAGGTGCTTTTCATTGATTGCTATATGACTAGATAGTGCGGACTGAATAGCCGAACATTTCCCTAGAACAATTCCCTAGAGCTCTGGAAGACATGCGAGTGCTACAAAGTTGAAATTTGTTTTTGAGGGTTGCTTTTTTATATGTTATGAATGGGCACTGCTTGGCCAGCTTTTTAATCATTGACTAATTTGCTAATTATGAGTGCTGGCTAAATGTTTTGTGTATAACAGCCTTCACAGGAAGCGCTCTTTCAGAATCCTTCTTTTGTCTTTGTCTGGAGAAAAACAGAGGCTTTTCAGCTCAAATGGACTCCCTGGGTCTTTCGCTTTCTCAGCCTAGAGCTCAGGGCCGAGCAGTCAGTTGGATGACTGTTTCACATCCCATGGTGAGAGTTGATATAATTTGGCAGCAGATGACTGGCGTGTGTTCATCACCTATGTAGCTTCCAAAAGATGAAAACCTTTGGACGTAGAAGAAAGACAACTTTGTTATCCGATAGGTGGTCGTTGTGTCACTGGTCTCATTTATTGTAACATAACCTGGTGGAATGGAGTTTAGTACCTGTTTAGGCCCTTTTACATATCGTGCTATTATGTGACTATATATATATACGTATATAAATCTGTTATGTGACTGTATATACATACATATATACGCAGAGTTTATACTTTGACACCATTATTTCATGTTTTTTGCTTCATGCCGCTGACATAGACTTAAAAAGTTGTATGCTAGGTTTTTTATTTTGAGCAAGTTACTTCACCCTTATTTTCTCACCGAGGAGAAAGGTGAGGAGGCTGGCCTACATGACTTCTTCGGCCCCTTCAACTCCAAAATTCTAGATGATGAGAAACCGTATTTTCCCAAATAATGTACCTTATAAATTGATCTTCGCTTAACCGTAGTCCTGAGCACTTTAAATTTGCCTGAGCCCTAGCTTTCTTCATTTGTAAAACCAGTGAGGAGGTCTCAAAGGTCATGTCTAGCTCTCAAATGGATTTTTAAAAATGGTCAATGACAATATCGAAATGCAAGCATGAATATTTAAAGTGCGGAAGAAAAAGTCAGTACTCTGTTCATTGGCCACAAATTTGTCAGAAGTATTTATGGTTTGTAAATCCAAGAATTTAATGAAAAAGAAATAGAGATTTAAATGAATAGGCTTTACCTCTGCTTTTGAAAGTCTTGGACTGAAGCCATTCCTGCTTATTTTTTTGTTTTGTTTGACAAAAACTCCAGGGAAGAAAATAGAAAGGAGTCTGGAAGGAATTAAGCTTGGATAGCATCTCACACCATATCTCACAATCAGCTCCAAATAAATATACGGCCTGTATATAAAAAGTCAAGTCATAAATGAATCAGAGGAGCTGGAAAGGCAATATCTTTTTAAAACTATGGATGGGAAGAGAATTCTTGACAAAGGTGGTCATAAAAGATATGTGGTATCTTTTATAGCTATATGTCTTAAAAGATAGTAGAGATGATCCTAAAAGATCAAATGGATACTTTTGATTATACAAAACTGAGAAGTTTTAACACAAGCACATTGCACTTCGAATAGAAAGAGGGAAGAATCTTTGCGGAAACTTTTTCCAATAAAGGTCTGATATCCAAGATGATTGAGGAAGTGATCTCAGCGTATAAGAACAAGAGCCATTCCTCTCTTGGTTACGCATTCTCCTGGCACGTAGTAGGTCCTTAGTAAACATTTGTTCAGTTGTATTACATTCCGACATTTTGCCAACTAGCAGTTAGGGAAACTCACAACTCCTCCATATCCTGACGTCTCAGGAGCAAGAGACCAAGAAGGTCAGGGAGGTGATGGCTTGAGTTAAGCTTCAGAAGGCAGGGCTGAAAGCATAAGCCAGTACACCAGCATGGATTATACTCAGTTTATTCAGCAAGTATAAAAGTAAAAATGGTGTCAGTAAAAGAAATACAGGTAAGATCCGATGAACGTTCACTTCCTTGCTGTTCCCTGAATGCCTTAGACTCCCTCATTCTTAGTGGTTTTTCAGGAATGTGTTTCCTTAATTGGAATTTCTGGAGGGTGTCTTAAGGTAACAGACCTTATACTCAGGATTCTTCCTTGCCTTTGGTATTTGGATTAAGAATTGACTAAATTGGTGATTGAAATTATTCCTTAAAGCCATTTGATAGTTCCTGTCATTTGGAATAACCTGGTGCCTGGAGGTGGGATGGGGAGAGAAGGGGAAAGGAATTACGCCTTGTTTTTTCCCCTAGACCACTGAATGTCATTAAAATACTGTTTG
Source organism: Notamacropus eugenii (assembly GCF_028372415.1). Classification (NCBI taxonomy): domain Eukaryota; kingdom Metazoa; phylum Chordata; class Mammalia; order Diprotodontia; family Macropodidae; genus Notamacropus; species Notamacropus eugenii. The sequence continues at coordinate 464,666,976 of NC_092875.1, read as the reverse complement.
TCAGCTCCATAAATGTCCAAGGATGTTAAATTTAAATCCTAAAGGAGGGTTGGGGGTGGAGGGAGCAAGAGATGTGTTAAAAGACTGGTGATTTATGTTCCATCCTGAATAACACATTCCACTATTTCTGGTGTGTTTGTATCACCTTTCCCAGTGGTGACAAAACACCCTACTTCCTACACAAAAACCCTTATGCAAAGAGAATGATATCTTTTTGAGAGAAAGGTAAAAGTTAACTAATTTTGTAGCAAACTAAACTTGGCTTGGGGGTAGAGAGAAGTCAGTATAGCACCACCATAGCTTCCTAGTTCATAATCCATACATTTAGAGCTCCGAGCACCATTAGAACTCATCTGGCCGAACTTTCATCTTCTAATTGTGGAAACTGAGGATCACAGAGATTAGGGGCTCGCCCTTCACTGGATGCCACGGTCACAGGATTGGCATTGGAACCTAGATTCTCTAATTCTAATCTAGCTGTTCCCACACCTGTTGTGTTAGAAACAGAAATGTGTGTATTTTTAAGCTGGCTTTTAAATAATCTTTGGAGAAGATCTTAAAAACCAGGACAATGTTTAATGTTCTCTAGGCAGGATCCTTATATTAAAACAAGCAGTGAAACTGATAAAAATTGATCTTTCTACATAAGCCGAAAATGTGCAGAGGGACAAAAAGTCACTGAGAGAATTCTTTTTTCGGCCTATAAAACATCCTTTATTTTTCTTTGGGCTTCTCTTTCTTATTTTCTCACTTGATTTCTCCTAAGACTTTTTTCTCTGCAAGTACCTGAGCTGAAGTGGTCTCTGTTGTCACCATTGAATTTACCCTAGTCTAATGACTCATCTAGGGCACCTAGATATTTGGCAAGAGATATTTGAACACACATTTGGGGAGCTGTTATGTCACTCTAGGGCGTGGGGGGCTTTCTGAAATGCATTCTGCAATGTGTACCTTTTGTTAGAGCATAGTTCAGTTTTGGATAACAGGAAGTACCATTTTTGGATATAGAGGGTCAGAAATCTTTATCTGATTTACCCAAGACAACATAGGTAGTAAGTGGCAGAAACCAGTATATGAACCCAGGTCTTCCAACTCTAAATGCAGTGCTTGTTCTACTAAGTCAGGGCATCTTTAGTAAAATCTTAGGCTCCTAAGTCAAAGTTACCTGTTATATGATTGTTTTTCAGTCATATCTGACTCTTCATGATCCCATTTGGAATTTTCTTGACAAAGATTTTCCATTTCCTTTTCTAGCTCATTTTACAGATGAGAAAACTGAAGCAAACAGGGTGAAGTAATTTGCCCGGGGTCACACAGCTAGCAAGTGTCTGAGGTCAGATTTGAACTCAGGAAGATGGGTGTTTCTGACTCCAGGCCCAGCACTCGATCCACTGTGCCACCTCACTGCCCAGTGTGTGATTACTGACTGTGGTTAGTTAGGACAGCCATTGTGCGAGTCAGCACATCAGAGTGCTGCAGAAAAGGGAGTTACTGGAAATCATGATCCCATGAAATGATGGTGGCAGGTAATGAGTAGAGAGGAAAGGTGGCTAAGCAGCCATGAGAAAGCAGCGCATTTTTATCGTGGGATGTTCCTGCCATGGCGGTATCTCTGCCCCTGTGCCCTCCAGTCTCCAGGGCTTGTCTCTTGCTTTTCATTCATCCTGCCAAGTTCTTTGTACATTGTCAGGGTACGTGACCAGACATAGCTGTACGTGAGTGTATGTGAGACACAGGCCCTTTCCCTCATTCATTTCCACTCTCCCCCTTAACATCTCTTGTTCCTTAGGTTGGCTGATGACTGCTTCCTAGCCTTGCCTCCTTTGGGCTCCCTCTGTTCAGTGCCCCCATCTGGCTCTAGTGGCCTCTGCCCTCTCTTTTGTTCTAACTCTTCCACCCTTCCAGCCTGTCTTACATGCGATAACAAGAAAACACCAAAATTAACATTTCCCAGAAATTGCTGCATCACAGCTGAATGGGAAGAAATGCGGACAAAATTATTCACTGGGTTGGTCTTTTGTTAGTTTAAATTAAAATTGTTCAGCCTTCATTCAAACCATTAGTGTCCATAAGCAGATGATAATGTCCTGAAATTTCTACCACTGTGTTAAATTTGATTCATCCTCTTGGAATTTTCCAGAAAGGACTCAGGTTACTAGTTTTAAGGTGCTTGGCTTTTCCTAAACTCACTCATGCCTGTCCTTCACAAAAGAAAGAGAAACAGAAACAGAGGCAGCACAGTGTAGTCGTTAGGTTACTAGACATGGAGTCAAGAAGACCTGACGCAAATCCCACCTCAGATACTTTATACCTGTTTGACCTTCGGCAAATTATTTAAGCTTTCTCTGCCTCAACTTCCTCATTTGTAAAATGAGGGGAGTCAATCTCATTGGCCTCTGGGGGCTCTTCTAGCTCCATCACCCTTTGATTGGCTAACCATTCTAACTTCTAGGAAACATTTTATGATGTCTCCAGATAGGATAACAGCAACAGATTTTAAGAGAGTCTGGGGAAAGGACAGTGTCACGATTTCTTTTTCTTTTTTAATCTCAGCATGGCTGCTCTTCTAGGTACTGTGTGGACAGAAATTCCCAAAGAATGCTGTTCACTGCCTGATGGACCTTGAGGCCTCAGTTTCTGTTTCCAAGGAAAGTTTCATAGGCAGATTAAAATATGGGACTGATTTATCCTAGTCGTTATTAACTCTTATATCAACCGTGCAAGGTTAGAAGCTTGAGGTGAAAAAATGATGAGTCAACCCATCCCTCACTATAGAGGATGGTTCTTGAGGATCAGTTTCTCAGGGATAATCCGTGTAGTTCATTAAATATATATTAAGCCCCTGGCATTTATAAGTCGCTGCCCTGGGTGTTAGGGATACAGAGATAAAAATCAAAAAGGCTCCGTCCCTGCCCTCAGGGAGCTTGTATTCCTCAGGGAAAATATATCATGTAAACAGAGAAGTAAATATAATCATAATTTTTATATAATGTTTATCCATAAACTGTGTATTAATGTACACATGATAAATTGATGTATTCCTGGAATTATGTATATTAACATATAAATATAATATATTTTATGTATTACTGTACTGGATATCTCCCCCCTCAAAAAATGTGTATATGATATATGTGTGTGTGTGTGTGTGTGTGTGTGTGTGTGTGTGTGTGTGTGTGTGTGTGTGAGAGAGAGAGAGAGAGAGAAAGAGAAAGAGACTGTTGACCACCAGGAAATCAGGAATAGCTTTGTATGGCAGGTGTTCCTGAGCTAGGTATAAAGCTCAGGATTCTGGGAGGCAAAGGTGATAAAAGAGGATGTTGTGGGCACTGGGGAGAGTCTCTGTGAAAGCCCTGGGACAGAAGATACAGTGCTGAGTTCAGAGAACGGCTGGTGGACCAATTTGGCTAAAATGTGGAGTGCTTGAGAGGAAATAATATTAACGATTGTCTGGAATGGTAGGTTGGAACCAGATTGTGCAAGGCTCTAAATGCCAGGCTGAGGAATTTATTTCTTATTCTAAATACAAAAGCGACTCACTGACAGTTTCTAAGGAATTGATTGACACCATCAGACCTGTGCCTCAGGAACTTTTTTTTTTTTTTTTTGGCAAGTAATGTGGAGAATGAATTAGAGAGGAGAAAGACTGAAGCAGAGAGACCAATTAAGAGGCGATTAGGAGGCCAGGCAGGAGGTGACAAGGGGCCTGAGCTATAGCAGTGGCTTCGTGAATGCAACAAAGGGGAAAGAAGTAAGAAATATCGTGGTGGGAGAAGGAACAAGACTTGGCAATTGACAGGATAAAAGGGCTGTAATTCAAATTTTATCCACAATTTGACCCTTCCCTTCCAGGCTTATTTCCGCTACTGTCAGCAACCAATAGGACTTCTCTCCATCCACTAAACACTCATCATTGTGTGTTTATGGCCAGCGCATTTGCTTGTACTTTTAGTCTGCTTGTAATTCTTCCCCCCAGTGACTATCTTTTTAAGGTCTAGCCACAAAGATCACCTCTTCAGTAAGGTCTCACCATAATACCTGGCTTTTCTGAGCCCCTGCACCCTTTAGTTGGTAGTGTTCATGGAATCTCTCAAAACTGATCTTGCAGTGAGGATGTTTAGACCGTGTGCCTCATCTTCCATCCCGGACCACAGACTCCATGAGGACAAAGCCTGGTAGCACCTGAATTAGATTGTAGAAAAGAATAAGAACCTCTAATATACATTGCTGTATGTTGAAAAGTCTGATTGGCAGCAGTACCTGTCAGTGAATATGGGACAATTTTTGTATCAGTCTCAAGCAAGGGCTAGACTAGCAAGTAGTGTTCAGCTAGGATGATGCTACCTTCCACAGAAATAGAGAAATTTGGTAGAAGGAGAGATAATGAGTCCTGTTTTGGGCATACTGAGTTTGAGTCTGTCTCCGGGACATCCAGTCTAAGAAGCACTTGGTGATGGGAATTGGACTTCAGGGGACTGGGGCTGGATGTATAGATCCGGGAAGCTTCTGTGAAGAGATGTTAATTAAACTCAGTGGATGCCGATGAGAGAGAAGAGAGCCCGAGACTGAATGAATGCATGCTTTCTTATTTCCCTTGACAAGACCTTCTCATGGTTTCAGACTGTAAAGTAACATTTGAATCTTCGCTCATTGTTATTTTCATAGCTTTCTGAATTTCATGTGTGGGGCCTAATTCTTCACTCCCTAGTTTGTGATGTAGAGGAATGAGTATCAGAAGATAGCTTTGGGTTTTTTTTTTGTTGTGGTTCAAATAGATTTTATTTTTTGTTTCACTTTCAACTTTCACTTTTATAAGATTTTGTATTCCAAACTTTTCTCCCTTGCCTCTTCCCAGGACATCAAGCAGTCGGGCACAGGTTATGCATGTACAGTACAAATATACATGTACAATATTAATCATATCTGCACTTTAGTCATGTTGTGAAAGAAGAATCAGAGCAAAAGGAAAAAGCCACAAAAGAGAAAAAAGGTGAAAATAGTCTGCTTTCATCAGTATCCAGACTCCATAGTTCTTTCTCTGGGTGTGGCATTTCCCGTCACGATTGTCTTGCGTCATTGCATTGCTGAGAGGAGCTATCGTACTTGATCATGGGACAGTGTTGGTGTTACCGTGTGCAGTGTTCTGGCTCTGCTGACTTCACTCAGCATCAGTTCATGTAAGTTCTTCAGGGTTTTTCTGAAGTTCACCAATTCATCATTTCTCATAGCACAATATTTTTCCGTTACAGTCATAAACCACAGCCCGTTCAGCTATTCCCTGATTGTTGCATATCCCCTCAATTTCCAATTCTTTGCCATCACAAAAAAAAAAGGTGCCATAAATATGTTTGGACACGTGGGCCCCTTTCGCTTTTTTATGATCTCTTTGGGATACAGATAGTGGTATTGCTGGATCAAAGAGTATATAGTTTTGTAACCCTTTGGACATAGTTCCAAATTGTTCTCCAGAATGATTGAATGAGTTCACAACTTCATTGACAATGCCTTAGTGTTCCAGTTTTCCCACATCTTCTCCAACTTTTATCATTTTCCTTTTCTGTCATATTAACCAATCTGATGGGTGTGAGGTGATATCTCAGAGTTGTTTTAATTTGTATTTCTCTAATCAGTAGTGATTTGGAGCATTTTTTGATATGACTACAGAGAGCTTTAATTTCTTCATCTGAAACCTGCCTGTTCATATCCTTTGACCATTTAGCAATTGGGGAATGGCTTTTATTCTTACAAATTTGACTCAGTTCTCTATATATTTGAGAAATGAGGCCTTTATCAGAAACAGTGGCTCTGAAAATTGTTTCCCAGCTTTCTGCTTTCCTTTTCATCATGGTTGCATTGGCTTTGTTTGTGGAAATTTTTTTTTTAATTTCATGTAATCAAAATTATCCATTTTGCATTTCATAATATTCTCTATCTCTTTTTTGAATATAAATTCTTCACTTCTTCATAGATCTGGCAGGTAAACTATTCCTTGCTCTCCTAATTTGCTTATGGTATCCACCTTTATGTCTTAAGTCATGTACCCATTTTGACTTTATCTTGGTATAGGGTGAGATGTTTGTCTATTCCTAGTTTCTGCCATATTGTTTTCCAATTTTCCCAGCAGTTTTTGTCAAATTGTAAGAAGACTTGTAAGTTATAAAGACTCCTAGAAGCTGGAGTCTTTGGGCTACTGTAGTCATTGATTGCTGTGTTTTGTGTACCTGGTGTATTCCACTGATCTACCACTTTTTTTTTTTTTTAGCCAGTACCAAACAGTTTTGATAATTGCTGCTTTATAATGTGGCTTGCAATCTGGTATGGCTACCCACCTTCTTTTGTTCTTCCAGATGAATTTTGTTATTTTTTTCCAGCTCTATAGAATAATTTTCTGTAGTTTGATATGGCACTGAATAAGTAAATTAGTTTAGGTAGGATTGTCGTTTTTATTCTATTAGCTTGGCCTGCTCATGAGTAATTTTTTTTTCCAGTTGTTTAGATCTGACTTTATTTGTGTGAAAAGTGTTTTGTAATTATGTTCATATGGTAGTTGCCTACAGTTATTTTAAATGGAATTTCTCTTTCTATCTCTTGCTACTGGACTTTGTTGATAACATATAGAAATGATTATGATTTGAGTTTATTTTATATCCTGCAACTTGGCTAAAGTTGTTAATTATTTCAGGTAGTTTTTTAGTTGATTCTCTAGGATTCTCTGAGCATGCTATCCCATGATCTGCAAACAATGATAGCTTTGTTTCCTTATTGCCTGTTGGAATTCCTTCAGTTTCTTTTTGTTTTATTGATAAAGCTGGCATTTCTAGTACAATATTGAATAATAGTGATAGGCATCCTTGTTTCACCCCTGATCTTACTGGGAAAGCTTCTAGCTTATTATCTCCATTACAAACAATATTTGCCAGTGGTTTTAGATAGATATTGCTTTTCATTTTTAAGGAAAACTCCATTTATTCCTATGTTCTCTAGTGTTTTAAATAGGAATGTGTCTTGTATTTGTCAAAAGCTTTTTCTACGTCCATTGAGATAACCATATGATTTCAGCTAGTTTTATTACTGATATGGTCAATTATGCTGATAATTTTCCTAATATTGAACCAACCCTGCATTTATGGTAAAAATCCCACCTGGATATTGTATTGTCCTCATGATAAATTGCTGTAATCTTTTTGCTATTATTTTATTTAAAATTTTTGCATCAATACCCATTAGGAAAATTGCTCTATAATTTTATTTCCCTATTTTGGCTCTTCCTGGCTTAAGTATCAGCACCATATTTGTGTCATAAAAAGAATTTGGCAGGACTCCCAGAAGATGGCTTTGAGCCCCATCTCTACCACTTTCTAGTTATCTGTCCTTTTGTCAAGTCAGTTAAATTCTGAGCCTCTGCGCAACCTAGGATTCTAGATTTAGAGGTAGCACGAATCTTAGAGGAAATCAGATCCAATTCCCTCATTTTACAAATGGGGAAACTCAGGACCAAAGGGGTTAAGTAATTTTACCCAAGGTCACACGGAGGACATAAATAGCCAGAAGCAGAATTTTGGACCCAAGGTCACCATCTTAGACCCAACACTTTTTCCCTTGTACTATACTACCTGTCTCTCAACAACCCTAAGTAAGCTGTGGGGTGCTATATACATGTCAGCTAGTATTATTATCCTACCCAGTCTCTTCTGCCCATTCCTTTTCCAATTTCTGTCCAGAAATACTGGTTTATCTCCTTTGTGTGTGTATCTTTCAGATTCTCCAGCTCCCCGTGGTTTCTGGTCCCTAGGAAAGCTGGGTTTGGGGAGATCGGTTCTCTCATGATAGGGACAGAATGACAGAAGACTTTGGGAGTGGCAGTGGTTAATGGTCATTCACACATCTAGAGCTAGCAGGACCCCAGAAGGGATCCCTAATGCAAACCCTTCAGATTATAGAGGAGGACACCAGATCCTCAGGAGGGTAAGCAATTTGTCCAAAATCTCAGAGGTGAGGTTGAACCAAGTTCTTCTTGACACCAAAGGTAAACCTTCTCTTTTAAATGTACCATCTGCCTCCCAGTAAGAAGTTTACCTTCAACTGAAAAAATTCTAGCCATGTCAGAATGCTGCAGAAAAGGGATTTACTGGAAGTCATGATCCTCTCCACTAACATTTTAAGTATTAAATCCTAGAGAGAACCACCCCCCCCCCCATCATCTTTCTTTATGAATCAATAATGAATGTACTAAGTATCCCACATGGTTTCTTTTGCCAGTCTTACCCTTTGACCAGTATGTATTTCTGAGTTTTCTAGGACATTGTGTAGGGAAGATTTTTTTCTCTTGTCAGGAAATGATGAGCTTTCTTCTCTCTACTGTTATGAAACAGTCACCTACTTACAAAGAGAAGAAAACCTATGCTCCTTCTTTATTCTCACTGGGTCATAAGCCCAACAGGAACCAAAGTGACCAGAACACTCTGGACATCCCATGTTTGCCAGTGTATCTCCCAGAGGCACACTTGGATGAGTCAGCCATGTTATTAAACTTTGTTAACAACAGTGTGAGGAGGGTGAGTTAGGGACAGTCCCTCTAACCAGAGGAGAATCCCCAGCATACATGAACCTCTCGTACTTCACATGATGAACATCGAAATGTCATCTCTTCTGTGGCAGCTTCTCTTTTTTAAATTAATGCCAGGCTGATCCTCTGGCCTAGGAGTTTGGAAACTGGCTCATTGGCACCTCCTGCTGCCACCTCAAACATTTAAATAGCTACATAAGGTTTGAGATAGGTGGTCCTGTTATAACTCGTTCCATTTTACAGATGAGGAAATGGAGACTCAAAGAGATTAATTATGATGATAATTTTCCTAATATTGAACCAACCCTGCATTGCTGGTATAAATCCCACCTGGATAGTGTGACTTGCCCTAGATTTACACAGCTGTTAAACATCTGAGTTGGCGTTTGAACCCAGGAAGGTTGCCACAATATTCCATACTACTTCTCAAATAAAAATTTGGTTCCATTGCATTGTGCTGTATTAACCTGCCGTTCCGTGCTTCTCAGACATACAGTATCACTAGAAGGTTATCAATGTTAAAATGGTGGGCTTTTTGGTTTAGGGAAAAGCTTGTCTCTCACATGCAGAAAAAATCATACAGAGTTAATTCAGAGACACTGTGACAGAAATAACATTATTCAGTGACCATCTTAATATTATCAAGCAAGCTAGACAACAGGGAGACGTTTGCTCACCACAGGCCTCTACCACTATCATAGAATGTGTCTGGGCCAGAGTTCCAGTGAAATATAGATTCCTCGTAGGTGGTAGAATTCTTCAGATATTACTAATTGCTGGTGACATTATGCTGATTGATTGCGTCCTGGAGCATTGCATAGTCTCCTCCATGAGATATTGATTACTCAAAAGAATTTTACATAACTATCCAAAGCCATTTGGAGAAACAATTGCAAGTGTCCAGATTATGATGTGAATTTGGATTAACAGCACATAGAGCTGGTCCATCAATACATGTCCTGGATGGACTCTGCAAAGGAACAACGGTATGGGCCCAGAATTGAATAGGAGGAGTGGAGTGGACTCGATTGGGGTGGGAAATTGTGCAAAATAATAGGTGCATTAAAACTCTGAACTAATGGAGCAACCAGCAGCACTTCCCCAGGAATTCACCAGTGTTTCTCTTTGGATTTAAGGAGTAGGGGTCCGTGAATGAGAATGCGTGTCGACAGCAGTTTGGTATTCAACAGAATAATCATACTTCTGTTGCAGTTTTCAGAGAGGTGAAAGGTGCCACTTAAACCTAATGATTCAGGTAATTAGTGTAGAATCCACTATAGATGTTGGCACTTGGTTGCCCTGGAGACAGTGCAGCATTTCGTGTATGTTCTGAGGCATGTAATTACTTACAACAGCATTCGAATCTTTGAAGCATTTCTATGTCATGCTAAATTCTATATGTCAGGTACTTATTTTGTCCTAGAGAATTTTCACATTCTAGTTTTTTGTGTTTTATGTTTATTGTGATTTATAAATATGCTAATTGCGTTGAGTCTCAGAATACTACAAAAGTGAAATATACAGTAACTCTTAAAATCAGTCCAACTATCTATAGTAGAAAAATAAAATGGATGAAAAATGTTATTGCCCAAATTATTACAGGACACTTTATGAGCAGCCTTTTGAATCTTGTTGTCTAGGTACTGCTACTACTAATTAATTAGCACTTTTGAAGCACTTTGGGGCTGCTAGGTGGCACAGTGGATAGAGTGCTCTGGAGTCACAAAGACTCATCTTCCTGAGTTCAAATCCGGCCTCAGATACTTATTAGCTGTATGATCCTGGGCAAGTCACTTAACCCTGTTTGCCTCATTTCCTCATCTGTAAAATGAGCTGGAGAGGAAAAAGGCAAGACCATTGCAGTATCCCTGCACTGATACCCTCCAGACAGCAAAAGCATCAGAGGAACGTTTCCAGAGAGTTGGATGAGTCCTCTTGTCTATCTGTGCGTGATAGTGTCTAGAGCAGCGTAGGGGTCCGTGCAGCCCTTCTGGAATGTGAGTCTGTATTTGATGAGGGAAATTAGAATAAGAAGGGGAAGGCAAGTTGGCCCCTAGAGCAGAACTGGAGAACAAGGAGTGTCATCTCACCTTAGAGGTCAAGGGGGGAAAGGGTTAAACATGTTGGGAACATGGCAGAAATCATTGATAGAACTACAATTTAAGGTGGGAGACCAGAGGAAAATGGGATCTAAAATATAAAGCAACCAGTTTTGGCTTCAGGCAGCTTTGGAAGAGTCATTTCAACCTAGATGTCAGGGTTGTGGTCAATTTTATTTTTATTTTTTCATTACAAGGAAAGATTTCGGGAAGGTAGCCACAATTGGGAAATGATTCTAATTTACTTTAAACACGTAAGTAAAAGTTATTAATGGTAGCTGGGGTGAAAAAGAATGCTGATTTGGAGTTAGAGGCCTGGGGTTCAAATCCTAGCTACGTGCTTCTTCTTTGACCTTAGCTAACATTGTTTGACATCTTTGGGCTCAGCTTTTACACTTCATCTGTTATATGAAGGGATTGAACTAGTTTCCATCTGAGATCCCTTCCACCTCAGAATCTCTGATCCTGTGACTTCCCCTGTGCCACTACTCCAACTATAAATAATAATTGGCATTGTTTGCATCTCATCTCTCCCATGAGACTGAGTTCTTTGAGATCAGAGAATGCCTTTTACCTTTTCTGTATCTCAGGGCTTAGCACAGTGCCCGGCACAGGATAGACACTTGATAAAAATTTATTAACCGACTATTGACAACTGACCTACTCCGCTGTTTCTCTCAAGTTGGGTTCCAACAGTTTCTCAAACACAGCATGACCCAAATTGCACTCATCACCTTTTTTTCTAAATCCATTCCTCCTCCAAATTTTCCTAATTCTGTGAAGGCCACCAGCTTCCTCCAAGGTCCAAAAACCTTAGCTGGCTTTGACTCTTCCCTTTCTTTCACCAACATTTAATCAGGTCCTACTGATTCTACCTCTACACCATCTCTTGAATTTTGCATCCATCCCTTTTCTCCATCCGTAGAATTTCAGAATTGGAAAAGACCTCAAAGACAATCTTGTCTAGCCTACACACTTCATCACCCTCATTACCATTTTCCTGTAATTAGCCTCTTAACTGGTCTCCCAGACTTGGAGAGTCACTCCTGGGTCTTGAGCTAGAAAGGACCTCAGGAACAAACTAGTCCAACCTCTTCATTTTCCAGTTGAGGAAACAAAGGCTGAGGAAGGCCCAATAACTTGCTCAAGGTCACACAGGTAGGTAGTGGTAGAGACCTTGTCTAAGGCAGAGGACTGAGCAGGTCACTCTGTTGCCCAGAAATCTTCATTGGTCCCCTCTTTCTCATAGAATGAAACAAAAACTATTCCATGGTCTGGATCCAATCCTCCCTGCCGCTTCAACTTTATTTCATGTTGCTGTCCTTTATACACCCTACATTCTAACCCAGCTGGACTACTCACTATTCCTTGAATTCAATGTGCCACTTCCCTCACCTGTGAATTCACACAGGCCATTCCTCATGCTGGAACCTTATGTCCAAGTTTCAAAACCTTATCTTGTTTAAAGGCTTTTATTAAGTGCTGCTGCCTGCCCTGATTCTCCTTCCTTACCCCCAAAGCCAGAAGTCTTTATTCTCCTCTCAAATGTTCCTAAATCTCTCCGTTGCTCCCATCACACTGTCTTGTGCCTGTACTCACTGCACTTCCCAGTAGAAGGGAACTCCAAGAGGTGTTTCTTTTTATGTATATGTGTGTGTGTGTATATATATATACATATATATGTATATATATATCACCAGTGATTTGCACATAATAGAAGCTCAATTTCTTGATTTGAATCTAGTTAGGGTTAGGAAGCACCATCATTCTGGGGTCCAGAACCCCAAGGCAGAGAATAAAACAAGGAAGTCAGACAATCGTGGAAAAGCAGCAGCATATTTTGTTCTGGAAGTCACTAAAAGAGAGAATCAAGAAGGGAGGGTGTGGTCAGCAGTGTCTTAATCCTGCTTTCATGAGTTGCCTGCCATGTTTATTGAACTGGAGTGGGTGCCAAGGAGGAGGCAAGAACCTGAAGAAAGCACTGGTTTTGATTATTAGGTCATCCGTGGCCTTTCAGAGAGCCTGTTCGGTAGGGTTGGGCATGACAGCAGCTAGATTGCAAGAAACTGAGGATTGGGTGGTGAGACAAGTGGAGGCATCAGATGAGACAACTTTTTCAAGAAATTTTAATGGTTGCCTTCTAAGTAACCCCTATAAGTAACAAGCATATGAAGCAGTCTTTGCAGTTTGCTCTGGGTGTGTGTAAGAAGAGGGAGCAAGGAGAGAGGGGAGTAATTCCATCATCTGTTATTCTCCTTAACAGTTTGTCTCTCACTCATCATCTCTGACCCGACTTGATGAATGTACGAAGAGGATGTTATGTAGTGAAGTTTGATACTCCTTTAAAAGAAATGACATTGAAGAGTAGTGGAAACACCAGGCCATGAGCATGAACATCTGCCAAAAGCAAAAACAAGAAAAAGTTTGATTCTGTGAGAACTTCTTTCCAGAAATTTCTTTCCTTTATTCATAGGATCATAGAGCTAAAAAGGACCTCAGAGACTGAGTCAATCCCCTTCAGTTTACAAATGAATGAACTGAGTTAAGTGACTTCCTCAAGGTCACATTGGTGATACAGGCAGGATCTGAACCAGGGTCCTCTCATTCCCAAGACACTGTTCTTTCTACCATCCTACTCTTCCTCCTAATCCCATTTTAATTAATTTGGAGCATTCCTAGCTGTTTTGAGGTGATGGGGAGGAGCTGGACTCATTCCCAACTTATTTGCTTTCCCTATGAATGGTTCAGTCAGCAAACTAATCCGATGTCCTCAGAAATGTCAAGTCTCTAATGCCTGCCACTTCCAAAAGCTTCTGGCCAAATATCCTCACTTCCCAAGGGTAATTTTATTTAGAATTGTAGCAGTAGGATAGGAGCAGCCTGTTTAATTGTGGATCTTTTGTATCCCTTATCCTCCAGCTTGGTACTCGGGAAACCCAAGGGTTTTCGGAGAGTTTATTCTTTTGCCAATAGGCATGCCTTATTTAACTTTAGATATGTGGTCTCTCTGCCCTCACCTTGAATCCCTATGAGAGTGATGTGGGCTGTGCCATTGCCATATTTCAATGTTAAAAACATATACTCTTAATATTGGCATCTAAGACCAAAGAAAAGACTCCATGGTATTTACAACCACCAATGCCTGTTTCCTTAGTCCGGGGCAGGGATGGGAAACCTGTGGCCTCAAGGCCACATGTGGCCCTCTAGGTCCTCAAGTGTGGCCCTTTGACTGAATCCAAACTTCACACAACAAATTTCCTTAATGAAAGGATTTGTTCTGTAGAACTTGGACTCAGTCAAAAGGCCTCACCCAAAGACCTAGAAGGCCACACATGGCCTCAAGGCCACAGGTTCCCCACCCCTGGTCCAGGGGCATGTTAGTCACTTCTCTGTATTTGTTGTCCATACCTCAGAAGATGTAGGTTTGTATACTCTGTATGTGGGGGCATGCGTTATGGTTCCAGTTTGGGAAGCAAGTAAGTCCTGCTGTGCTGAGCTGCTAAATCCTCACCATTTCTCTGCATTAGTCACCAGAAATTACATTCAAGACTTGTCACCATGGTAGACCTTACTGAGGAAAAGAACACTCCTGATTTTAACAGACCTGACTCAGGAAAGGAGCATGTTAGATTCATCTCCTTGGTGTCTTTTGGTGACGTGATTGTGAGAGGAAAATAAAATACGCCCAGTAGCATGGCTTGTGTTGAATGCTGCATTAATGGTAGCACGTGCAGAGCATGAGCTGCTAGTCCGTGGCTTGTGGTAAAGAAGGGAAAGGCACATTGCATACTTGAAATCTTTCCCCTTGCTAGTACTAAATTAGCCAAAGCCAGCTTTAGGGTTTGTCATTTTAAAAGTGCTACCGTGTTGTCTCGGTAAGGGACTCAGACTCCAGCCTGGGGAGAGGGAGGTGGGTCAGTCTGGTTGATAGGTGGTAGTAAAAAAAACAAAAACAAAAACATTTATTTATTGGTGTGTTGACTTTCACGTGGACTCTACTTTTTTTTTTCTCCTTTACTTCCTTTTCCTTCCTGCCTACTTTTCCATACCCGCTCTTATTCTCCATCTTGGACACACCTTCTTTCTGCTGTAAATAGATCCCTTTCTGAACCACGGGGATTCTGCTCTCCTCACACATTCATTTATGTTTTTACTCTGAGCTTAAAAAACACCAAAGAAAACAGGCATTTGCATATACACAGCAGAGCAGAAGATGAGTCTTGTATAGGAAGCTGTGAATGTCTGTTGTGCCGGGTTCTTCCAACACCAGACACTGAAGGGGACGGCTGTATTCTTTAACTTAAATGGACCTGCTTTTGCTTTGTGTCCTTAGCCTGTGCTGGACTGGCTCTTCCCAAGAGGAAGCACCAGATTTCTTGGCTTCTTCAGAGTACTGCTATTCAGATTATTTAGATGATTATTCTTTTGCTTATTGATTATTGAATTTAGATGATTGAATTTTATTTTAACTGTCTGGAGATTTGATTTTTATCCCTTATAAAACTATAATTTTTTTTATGGATCAGAAGAGTCTCTTATCTAAACTTTGAATTTTCTCTCATCCCCTCACACCATGTGCTATGAACAGTAGGCACATAATAAATGTTTGGTGAGTTGAATTGAACCATGCTAGAGCATGCCTATGATCCCAGATACCAGGGAGGCTGAACAGATCTGAGATCAGAACCAGAGTTCTGAGCTGCAGTGGTCTATGCCAGGGTGGAGACCTGTGACCCTGAGGCCACATTGGCCTTCTAGGTCCTTGGGTGTGACCTTTTGACTGAGTTCAAGTTTTACAGAACAAATCCTTTTCTTAAGGGGATTTGTTCTGTGAAATTTGGATTCAAAGGGCTGTACCTGAGGACCTAGAGGGCAACATGTGGCCTCTGAGGCCACAGGGTCCCCACTTCTGGTCTGTACCAAGAGGATATGCCATTAAATTTGACTTTAATATGGTGAGCCCCAGGAGGGAAGGTGGGGGCACCAGTTTGCTTAAGAAAGGGCCAATCTATGTCTGAAAATGGAGCTGCTCAAAATTCCTGTGCTGATCAGTAAGGGGATTGAGCCTCTGAGTATGCACCTTCCCCCCCACCTCCAAATTTCACTCAGTCAACATTTATTAAGCACCTACTATGTGCCCAGGCTCTGTGCTAAGTGCTAGGGATACAAGGTGAGGCAAAAGACAGTCCCTGGCCTGGAGGAGCTAACAATCTGAGGGAGAGACAACATGCAAACAAATATATACAGGCAAGTTATAGACAGGATAAATAGGAGATAATTAACAGAGAAAAGAACACTAAAATTAAGAGGGGTTGAGGGAGGCTTCCAGTAAAAGCAGGGATTTTAGTTGGGTCTTAAAGAAAACCAGAAAAACCTCCTGGAGCCAAGCTACGTTTCCAACCTAGGTGAGATGGGGAGACTCGGTCTTACATAAAATATTATTACACATACTCCTGCCTTCTTAAATTGAATATGCTTAGTATGGAGTGGAATCCCTTCTTGATATACCAAGGATTATTCATCAGCATGAACTGTCACCCACTACTCTACCACACTGTGATGGGGAGGCCTTCAGGGTCTACTTGTTCCCACACTAACTGAATGACTATTCTGTCAACTTTGTACAGTTTGTGTATCTCCTGGTTGTCAGGCTTTTTCAAGTCCCAGCTTTTTGCTGCTATCAGTGTTCTTGCCTCTGGTGATTTCCCTCTTTCCTTCCTAATTTGCTGCTTCTGATTTGTGGACTAGGATGCAGGTTAACGAAACTTGTTAGAGTTATGTCTTTAGTAAAGAAATTAGCACTGAATCAGTGGGCTCTCATATAAGCAAAGTGAGCATGTGAATTTTTTAAAAGATCTTTTGAGGCCTAATTGTAGCTTTTTGGTTTGGGTTTTTTTTTAATGGCAGCAGTACTATTGGTGAATGCCATTTAGTCAGTCAACGTGCATGTATAAGAGCTTACCATGTGCTAAACCCTGAGAATACAGATATACATTTATCCCTTCCACATCTCCAAGGTTAAGGGCTTAGGGGCGCGACATCACTGCAATCTGGAAAATCCGTGTAAAATTTGTGGCCCTCCTTTTGTACCAGAGAAGAAGTCTGAATTTATTATTTTTCTTTTATGAAGTTTTTACAGCACTTCATTGTAAAATTTGGGTTAAGTATTTAGTCTTAAGCTTTTTGTCATCTGTTGGCCTTCCTGTGTCATCTGCCGCTTCCTCAAAACTCCCCAAAATTCTTTTTTTTATGCAGTCCCATGACATAATGAAACACAATGGGGAAGGGATGCACCAAATTAGAGGTAGGGGCAGCTAGGTGACACAGTGGGTAGAACGCTGGATCTAGAGTCCGAAAGACTCATCTTCCGAATTTAAATCTGGCCTCAGACATTCACTAACTGTGTGACCCTGGGCAAGTCCCTTAACCCTGTGTATCTTAGTTTCCTTGTCCGTAAAATGAGCTAGAGAAGGAAATAACAAATCGCTCCAGTATCTTTGCCCAGAAAACCCCAGAAGCGGTCACAAAGAGTCAGACATGACTGAAAAACATGACTCAAAATACACTCCATTTCCTTTATGTTGGTGGTTGGCCCTCATGTCTACAGTGTGCTCACTTTCTTCTTGCTTTAGACTAATAGAATCCCTGCTTCCTTTCAGAGTTCCACTTAGGTGCTCCAACCTCTTAATTCAGTCTTTTCCTAATCTCTCCCCTTCCCTTCAGTTTGTTAGCACTTTCCTCATCTTGAAATTATTTTACATCAGCTTACATGGTGTGGAAATACTCTCCCCAGTAGAATGTGAGCTTCTGTGGGTTTTTTTTACTCCCTTACTTAGCACAGTGCCTTAATCGTAGTGTGTGCTTACATAATGCTCACTGAGTTGGATTAAAACTTGACAGGCATCCTGTGTCTTCATCAAAGTCATTAATAAAAGTGACTACCACAATGGGCCATGGACAGATAGATCCTTGGCACGTTCCAGAAGCTGGATGTGGTCATTCTTTGAGTCCAGACATTCAACCACTTCCCAGTCCAGGTCACATGCCTCTCCTTGTCTACAGGGAATTTGTGTCTGTGCTGGATGCCTTCCTGAAATCTGGGTCTACTACATTTACCTCATACCTTTGATCTACCAGCATTGGTCCAAGAGTGAACAGTCCCACTAAGTTCTCATAGGCTTTTGTCTTTTATCACTATCTCCTCGTGCCCTTCCCTAATTCTGGAAATACTGATTTGCTGTTATTGTTAGCAAGTTAGAAAACACTGCTACCTAATGAAAATAACTGTTTAAAGATGAAGTTTTGTCATGGTTTTCCCTATAACAGAGACCTGCTTGGTAATATAAAACTTTTTTTAAAAAAGTATTTAGCAGTAAATTAACATTTATTGAATATGCATTGGATATCTTGCTTGGATCCTATCCAGGCTACAGAGATAAGACAATTTAGTCTGAAGAAGAAAGAATACATGTGTGTTTTGACAGCTTAATTTTAGTTCTTAGAATCTATCTTGCAAAGAATTTTTCATTTTTATAAAAGTAAGAGAACTTTTAAAATCAGCAAACAAAATCTACCTCATTGTAGGTGATTCATCATTTTTCAACAAAATAAAGGTGTGTTTCTTGACCTTGAATTTCAGTGATCCTGTGTCATAAGGAGGAGCAGTGAGGCTTTTGGAGACCAACCATTAGACTCTGAGGCGTCCCACTTCATTCATTCAGTTCCTGGCACTATGTCCAACATTGGGGCTCACAGAAGCGAGGCATCTCTCCTCTTAGGCCCTCAGTTTCCTCACCTGTCAAATAATGAAGTAGAATTAGACCCTCCTTTTAGTCAATTCAAGTATAAAATACCATGAATCTAAGTTTATTTTTTAATAGCATTTTAGGCCAAATAACTTGGAATATCCCTCCCCTCTTTCCTAAATGCCAGCTATTGCAAATTTCAGTTCTTACAATTCAGACATTTTAGTCTAATTCCCACATTTTCAGAGAAAGAAACTGAGGCCTAAGCGCATGGGTCCATTCACCCATGGTACTTAGTCTTTTTTTATTGCCCCTGACACTTACTTTAAATATGGGAAGTGTTCTTTTCCTTTTAGGTCATAAAACATTGTGTGGCGACTTGTCTGGTACATAATAGACGTCTAATAAATGCTTGTTGCCTTGCCTTGCCTTTTGGACAGCTCCAAGCAGCCATCGATTTCTGCGATGGTCAGGAAAAACCCTTTTGTTCTGAAGGGCAGAGGAGAATATATTTCACACAGGCTTTTTTTTCTGCCTTGTTGCTGTGTTCTGTTTCTCCTCAGAAAGAGGGGTAAGTAAAGATTGTGCACAGCTTTCATTTGTCTGAACAGGGAAAATGAATTTGGCTTTAGGATAATTTATAATGAAAACCTCAGCCTTCAGGAAAGGGAGGGAAAACAAATTTTAATGTATTGCACAGTTCCATGAAGAAGAGAAAAATCTATATATTTCTATGACAGACTGGCAAGGGAAAATATAATTAGTGCAAGTGTTGGTTATAAATTAGACTTTATTATGGTTGCATGGGGACTGTGAAAAGCACCAGAGACTATCTGATTCCATCGTCACCATAGCAACAGCTCACCCCATCATTCGCTCATATTTCTGAGCCTATCTTACACAGCATCCTAAAACTTGATTATTAATGGGTATTTATATACAAATCCAATTTATTTTTCAACATAAGAAACTGATGGGTAGGATTTAAGTTATTTTTTAATAAGCGTCCTAGCTGCTTGGTGGTCACTTGCTCATCACTGGTTTGGAGAAAATATAATAACCACCCTGCCATAAGGCATTCTTTTTTCTTGGACAAGCATTATTTTAGTTAGGTGCTTATCTACTATGTGTTAAGGTGGTAGAGATGCAAAGATGAAAAATAGTCCTTGTCTTCAAGGAGTTTACAATCCAAAAGGAAGGCTAGAACTCCTTTTTTTGTGTGTTATTTTGTGATTTCTTCTGGTTTTCAGATTTTCTCCTTAACTGCACTGAACCTTCCTTTGTTCCTAAGCAAAAACATTTCTGTAGAGCCAGTCAAACTGCAGCTGCCTCTGACCATTCATCTGCCTTCCACATCCATGGTCCTCACCTCTCTGCTGAAGGGAGGGAACTTTCATTATGGATGGCCCCTGGTCTGGACCTTGGATAGTTCATCGAGATTTAGCCATCTTCCTCTTGTTATTTGTGTTGTTATAACTCTTATGCATATTGTTCCCTTCATTCTTCATTGCGTGTCACTTGGCGTGTTTTGCATCATTTCTAACGGCACAATAATACTACATTGCATTTTTCATAATTCATTCAGCCATTCCCCAGGCAGTGTGCATCCATTCCGTTTTCACCTTCTTGATATAGAAGTAGGTTTTTGTCAGCTGGATATAGGAGAAAACTTGTCAATCCTTCCTTTCTTACATTTCCTATGGATACTGGAAGGGTAGAGTTACAGTGAGAGACACTGTGAACCTGAGTAACTCCCCATCCCGGAAATGGACCTCAGAATAACATTCACGTTCACGTCTGTGTGTTCTTGTGCTTGGTACTGAATTAAATTGCCCAGGGTACCCTTAACTGAGAATGTGCTGAGAAAAGGAGAAAGGTCAGTACTGTAGTGGAAAGAACCATGCTGGCTTAGGCAGGTGAACTAAAATCCATATTTTGCCACCTGTAAAATGGAGGTAATGCTGAAAAACCAGGAAAATATTAGATAGTGTTTGTAAAAGTATTTCAGACCTTCCGGAAGGTGATTTGTCCCAGAAAATGATCTTGTTGGATGTGCTGAAAATCCTAATGCCATTCGCTTTCCAAGTTGCCTGTCTTCTTTTTCTGATAATTAAGGGTTTTGTAATATTTTTTCCAAGCTTCTATAATTTTCCCTGCAAAAGGAGAATTTTGACTTTCTGAAAAGGCAACTTCTGGGTAAAGCAGTCAACCTCAAATTTATGAGGCCCAAAACAGTTAAGTACTGGGGAATACAAATTTGCTTCCTTTGCGCTTTCAGAAATAAAATGTCTTCCTATAAATAACTGACTACAAGTAGATCATCTCCCCTATGGAGTGTGAGTGTGGAGAAAGCATTGAGTTTAAGGATAAATAAAATGCAGCTCGCTTGTTGGTGTCCAAGGCTACATCTCATTGCCATGACAACAGCATAGCTTTCCTTGAACCACATGCGTCTTTTAATCTGTGACCCCGCTGCTTTACCATCGCCTGTCACAGCCATCTCCTTCAGTCATATATTACACAGCCACTCAAGGTTGTTCTAGCTTTGTGTTGGGGGATTGAGTAGACTTTGGGGGAAGGGATGTCAGAAAGGGAAGCTCACTATCCCTTCTCGGTACCTTAGGCTCAAAGCATCAATCCTTTTTGGGAACCTAGTCGTTCCTGGGAGCGAGGGAGAAATGAGGCTGGCTTCTCAAAGAGCTCCTTCAACCTGGTACCTTGTTGGGGAGTGAGGAATGGTGAAGGGGAGGAGATAGACTGCCCTAAACATGTCGGGCTCCCCCTGCAGGCTTTTCCCTTCAGCTCCAGTTGATCCCTAAACCAGATAAAGGGAAAGTTCCAAAATAAGGCAGAAAATTTGGCTGTAACTGTGTTTCTCATTGGCACTGATTCCTTGTGCTGTGGCCACCCTCAGATCACAGAATTGTAGAGCTGAAAGGGAACGTGGCAACCATTGGGCCAACTCCCATGCCAAATGGAGAGCGGCCCCCCCCAATAGCCACCCTGACAACCAGTCAGCCACCTTCTGCTTAAATGTTTCTAATGATGAGGAAGCCATTGCTGTCAGAGGGGATTTCAGCTGGGGATATCTCTAATTGTGAGGAAGTTTTTCTAGACATTACGCCTAAATGTGCCTAGATTTTCCTTTGTAACATTTCCACCCATTTCTTCTAGTTCCGTCCTCAGAAGCCAAACAGAACAAGTCTGGTCCCATTTTCCTTCTGCCTTGGGGCCCACTGTCCTGATTGATGAGCCTGCATACCCCTGCCATCTTATTGAGAGCTCTTAGCCTGCCTCCCTTTTCTGTATCCCTTCCCCCTTCCCCTTCTGCAACTGCTTCTAGAAAGAAGATATGCCAATTAGCTCCCCTAACACTCTAGTCTACCTTCCTGTGACTTCCCAAACTGGAACACCCCTCCCTCCCTAAGCACCACTCCCTTAGATGGGCCAGCTCCCTCTATTAAAATGGAAGGGACTGTCTCACATTTATCCCCAGGACTTTGCCCAGTGCTTGTTACTTAGAGCTTTAAAATGCTGTTTTCCTTCATGTCACCAGACATCCTTTTGTATGCTGGAGCACAGCTATGTATCATGTTACCTTCTTTCACCTCACCTTCCCTTCCCTTTCCCCTGTCTTTTCTTCTCCAGGGCTAAACATCCCCAGTTCCTTCCCAGGCGTCAGGTTGTGGGTTTGCATAGTGGAGGGTTTCCCAGATGGGAGCTCCTCTGAACAAATGAAATAACAGGTCTGGACCAAAAACAGACAGACAAAGAAAAAGTCAGAATCAGGTTAAAAGTAGCAGTTGCCTCTAGCTTTTCTGCCTTCAGTGATTGTTTTTCAGATTTTCTTCTCTGTTTGCAAAGGTAGGATGCTTAGATAATTCAGCTTTCTACGTCAAAGCCATAGTCTACTATCAGTTTTAAGATTCAGAAATTTATCATCTGTTGCTTCTGCCGGGCTTGGTCAGTTGTAATATATTCTGTCCTTCCTTTTCTCTCCTTTTAGAGAAGGGTGGGGTAGCTGGATAGTGCAATGGATAGACCACTGGGCTTAGAGTCAGGAAGATTCCTCTTCATGAAGTGAAATGCCACTTCAGACACTTACTAGCTGTGTGACCCTGGGCAAGTCACTTAACCTCATTTGCCTCAGACTCCTCATCTGTAAAATAAGCTGGAGAACGAAATGCAAATCACTCCAGTATCCTTGCCAGGAAAACTCCAAATGGCATCACAGAGACTTGGACATGACTGAAACAACTAAGAGAAGGACAGACAACAAAAAAGTCATGTAAAGCTAGGTAGTGGGATATGATATAAAAATACTAATAGCATTTACACAGCTATTTAAAGTTTGCAAAGGTGAGTGTATGTACACACGCGCGCGCGCACACACACACGCCCATGTTATTCTAACAACCCTGGGAGGTAGGTTCTATTATTACCCCCATTTTACAGATGAGGAAACTGTGGCCAAAAGAGTTTCCATTACTTGCCCAGGGTCACATAGCAAGAAAGTGTCTGAACCCAAGTTTGAACTCAGATTTTCCTGTTCTGTAGCCAGTGCACCATTTTGATGCACAGACAAGGAAGATTATCTGAGAAACACATGTGACTTTGTGAGGGCCCAGAGAATTTCACTTCTATCTTTGGAAAGAAAGGGAAGATCAATTTAAGGTTTCAGGGAAACAGTAAGTGGTATTTAAACTGGACCTTGAAGGATTGATAAGATTTCAGTGGACAGACACCCGAGAAAGAGAAAAGCAGCTGAGAAAAGGTCTGGAGGAAGGGTAGGGGACCTGCAGATTCCAGGCCACATGTGGCCTTCTAGGTCCTCAAGTGCAGCCTTTTGACTGGGTCCAAGTTTTACAGAACAAATTCTTTTATTAAGGGCATTTGTTCTGTGCAGTTTGGATTCAGTAAGAGGATCACACTTGAGGACCTAGAGGGCCACATGTGACTTCAAGGCTGCAGGTTCCCCACCCCTGGTATGGAAGTATAAGGGCCAGGAGTCCCATTTGCCTGGAGCTGGCATTTTTCAGGATGCTCATGTCTACGGCCCAGAACAACGAACAGTGGAGGCTTTGGAAAAGATCTTCTCTTCCCCCCCTCCCCAACGCACTCCCCAGGTCAGGTTTCTGCAGTGAAATCTGTCTGGCATCTATTTAATCATGATCCATCAAAGCTTTTAAAAATGTTTTAAAATTAAATAAGAAATAAAAAACGGGGTAGTGGAGCCAGAGAGAAAAGAACATGTATTTGCCAAGAAGCGCTCCCTCCCTTCCCATCTGACTCATGCTTAGCAAAGGCCAGTGACTTTGGAAGAATGCCTGCCTGCAGTCACAGTGAGGCAAGACCACCTTGGCATTTTCAAACATTCTTTCATTTTCTCAGACAATAAAAGATGTTTTTCAAACAGTTCATTCCCTATTTCTAGGCCAGCCTAGGGCTTTTTTTTTTTAACTATAAAATGATTGCTGCATCAAAGTTGGCATTGCAGACAGATGGGCCCAGACCTTGCTCCCTGTTTCTGCTGGTTAATAAAGAAACCTCTCTCTGCCGTCCAATTTTTTAATCTTTCTTTTCTTTCTTAAAGATTATTATTAATTCGAAGGGACTTGTCCATTAATCTCTAAGCTTCCTTGCAGTGGATGTCTTTCCATTTGAAAGTCTAATTATATGCTCATTCTTGTACATTTTATTACCTTAGAATTCCACACGCTGCCACCACCACCCCCCCCTTTTTTTTTTTTTTAACACCCTCCGGCTCTGACTTGAGAAAGGTGGTTGCTGATTTAGTTAACTTGTTTGAACCAAGTATAGCAATTGCTGTGAGATGTAGTCATGCTGAATTTCACCCACTTGGGGGCACCAAATAGACAAAAAAGGTCCCTTTACTTTTCCTCTTCATAGATTGTTAAAAGCCTTTTGGCCTCTCAAAGTTGGGTGACCTTGCTCTCAGAAACCCTGGGGTGAATTGAGCCTGGTACTTCTAGACTGAGAATTCTAAATCACTACCATTTTAGGGAAAGAACCAAAAGAACCAGTCACCCTTCTTTTTTCCCTCCAGAATAGGGTTTTGTTTATCTGGACCTATGAGATAAAATGCCTAAGTCTTTAAGATTTCCAGAGATTGAGATAGCTTCACAGTGTCCCTATACCTCCCTTCTCCCCTCCCCTTCCCAGTTTGGTTAAGGGCTAAAAAGGTACTTTGGGTCATCTGTTCCCACCCCCACCCCCTTTTTACATTTTACAGATGAAGACAGTGAAAGACCGAGAGAACTGAACTGGCCAAGGGCAGTCCAAGTCAGTACCAGAGCTAAGGTTTGAACACAGAAGAGTCTCCAGTTTTCTCAGTTTTCTATCTTTTCTTTTTTGTTTCTGTCTCTCTGTTCTTCCTCTTTCTTTTCCTCATTCTTAGAGTCCATCTATGTCATGTCCTCAAAATATCAATCATCAAAAACTTAACACCAAAAATTTGTAAGAGTGATCTTCTTTGGATGGTTTTGAAAGTTAAGCAGTATTAGGGTGGGGAAGGTAGAGGACCAAAGCCATTTTTATTTTATGGAAAGTTTTCATTGTAAAGGCAGACAGACTCTTGGATAGAAATTGAACATGGATGAAATGGTCATTTGAGTGAAACCCATTTCACTAATGGAGGAATAAATCACTGAAAATGTCATTTCCCACATAAGCTGATCCTCCATTAAGATCTACTTTGCCACCCTATGCCTTTCTTTGAGCTTCACTGTTTCTTCTAGTTATAGGGCAGGTTGTATGGCTTCTATCCCAGAAGTGTCTTGAGTCTCACCTAACTGCTCCTGTCCCTACTGGGAATAATGACAATTGATTCATAAAGGACCTAGACAAATAATGGAATATAAGCTGAAAGCAGTGGAGCCCAACCATGTGGACTCAGGGTTGAAGCGGCTTTATTTCATAGTCATCGACATTTTGGTTTCATTGCCCATTCACGGAGAAGTGCTCTAAGCTGTCGCTTGATGAACCAATTTCCTGCTAGTATTAAATGTCAAATCTGCCATTCTTATCACCAGAGGCACAGAACTATTCAAGATCTCAGGTTCAAAGAAATCAATAATTTTTTCATAAGTATGTATATATACCCCATACATGTATACGTGTTTGTGTGTGTGTAGATCAACAGTAAACATTCATTTAGGCTACTGCTCTTTAGTCTCTCAGACATGCCATTCATTATCTTGTATTCATAAGTGGAGCCCAGAAAGGACTTCAATATCCCCAAACATTTTTCCTTTCTCAGAGTAGAACTTCCCAGTGATGTAAATGAAATAGTTACGATAGCTTTTCTGTATATACACTTGTGGCTTTTCCAGAGCTCCATCACATCAGAATGACTTGTACCATCATGGGTTCTTTGTTTCTGTCTCATGTGTTTATCATGTTTTATTTTACATTACAGTTCATAGCATATATGCAGTGTCTACACACACACACACACACACACACACACACACACACACACACACTCACGTACACAAGACTCAGTCATGTATAAATGAATTTCACCTGGATTCTAACCACAGTGCACAGGGCTGCACATACCATGGATGCTTATTCTTGTTGCTAATAAATATTGGATATTGAATTGAAAGTATCTCCTTTTTCTCCTCACAACCACTTTGAGAGGTGGGACAGGAAAGTGTTTTTTAAAAATTTTCTAGATATTTAACATAGGGAGGAAATGGAAAAAAATTCTCTCTGATTTTGTTGTTTTTCAGGCGTTCAGTTGTGTCTGACTCTTTGACACCATAGGCATAGAGTACTAGGACCTTCTGTCCTCCACTGTCTCTTGAAGTCTGTCCAAGCTCATGGTCATTGCTTCTATTGACATTATCCCTCTCATTCTCTGCCATCCTGTTTGCCTTTTTCCTTCAGTCTTTCCCAGCATATGGGTCTTTTCCAGTGAGTCCTGCCTTCTTCCTACGTGGCCAAAGTATTTAAACTTCAGCTTCAATGTTTGACCTTCCAGTGAATTGCCTGGATGAGTTTCTTTAATTATTGACTGATTTGATCTCCTTGCTTTCCAAGGGACTCTCAAAAGTCCCACACTTTGAAAACATAGATTCTTCAGTGCTCAGCTTTCCTTATAGTCCAACTCTTCACAGCCATACGTTGCTACTGGAAAAACCATGGCTTCTATACGGACCTTTGTTGGCAAGGGGATGTCTCTGTTTTTTAGTGTGCTGTCCAAGTTTGCCATAGTTTTCCTTCCAAAGGGCAAGTGTCTTTTATAATTTCATTGTTCTAGTCATTGTCAGCAGTGATCTTTAAGACCAAGAATAGAAAATTAGACACTACTTCCCTTTCTTGGAAATGATGGGACTTCTTGCCAAGATCTTGGGGTTCGGTTGTTGGGTTTTTTTGACGTTAAGCTTCAAGCCAGCTTTTATACTCTCCTCTTTCATCCTCATCAAGAGGCTTCCTAATTCATCTTCACTTTCTGCTGTCAGAATAGTATCATCTGGATATCTGAGATGGTTGGTATTTCTCTGGCAACCTTAACTCCAGCTTTTGATTCATCCAGTCTGGCATTTCACATAATCTTCATGTAAGTTAAATAAATAAGGTGACAACATATAGCCTTGTACTCCTTTCCCAATGCTAAACCAATCAGTTGTTCCATGTTTGGTTCTGATGTTGCTTCTTGGACTACATACAGGTTCCTCAGGGATCAAGTGAGATGATCTGATCCTCCTATCTCTGAGGACTTGCCACGTTTTTTTTGTGATCCACACGGTCAAAGGCTTTAGTCAATGAAGCAAATGTAGATTTTTTTTTCTGGAACTCTCTTACTTTTTCCATAATCTAGCCAATGTTGGCAATTTAGTCTCTAGTTCTTCTGCCTCTGAGAACCAGCCTGCTCTTCTTATAATTCTTGGTTTTCATGTTGCTGTAGCCTAACTTGTACAATATTAAGCATAACCTTTTTGGCATGTAAAATGAGTACAGTTGTTTAGTATTTTGAACATTCTTTGATGTTTGCTGCACTTTAGGATTGGAGCATAAACTGACCTGGCCTAGCACTCCATCCACTGCGCCACCTAGCTCAAGGAAAGAGTTACTTTATGGGTATGTCTATAGGAAAGGTCGGAGGCCATGAGGTGACGAATGTTACATATGTTGTCAGTAAGTAAGCATTTATTAAGTATATTCTATATGCTGGGCATGCAAATTCAAACAAGGAAGTCCCTGACCTCAAGAAACTTCTAGTCTAATCCGAAGATGGCAACTCACAAAAGCAAGCTGAGGATGTACCCAGCTCGGGGGCATGCCAAGAGAAGTACAAAGAGATATTGCATTGGGTGATTTTTGCTTAATTATTTTTCTTTGTAGTAAGGTAAGATTCATAAGATAGGATAGGGAGGCAGGGAGAGGAACCACCCTATATGTGGAAATGCTATGCCAGGAGAACAAAGGGATCCAACAAAATGTGAGGGAATAGACATTTCTTTTTTCCTGTCTTGCATCTGATTATTTCCTATTCTCCTTCCCTTCCCATCATGTGATGTCATGGGCTGGCATCTACAGATAGCTCAGGGGACAGGCTTGCAGCTTTGTTCTCCAAACTTAGGACTGGATGCATTTAGCCGCTCACAAGACAGGGCACCCTGCTCCTTTGTTACCCAACTTCGTTTCAGAAAATGTGTCGTTTTTCCGCATTCATTGAGCACAGCATATTGGCAAAATTTTAGTCCTTTTCCTTTATTCCTTTTATGCCTCTTCACCAAAAAAACTCGTCTCCCTTTATCACAGTGAGGAAGCAGGGTCAAGTTTTATCCAAGTCAAGTACTTTATCAAGGTTACGGAGTATCTTTATACACATCACCTCCTTAAAGTTACATAGCACCCTTGAGCTAGAGGGATATCTAAGAAGGATGTTTAATTGAACCGCATCCCCATTCAAGACATCTGATGGGCTTCTTCAGGGGCCCAAGTTCAGAAGTTTTTCTGCTGAGTTCTTTTTTAGATTTAATCTTTTCTTCTCTCACAAAGTATGACTTTTTCCTGGTCAATCTGACACTTGTTTTTTGGTGTACATCTGTTTTACTGTAAACCAGAAATCCTTAAGCTACTCAGAGGCCAGATGCTAAGTATCATCCCTTTTCCATCACCCTAATCACATTCTAGACCCTGGAATAGCCTTAAAGTCTCCTAGAACTAACAGCTTGTGACTCCTGAGTGACTTCAGGCTGGGAGTGAAGGGTCAGAGAGCTGGGGGAAGGCAAGGGAGTAGGATGGTTCCAAACGTACACTACACCCAGTGCTTGGCTGGGATTGGGACATTGGAGGTTCAAAGTTTGAGAGCTAACTGATCTGAACAAGAATTGGAGGGCACATCATAGACCTTCCTTTTTACTGCAACTCTAGGCAGCTAGATGGTATAGTGGAGAGAATGACGGCCTTGGAATCAGGAAGACCTGAGTTCAAATCCTGCCTCAGACATTTTCTAGCTATGTGACGATGGGCAAGTCATTCATCAATAAAGTGGGAATAATAATACCCCCTCCCTCATAGAATTATTATGAAGGTCAAATGAGATAATCTGCTTTGCAAACCTTAAAGTGCTATCTATATTAATGTTGGCTTTTCTCTATTCTATTCTTTCC
The DNA here is from genome assembly GCF_028372415.1 of Notamacropus eugenii. Taxonomy (NCBI): domain Eukaryota; kingdom Metazoa; phylum Chordata; class Mammalia; order Diprotodontia; family Macropodidae; genus Notamacropus; species Notamacropus eugenii. The sequence continues at coordinate 464,637,920 of NC_092875.1, read as the reverse complement.
TGTTCTTGTAGGGATCCCAGGAGGCATCCTGGCCCTTAGATGGGTTTGAGGTTGACTCTGTCCTTGGTCCTGATCTCAACGCTTCAGTGACTATGAAGTTGTCTTAGGAAAGAAGTACTCAGTACCAGCCAGTGCCAACTTGGTACAGAGTAGCTTAGTTTCTTTTGCTACTTCTCTTTGCCAACACAATATCAGAAAACCAACCCTCAAGGCTTTGTTGAGTTTGGAAATAGCTTTGCTCTTCTCGGCTGAATAATTCCCACTCCTTGGATGCTTGTTTTCTCATTTATCTTATTTTCCATTTGTCCCTTTGTCCTCTGTACCCTTCTCTCCTTTCCCTGGAATCTTTCCAAGTTTACCACTTCTGTGGATCCCTCATTCCATTCCCTCTGAGTATGGAATCCAACCCTCCAGCCCTCATCCTGGGACAGACAATCCTGGCCATGTTTTTCCTCTGTCAATCCTCCATGAGGGATCCTCTCATCCCAGTGAAGGCTTTCTTCCCTCAGGGAGTGCCAGTGTCCACTTGGTCCATCTATAATCCCGCATGCCCTTTTCCCATTTCCCACACATCTCTTAAAAGTAAGAAGTAGCCTTGCCTTTTAAAGTCCAGATTCTTAGAGATGATGATTGAAAATATGGCAGAAAGAAAAAAGTACAATAGGATTGTGCTTAAATACATAAATGTGAGAAATTCCTCAAGATTTTCCTCTAGCCCACACCTTTATATACCTTTGTTTGACACTTTTGGGGGAATATTACTTAATTTGAGCTTTCAAGAGTTTATAACTCACCTAACTGAACACCCTTGTCATTTAGGAAATGTAGAAATGGTGTCAAAGGTTTGATTGTTGAACAGGAGGTTGACCTTGATGACTCTCCAAGCCCCTTCCTATTCTTGGATTCTGTGATTTTATGATTCACTCTCTAGTAAAGAATTGTCTTTGGTCAAGAGCACTTCTTTTTGAAGTGTGATAAAAGCCTTGTCTTTAGAATCCATTATGAGACTGCAGGCTTCATACATAACCTTGTGAAAGCAACTAGAGCATCATTTTCTCAAAATATGATTGGGCCGGTGCCCTCAGAGTTGATGTAAACATGGTCTTCCGAGAGCATTGTGGGGGAGAGAAATGAGTCCTTTTGAAATGGGAAAGGGAATGCCCAGGCTTTGCTTGGGAAACCGAGTGTTATATCCTGATACATAAATATTCTCATATCATTTCCTTGCTGGTTATTTCTCCTTTGAGGAGGCTTTTGTTATAGTCGTCACTGAATTCCACGGTCCAGGCTTGGTTGGTAGGATGCATAGCAACAGTCTGGACACGACAGCCAGTGGCATCTCCTTAGCATCCCCCTGTCTCCCCACTCCTCCCCTCCCCCCCCACCATCCACTCAGCTCCCACTTCTCACTCCATTGCCACTGCATGCAGTATTCCCTGGGGAGGAGGGAGGAGGGATTGGAAAGGCTTTTAAAAAAAAAAAAAGGAGGTTGGTGGCTCTAATAATCTGATAAATGTTCTGGAAAGCTTGCTTATTCATATGGAAGAGCCAAGCCAGTCCTGCAACTAACTAGCGGAGCTACCAGGCCTCCAGGCTGCTGGCATCTGCGGCACATTAGCTTTGCTCAGCAGTGAGCAGCTTTTATTTTTAAAGCTGGAGGTGGCAGGGGAGCCCCAAAGACATAACCACATACGTGGCAGAAAGGCTCTTTGCTTCCTTTGACTTGGGCTGCAGTTTGGTTTATGCAGATCCTGTGTTGGGTTTGTATTTACTGTGCTACAATAAATGATCTCCTCATATCTGCTTACTCTTTCATTCCTTCTTCCCTCTAAGCAGTTTCTAGGTCCTGCAGCCTGTCTTAATGAGCTTCACTTGAATAACTCTCTCCTGTGGCCTTTCATTTCAGTCTTAGAGTGGAGAAGAGCATCGTCTTAGTTCCAGTTGAAGTCCAGAGAACTTTATTAAATTGTCCAAGGTCACACAGGGAAGGATCCATAGCAGAACTAGGATCTGACTCACTCAGAAGCCAGGGTTCTTTCAATTCTACCATACCATTTCCACTGTACTTTTGGAGGCAGTGGGGTTAAGTGACTTGCCCAGGGTCACAGAACTAGTATGTGTCTGAGGTCAGACTTGACCTCAGGTCTTCCTGACTCCAGGGGACCAGTGCTTTATCCACTGCACCCCCTAGCTGCCCTCATTTCCATTGTTTTTTAATGCTGTACCCACATCCCCTTACTCCCTTTTCCCTTCCCTTATCCATAGACTGTCAGACATAAATTACTATCCGCCGTGAGACAGTCACTTGAAACGTTGTTGTCAAGAATGTGAAATCCAAGTGGAGTCTTATCTCCAGGCGTATAGCTAGGGCTGGAGAAGCCTGGTTGTTTCAACCATCTGAATGTCAAGGACAGGCCTTCCATAGAAAGTTTTCATTTTGTTTATTGCTGTGATCCATTAGCCACAAGGAAGCAGCTTTCAAGAAGGTGGGTCCACGAAGCACATTTCTTTGGAAATTTTAACTGTCTCCCAACCATTCTTCTCACCCTTCCTCCTTCCAAAAGATAGATAGGTAGATAATGTGTGTATATATGTGTGTTTATGTATATAAAATCAGTACATATGTATATGTGTGTGTGCATGTGTGCGTGTGTCAGTGTGCATGTCTGTGTAAGATCTGTTCACTCATTTTCTTAGCCTGGAATGCAGAATTAAAGTAATGCTTTAAAACCCAGCTCAAATACCACTTTCCCCATGAAACCTTCTGGGCTGTCCTCAGTTAGTAATGCCCTCGCCCCCTTCTAACCACTCTTCTGTGAATTTACCATGTGTTATTTTCCATTGCAGTTATTTGTATGTCTCATGCCTTCCTACCAGACTATAAGCTCCATAAGAGTTTCCAATAACTGTGTCTTATTTTTGTGTGTTTGTGTCCCACTCCCCCTGTCCCTACACAATACCTGCCAGCCCTGCACTCTGTAGATGCATCGTAATAAATGTTTCTTGGATCAACTCAAATGGAAGAGTGTAAAAGTTGGAAGGGTGAAATATTGTCATTTGCCAAACTTTTCTGTTTGTTTTTGTAAAATCCTCATTACTTGGCCTCTCTCTAGTTTTAACCCACTAGTTCTTCCATGTACGCGGCAGTCCAACCATACTGTTGCTCACATCCTCCAACTCCCATCTCTGTGTCTTTGTCCTGGCTCTCTCCCATGCCCAACCTGCTGTCCCTCCTCACCTCCAGCTCTTAGGATTCCTGACTCAGGTGCCTTCTCCTCCCCCAGGAGGCCTTTCCCATCCCCCTTATCTGAGTTGTCCCCTGCCTTAGAATGAGAACTTCTTGAGAGCAGGTTTGACGTTTTTCTTCATTACATCCAGGACTCAGGCATAATTCCTGGCACAGAAATACTTGTTGATTGATTGAGGTGTGTGCTTTTGCTTCAGTGTGAAAATAGCCAAGCGTTCTTCTCATCCCTGAAGGAAACGTCAGTGTCGCTCAGTGTTGATTTCCTTTCAGGTTTGCAGCGCTGTTTCATTTTCCACCTTTGTTCTGGGTGTTTTATTTTCGGCTTCCAAAATGGGGGCTTAAAAGCCTTCTGCTTTAAATATACGTATGTATTTACACGAGTCTCTCCTTATTAGGGAAGCATTTTACACAGATCTCATATTGAAACAAGATGTTGGAAGTGCTGTATAAAATAGGAGAAATCCCTGCCTGGGATATTTGTGGCTTTTTTTCTCCTTTTTCTCATTTGCTTTCCCTTTTAAGAATCCCATACTGACCGAAATAGAGTGTATTTGTGCTGACCTCAAATTTGATTGGTATTTATTTTTATTTTTCCATTTTGTTGACTTAATCTATGATATTTGGAGAGCTTGCTTGAGGAAAATGGAGGAATCTTATCACACTGGAAATTAGTAGTTTGCACTTTCTCTCCTCCCATACGCTTCAGGTTTCGTCACAGTCCCAACTGCTGGTACCTGAGAGACTGGACCATGCATACCTGGATTAGACAGTGCCTCAAATATGGCGCCCAAGACAAAGCCTTGTACACTCTCATCAATAAGGTGAGTGTCTCAAAGCCTCTGAAGCTGACTTAGATGAGTTTGGATGTTGCTGTGTATGTCTATACACATATACCTCCATATGTTTGATGATAAAGATTAGGACATGAATTTAAGCCATTGCAACCCTCCTTTCCCTGAGTAACCTTCAGAAGTAAGCCAGTGAGTATAAGGAAAATCCTATCAGAACTATTGCAAAACAAAAGTAGCCATTGATCCTAACTTGCTATCTCTTCTCCATTAACAATAATCCATCTCCCATCTCCAGAGCTGCCTTCACAGACTTCTCCACTCCTAGATTGTATTTCCTACTCACCTCTGCCTTATAGTACCTTCCTTCTACATTTAATTCAGGCACTACCTCTGACAAGAATCCTAATCCTCTCAGTAACTGGTGCCCTCTCCCAAGAAATCGCTTTGTACCCATTTCATATATATTTTCTGTTTAATTTTCTCTCTGTGTATTGTTTTCCTGCAACAGAATTAACATCTTTGTCTTTAGTCTTTCACCTATCCATCTATCCATCCATCACATCTATCCATCTTGTTTATGTGCCATTTATTAGGCACTGTTCTAGACCCTGAGGTTACCAAGGCAATAATCCTTCAAGCGGAGCACAGTGCCTGGCACATGGTGCACACTTACTAAATGTCTGTGGAATGAATGGTGAAACCTAGGGTGTTGGCTTCCTGCTCGATTCCCCCCAATGAAAGAACTTGGAGGAAAGAAATGCCCATTCCTGTTGGAACCATGTAATCCCCAGAGTATAAAAGCTGTTACAGGACCTTTCAGATGCGGGTATTTCCAGATTTCCCCAAACAGTCATTCCTTGTCCCTTTGTCTGCCAACTGAAAACTAATCCAGTTCACTATGAACAGCCCAACATAGCTTTGCAGCTATTATAGTCACCCATGGTTGAGTTTTCATCATCCTCATGACATGAAATAAGAGCCCAAAATAAGTGAGATCTTGAGTATGAATTAACATTACAGGCATCAAGTTTCCACTCCACGCTGAAGCAGAGAGTGACTTTTGCAAGATGTTCATGGGTGTGGGCTCTAAAATACCTGTAGGGATCCCAAGCATAGCTCTGTCCTCAATTGGACACAAGGGTGGGGGTGAAGGGGTGAGGGGAGGGTGAAGGGGGGGAGCAGGATGCCTATTTTCTTGCCAAAGCACAACAGTGTGGGGGGAATGAAAACAAAACTGGAAAAATCAAGTAACCCAGTATACAATTATTGCTCTGCGTGACCTTGGATGAATTACTTAATTTCTCTGGGATTTTTTGGTTTCTGTATCTGTAAAATGATTCTGTGACTCCACAGCATATCCTTTGGCAAAGTTCTCAGAGTCCCCCTTGAGCTGAAGGGTCATTTTCCTGGAGAAATATCTTTGCATCTTTATTTGCCAGAAAGGAGGGAGGAAAGAAGGGAGGAAGGAAGGACCGACCTATTATATGCCAGGCATTGCCAGCACTATGCTAGGTACTAGGGATACAAATACATGTATAAGTCAGTCTTTATCCAAAAGAACTTGAATTCTAATGAGGGAAGACCACACAAAAAAGGATTCTGGGACAGAAAGAGGAGTGGAAGAAGATACCTGCCGAGGGGCAGTGAGGTAGGTAAAGAGAAGAAAGTAACATCTAGAGAGAATTGAGGCAAGAGAGACATGAAGCCTGGCTGAGGTTCTTTCCCAGATGGTGGTCCTGGTGAGGGAGACACCAATAAGGGGATGTCCCCAAGGTGGTGAAGAAGCTCCCTACACCAGTGTAAATCAGCAAGAAAAGTGTCACCCAGCCGGTCTCTATCAAAAGTGATCCTTGGACCAGGGCTTTCTGACTCCAAGGCTAGCTCTGCATCCACTGTGCAGCACCTCCTCTCATCCTTGGGCATTAGGGAAAACAAATAGCATCCTCCTCCCTTTAGAGCTAAAAGGTGCCTCATTTAGTCCAACTGCTTCATTTTACAGATAAGAAACTTAGACTCCAAAGTTAAAGCCACTCAGGGAGCTAGCATTTGAACTCAGGTCTTTTGACCCCAAATTTTGCTTTGCCTCTACACTACTCTCCCTCTCACTATAGTGGCATCTGTACTACCCTTTGGCCACTCCAGAAGGGTTTATTTCAAAATTAGGAGTGGAAACTGAGGGTCTAATAATTGTATAGTTAGCTGTGCATAGGGGTGAGAGGAATGAATTAGAGAAGAGCGCCCCTTTTCCTGCGAGGATAAATGCTGGTACAAGCAGAGGGATGTCAGTCATTTTCAGTGCGTAAGAGGCTGCTCACTGTTTTGAGATCTCAAGTCAAGCTTGCAAACAGGAATCATCAGTTTTCCAAGCAAGAAAACCACACTCCTCCTGGTCATGCCATTTTCTTCATAGTATAAAAGCCTTTTATAAAAGCCTTTTCCTGTGTGTGGTGTAAACCACACTGGTCCATGAATCTGTCTGCACGAGACCAAAAAATGATTCCCTTAATTAGCCTTACAAATGTTCTTTGGGAATCACCGACCTCTTCGTTCTGGACCTGCCGAATTTATTTGGATCTTACCTATTATGATTTCTTGCTGCATCTTGGCATTTCCCCATGTCTTGTACTTGTCTAAGGCCAAGAGAACTAACTGCATGCTTATCGCAAAATAAAGTCAATCACCCTTCTCCCACCTCCAAAAAATATTCCAGTGAAAACAAACCAAAATAAGGAGTAAAAGAAAGGTTTTCCTCTCCCCTTGCCTTGCCTAGGTCAGGTTGAGGGAATGACTGAGTGTCTTACAAAGGATGGGAAGATATTTTCAGTGACCCCAGGTCAGGGTTTGAGGTAGCTGACAGGGATAGAAGCAAGGGGGCTGGTCCAAGGCAGTACAGGTCATTCAGAAGAGTCCAAGCAGTCCAGAGACAAAAGGACTCGTTTGGGTCCAAAAGGCAGAAGCAGCATCAGAATTCAGGGGGTAATACCAAAGCAGAGATGGCCCTTATTCTGCTACGAATTGAAGGCATCCAACTCTTCTCATAATCTAGTTTAAGTGTGTGCTGTGTAGTACTGTGCTGGGCCCTCTGGATGCAGAGGCAAAAAGAAGCCGCTGTCTCCGTCCTCCAGAACCTTGCTTCCATTCTGACCTGAGGCAGCCTGTTTTCCTCTTGTTACTTTAGCTCGTCTAGCCAGGGTGTAGAGAGCTGTCCCTGCAGATCCTCACTCTGGAGGAAGCTGCCTGGCCTGGCCCCTTTATTTTGAATAGGAGGTCCAGCTCCTCTCTTCTCTTCTTTGCTCATCCTTTGTTTTCAGTGAAGACCAGTGACGTCACGCGGTCATCCCTGAATTGGATGTAAGTGAGGCAGAGCTTCTTAAAGTCACCAGCCTCACTCTCTCTTCCAGAGACAAACAATCAAGACGACCGGGTGCATTGGATGACCTTGCAGGCATAAAGGATATTAAATATCTTTTAGGCTTTCATCAGAGGAAAGGGCACCGTACAGAGAGTCAGGAGTCCGGGAAGGGGCACAAAGTCCTGAGAGCCACTGACCTTGAGCGTGTAACGTTGGATGAGTCCCTCCAACCCTTCTGGGTCCTTTTTTCATCTATAAAATAAGGGATTGATTGGGACCAGATGAACTCTAAGTCTGCCAGCTCCAAAATTCTATGGTTCTCATTTGATTTCTTCTTTGACCCCAGGACTGTGCAGTGATATGGATATAGGTTTATAATTTCATTTATTCAGCATTTTTTATGCATGTTTCTTGGTTCTGTGCTAGGTACGGAGAGTCAGAAGCTACCATTCAGGCTGTGGTCTGAGGGCTCTCATAATCTAACGGGGAGAGGAGAAGAGATGTTTACAGGGTGTCACAAAAATCTTTTAAGGTAGAGCTTAAAGCTGCACTAGAACTTTTGGGACAGCTGATTATAAATAACAGTGCTACAAAACTTCTACATGGCCCAATGCATAGCGTCCTTGGCCTGTAGTTAGGAAGACCTGAGTTCAAATCCAGCCTGAGGCACTATCTATGTGGTGCTGGGCAAGTCACTTAACCCTGCTTGCCTTAGTTTCCTCATCTGCAAAAGGAGCTGGAGAAGGAAATGGCCAACCACTCCAGCATCTCTGCCAAGAACACCCCAAATGGGGTCATGGAGAGTCAGACACAACTGGACAACTAAACAAAGGAGAATGTAGATAAGTTGCTGTGAAAAATTTAAGAAAGGTGAAATAATAAGAGCCAACGTTTATATGTTATAGTTTTATGTATTTTAAAGTTTGCAAAACGATTTTTATATATGTGTATGTGTGAATGTATGTATGCATGTATGTGTGCATGTGTGTGTGTAGGTATATGTATGTGCGCGTGTGTGTGTGTGTGTATGCATCTCTGCTTTCTTCAACCTCTGCACCTTTGGTACACACACAGAATCTTGTTTATTTCTCACAGCAACCCTGTGAGGTTAGTGGTTTTATTATTCCCATTTAACATAAGAAAAAATTGAGGTTCGGAGACATTATTAAGTGACTTGGGCAAGGTCATACAGTTAAGACTTGTGAATTGGGGTTCAGACTCAGATCTTCTGGACTCCAAGTCCAGTGTTCCACCCCCACCTTAATTAGAGGGGTGTGGGGTGGGAAGGAAGTGCCTGTGGAGGTTGTGGCCTAAATTGGACTTTAGAGGAAGAGATTTCATGGCATAGTGGAAATGGTATTTGACTTGGAGTCAGTAGGGGCTGCCTATTGATCAGATCCCACCTTGGATACCTACTAGGTTTGTGAGCATAGGCAAGCCTGTTAATCCCTCCTAGCCTCAGTTTGGGGATAATTAATTGCCCTCTTCATAGAGTAGTTGTGGTATTCAGATGAGATGAAGTCTCTAGTAAAGTTTAAAGCACTGTAGGGGGTGTCCCAAAAGTCTTAGTGCCATTTTAATCTCTAATAACTTCAGAAGTAAAAATGCTACAAACTTAGAAAAAGCAACATTTGAAATTTTAAAATTAAACATAACCACCATCTTGTGGTCTACATCTCTGTAGCCCAGACATATAATATGCCCCACCACAAGGCTCCCAAGTGAGACCTGAACCAGATTAAAATATAACTGAGAAATATTTGACAAAATAAATAAAAGCATAAGAAAACATAGACACTATTAATTTGTGGTTTTTTAAGTCAGCGTGCAGCCCACAGAGATCCCTGTGTAGAGTTTAGTGGCTCCTGCTTCTAGCTGAGCTTGACACCACCCATGTGGTGGTTTGGAGCTATGTAGAACCTTGTATCAACTGCTACTCAATGATTAAAAAGATCACATTTATAATTCTAGCCTTGAGACGTGACTGCTCAAGAAATAAGTCTGATGGAAGTAGATCAGGTAACTGAGGTAGCCAAGTCAGAGGGAGACCTCTCCTACCGATCCACCAGTCGGAGAAAATGTCACCTATGCAATGCATTAAAATGAACGTTTAAAATTTTTTATTCAAAATTCACAAAACTAAGTGTAAAACTTTAAATAATTATGCTTTTGCATGTTTTTTTTCAGTTTGTAACATTTATACTTCTTGAAGTTCTCAAAGCTAAGACTGTATAAATGTCAGCTAGCATTATTATTTTCATTACCAGCTTTATAATCATTATCATCACCATTATTAAGGAGCGGGGGGGGGGGGTGGGAAGGGAGGAATGCAGTAGGATCAGAGGTACAGAGATGGGGGCTAGCAGAAACAGGTCAGGGGACAGAGAGTTTTAAGCAATATAAACGGTCACCATGTACCAGAACTTTTAAAAGACACAGAGCTACTGAAATCAGGCTTATTTGGTAAATAATAATTTTAGAAAAATCAAAGATGCAATCTAAAGCCAGGCTGTTATTATGGGATACTATTATCTAAAGCCAGGCTATTATTATGTGATACATACTATTATAGGCAGCATCCCATGACCTCGGTAAGAGGTATTATTGAAAAGCTTTTTTGCCTAGGTTGGTTGGGTTTGGGTTTTTTGTTTGTGATTTGGGGAGTCTGAGGGATCTTCTGAAACCGATCAGAGAGCCTGAAAATACTACGACGTTGATGCCACTTGAAGTCTGTTTCTGCACATGGTCTTCTGATTGGATGCTTGTCAGAGAAGAATCATTGAAACAGCTTGCTGTTTTAAAAAAAAAAAAGCTATCAAATGGTGGTAGGCTTAGCCATTTCTTCTCACTTTTAAGTGTTTTGTGTCTGAGACCACTCACCATCCCTCTCTTTGTCTAACTAACCAACAAGCTCCGATTGCACGTCACAGAGGAGCGACCTCCGCTTACCCAGACCCATCCGAAGAGCCAAGAAATGATTCACTGAAATCGCTTCCTCGGGTTCATGGGGATATTTCTCTTGAGTACAATGTAGTTAGCTTGTATTTCAGGCTGAGTTAAAGTAGATTATTTTCTCTTTTTTCATGTCTCTTTTTTTGTTATTGTTCCTTTGTTTAAGGTACAATATGGAATTTTCCCAGATAACTTTACATTCAATTTACTCATGGATTATTTTATAAAGAAAGAAAATTATGAAGGTAAGAAATCCACAGTTTCTTAGAGGATGTACTCTGCATGAGCCCAACACCCTAGAATCAAGGAATCAATTGTTTATTTTTTGGTTTTCTTTCTTTCAACTAAATTGTTGTTTGCTCCTTATATCAGTATGTAACTTTGTAGTTTTCACATACGTTATGCCCTTTGCTCCTCAGAATGCAACAGTAGACATTACCATTGGGCTGATCAGACAGTTGAGGTTTGCATAGGTTAATTCCTGTGATATGCCCAAGGTCAACAATATAGAGGTGGCAGATAGGTGGTATAGTGAGTAGAACTGCCCAGTCTGGATTCTGGAAAAATAGGAGTTTTTGTCCCACCCAGGTATGTCTTAGCTATGTGACTCTTTACAAATCGCTTAAGAGTTTTCTCATCGATAAAATGAGCATAATAAAACCTCCAAGAGGGTTGTGGTGAGAGTCACACAAGCCCCTGAGTACATATCTGGAGAGTAGCAAGTTCTGCTTATCCAGACCCATTGCAAGCACCAAGAAATGATCCGTTGAATCCATTGTCTTGAGGCCAGTGGTGAGCGCTTTCTTGAGTGCTGAGCTAGACTGTGACATGTGTATGATGCCTCGTCATAAGATAACGCAAATAAAGTGTTTTGCAAACTTTAAAGTGCTATATGAATGTGTGCCGTTGCTATTATCTAGAGCTGAAAGGGACCTCTGTGACTTCTTCATGTTACAAAGGAGGAAACTGGCCCTGAGGAATGAGGGGACTTAACGAAAGTCACAGAGACTCTACCTAATAGAAGAAAGATCACCTGGCTAGGAAGTGGTGTAGCCAAGCCTAGCATGCAGATCAATTGACTGGCACACACTAAATGCCAATTATGTGCCAGGCGCTGTTGTGAGATCCATTTCTAGTATACCCCAAGCTTCATTTTCTATATCAGATGCTTGGTTCAGCCAGGTGAATTTAATCAAAAGCTGTTTTCCTGTAAAACCACTTTTAGAAACTTGAGACTATTTCTCTTTCGTTGCAACCTCAGTTTTTCAGGTTAAAGGACTATATATTTTAATAAACTGTACTTTGCCTGGCTCGCTGCGGTCACAAGTTTCTACACTGTGATTGTTGATCGTTATTTTGTTTTCTGGTCGTAGTGGCATGGATTTAGAACTGGAAGTGACTAAAGACAAATGGCATTATTTACAGATTTACGCCATGATACAGATACTTGAAAAAAAAAATACGTGTTATTGTATGTTAAATAAGAATCAGCAGCAGCAATCAACCATGGGACGTGGGAATGTTGAGGTTTAGGGTGCTGGGGGACCCCAAAATACTAACCCGCCAGGTCCTGCTCCAATGAATTCAACACAAGCCTTCTTAGAACCAAAGAAAAACAAAAGATTTGTCTTGCTGAGTTGACTCTTAAGGAGCCTAAGCATCTGTAATGCTTGTATTCACAAGCAGGCCAGATACAATCTCAGCTCGACAGAGTCTGAGCTGGATTGAATCTGAGCGCCTTCATGGAGGTGAGATGGAATTTAAGTACAGAAACGACTGTAGGAGGGATCTGGGGGTGGTCTGGTAGTCTAGGGTGAAGGGAGGAGGGGTGTAGGGAGAATCTTGAAGAGAAGTCAAAGGAGGACCTCAGTGGGACTGGGGTGACTGGTCAAGGGTTGGAAACAGCTGGAGGCAATCAGGAGATATCAGACAATGCCGGCTTGGGTGGGAACCAAGTGGAACAATCCTGAGGTAACAGACAATGGAAGGCTGGGCTAGGCTAAGGGCAACAGATTGAGTTTGAAAGGCCAGGTTAAGTGGGAAGATTTAAGGGGAGTTCAGGGAGGTTCCCAGAGTCTGAACCCCAACAGGAAGGGTGCTGAATCTAGGAGTTGAGACTCTTAGCCCTAACTCATTGTAGGGCAATCGGTGAGTTATTTCATGTCTCTGGGTCTCAGTTCCCTAATTTGTAAAATGAGGAAATTGGACCCGATACACAACTCAGTGTTGGCTCTCTACCATTGCTTCCTCCTCTGAAATTAAATTTGGTTCTTAATTTCCATCACTATAAAATGACAAAACAACCTCAAACCCAAAGCCTGTTCCTGCCCCTCCCCTCTGGAAGGCCAAAGGAAGAAGATGGGCTTGCACCAGGCATGGAAGCTCTGTCATTCTTGACTTCAGTAGTTGAAAGATTCATGGCTTCATCCATGTGGATACACCCTCCAGCCAGTCAAAATGGCAGCTCCTCCATGCTTACATAGAGAATCTTCATGAGCACCTTTGACTCAAAAGAAGAAATTCTATATCTAGTACCCAACTCTTGTTATAAATCTATCCAAACTTAATGATCTCTGAGTTTGTTTTCAGATTGAAAACAGTCTTCACTGGGCCTGTTCTCAAAGCCTTTCTAGTGTAGGCTCTGCTAGTGCAGCCAAAGGTCATCATTGGGAGGAATCAGGGTAGAGCTTTGGTGGAGACCAAATAACCGTGAGCAGGGACATTTAGAATTACAATAATACAAATATATACAATGTACAAATATATATTTATTTATAATAATACAAATACAGTAATACAAATAATTATTAGAATTATTTTCTAAAAATTATGGAATAATTGGAAGGAAAGTTCCCTTGGGGCAAGAACTGAGTTTTCTGTTTGTGTGGGGATATTGAGGAGGGGCAGTTGGCGGTTCGTCCCCAGCACGGTGCCTGGCATGTAGTGGTAGTGCTTAGTAAATATTTGACTGACTGACTTATTAATAAATACCAGTTGATGGGCTTCCTTGAGGTTGAATCCATTTTTGTCCTGCCTTGTTCTCCTCACCAGATGCTTTAGCGGTGGTTTTCCAGATCATGCTGCAGGAAGACTTTGACGCGCCCTCCACCCAGCTGCTGTCCCTCTATGTTTTGTACCAGTGTCTAGCAAAGAAGTCAGAATTCAGCGTAAGTGTTCCTCGTTAATCCTTTGAGCCTGAGAAAGCACCAACCCGTGGGTGCTGATGAGTCAGAGTGGCAAACACTGAAATCCATTTGCATTTGGCTAAAAAACCTGAAGATTAAGACGGAAAGAGAAAACAGATTTCTTTTGTTCTTGATTCCAGAAATGGAAACTGAATACTTTAAGAAACTGAATGGGCTTCAATGGTACTTTACACCCATCACTTCTGTACATTGTAAAATTTAACACAGGTTAGCTACAAGTGTTGGAAAACTGGGCTGAGCTCTTTGAAAGACCTGATGATGCAGATAACTGATGAATAGCATTTGTTAAAGTGTGATTGGTGTTTAATATCACCTCTGGGTCATTAATTAATTTAGAAAGTCTCAGATAATTAAATATTTAGTTGCAGGTTTTTCAAATTCATTTTTATTCTTACCTTCTATTTTCCTGACATACCTTGTCACTCAGAACAAGAAAGGAAAAAAAATAAAAGTCTCTAATGCAAAAATCTGTCATTTAATAACTAAATTTTTAAAAGTAAAATCTCACCAGGGTCACTTCTCACTCAGTTTATCAGTCAGTGCCAAGCTTCTCTTTTTTTTGTCATGGTTTGTTTTTGAAAACCAAATGGCTTATGAATTAGTCAGACTTAATTACATCCATTCCAAGTCCTTATATTTGGGATGCTTTTCCATCTTGAAATGATTGTTCCCAGTGCTGAAGAAGCATGAGAAATGACACCAATGTTAAACTAAATTGGAAAGATCTACAAAATGCTGGTGTTGAGGTAGAAGTAACACTAGATTCTTAGAGGCTTTGCCTGTGAAATGTGAATTCTGGTAGATCGCATGAGTGGGTAATGCTTTGGCTACAGGACCAAGGATGGATTGTGTATCCTCCAAAGAAGCGGCTTAGCTAAATGTGTACCGGACTTATCACCAAATGGGTTGGCCTCCAAACTATGCAGTATTTTTTAGCCAGGACTAATCATGAAACAGGTAAGACCTGAATGAAAAGGTTGCTTTCTACGTTACCAGAGAGTGTGCCCACAGCGATCAAACTGAGATCTTTCAAAGGACAGAGCTGCACAAGGAAAGTGAAAGGGGTTGGGGCCCCTCTTGTGCTGGAAACCTCTTACTCTGGCCAGAATTGCAGCCTAGAAGCTCTGTTCATTCTCCTGCTTAGTTCCTAATGGTTGAGCAGCATCCCTGGATCAAAACATGTTTAACGGTGTTTCCTGGCTTTTGCTGCTCTTCCCGCTGGCCCAGATGCTTACATGTGAGCTGATTTCACACCAAGCACATCACATCATACCTTTGCCAGCCTGGTCCCCTGTGTCACAGTGTCTCCTGTGAGTCCCCTGGCTACTTCTCTTAGGAGTTGGTGGCAGAGACAGAGATGCTGTCTGTATTTTTTGCGTCCTTTCCTCCCCTATCCAGTGTCTTCAGTTTGACTCAACTAGAATTTTGCACTCTATTGCTAATGTGCCTGTCTAATTTGTTTGGATTTGTTTCTGAAAGGCACATATTCCCTTAAAAGCAAATTAGTGATTGGATTTATTTTAACAAGCTATTAAGAGGAGGCATTCTCATGCTTACTGAATTGTGTAAGAATTCAATTGTTTGCTCCTTTGCGTGCATGCGTGTGTGTGTATGTGTGTGTGTGTGTGTGTGTGTGTGTGTGTGTGTGTGTGTGTGTGTGTGTGTATCTGAGAGAGGGAAAATAGGCTATCAGCATTTTCAGCCAATATTGCTTACCAGCAACCTTTACCCTTGTGCTTTCTTGCAGTGGGAGGAAGAGAAGAATTTTGGAGCATCCTTGTTACTGCTGGGTCTCAAACAGGAGAACACTGTGTGCTTGAGCTCACAGTTGTACGGCTATGCCCTCTTGGGTGAGTTGTGTTCATAGCCTGTGTATTTTCTCTACCTGATAGGTAGTTGACATCATTCTTCTAGTTTCCTGATAATCTCATTTGAATCTGATTCTCCAGTGAAATTCCAGTAGAACATTTGCTCATAGACATAGAAATGCACTCTTGATAGGACTGAGGTCTTTACACAGTTAAATGGAAGTTATTTAAAATGTAATAGTCCTATGCCCACAGTGGCAGACAAGATCAAGCCGCCCTACATCTTCAGAAAGAGTTGGTGTGATAGGTTGATAAAGAGAAGAACCTTTTGACTTATTTTGCTTAAACGTGACCCCCACCAAGCCCTTGAGGTTAATACCAGACTAGCAAACACTTAGAAACTTAAATGTAAGGAAATTGTAATATAGTAGGCAGAGCCCTGGGCTCTTGTCCTGACTCTCCCAGTAACTTGTTTTGTAAACTTTACTCATAGCTTTTCCAGATTTCTTGCCTCACCTATGAAAAGAGGGGTGACTTAGAGCAAGGATTTTAAAACCCCCCACACCCCGAATATTTTGTCTTGTTGTTCATTCATTTTTGTCAGTCATGTTCATTTCCCATTTGGGGTTTTCTTGGCAAAGAAAATGAGTCAAAGAGGATCAGGTGACTTGCCCTAGGTCACACAGCTCATAAGCGTCTGAGGCCAGATTGGACCTCAGGAAGATGAGTCTTCCTGACTCCAGGCCCAGCACTCTACCCACCATCCCACGAGCTGCCCCCACACTCCATGGACTCTAAAATATTCAGAATTAACCCATGCTTGTATGTTCTAATACTAACAAATATATTCCATTTTCTTTGAACCTATACTTCAGGAAAAGCTAGAAAATTGAGAATTTATCATCTGTATTTATGAAAAGCAAACTGATACAGTGGATAAAGCACAGGACTCAAAGTCAGGAAGACCTGAGTTAAAATTCCACCCCAGAAACTTAATAGCATTGTGACCCTGGACAAGTCACTTCACTGCTCTCAGACTAGTTTCCTTGTCTGTAAAATGGGGATGATAACAGCACGGATGCCACAGGGCTGTTGTGAGGATCAAGTGAGATAACGTGTGTATGATGCTTCACAAACCTTAAAGTGCTACACACATGCCAGCTGTCATTGTTATTGTTCTAACAGATTATTCTCAGTTGGCACTTAAATGTGAGAAGAGACATGGAGGGTAAAAGCCTTTAGCAGCTCACACTAAGAGATAATTTAAGGCTTGCAGAGCATTTGCAAACCGCTTTTCCTTCGTTCCTCACAGCCACACGGTATGACAGGCGTTGTTGTTATTTTCATTTTACAGATGAGGAAATGGAGGCTGGGAGAAGTCATGGAACTTCCCCAGGTCACACAGCTAGTCAGTATAAGAAGCAGGATTTGAACCCAGGTCTTCCTAACTCCAAGTCTAAAACTCTTACCATTGTACCACGCTGCCTTTCATCTGAGACAGAAGTAGCCCAGTTGACTTGGGATGCTCTAACTTGCCCTAGAACAGTTGATTTATGATTATGATGGCTTGACATTGAGGCAAAACCAGATGGCACTGCACTGGCCACCTGTATTCCACTGATAGAGTAGCAGTTCAAGAGAAGCATACGTACTCTAGGGGTTCCCTTCTGATGAGCTGTAAAGAATGCCAGGAGACCTAAGATTTGCTGTCTCGTGACCTTGGAGCACCACTCAGTCTCCTCCTTAGAGCCAAGCCTCTTCCAGGTAACTTGTCTTTCAATTCCAGAATTCTCAATGAACTTCCCTGCTTCCTGAACCTCCATTTCAGACATAAATTCAGAAATCATAGGATAGGCCAGAGTGAATATGAATGTGATCCAGGTACCCCAAACTTACCAGACTTTCCTATATTAGAAAGGTGGTTGATGTGGCAGATAAGCGTGCTGCACATGGGTTCAAATCTTTATTAACTTTTCAACTTTGTATAAGTCATTTAACCTTAGAGCCTGCTGCACCAGTGCAACGTTCACAGTGCCTACAATGGCGCCATTCTGAATGGCAAAATACAACAGACTCTCCACATGGAAGACAGAACCAGAACATTCATTCAGACCCCAGAAAGCCAGATCCATCATAGTAACAAAAATCTATCCACAAGCACAGTGCAGAGAAGAACGCCATCCCTAAGGGGCTTCCCACAAGCCAGGTCCATTAAGCAAAACAGCCAACAAGTCCTTTCACTGACACACCAGCTGCCTG
Source organism: Notamacropus eugenii (assembly GCF_028372415.1). Classification (NCBI taxonomy): domain Eukaryota; kingdom Metazoa; phylum Chordata; class Mammalia; order Diprotodontia; family Macropodidae; genus Notamacropus; species Notamacropus eugenii. The sequence goes on along the minus strand of NC_092875.1, from coordinate 464,620,305 downwards.
CCTCCTCCGAGCTCTGACTGCCCTCTGACTCACTTCCTCCCAGCTTTGCTCTAGCTCCGCCTCTTCCTCTCCCACCCTTCATGTTCCGCCCCTTCCTGTTCCCTGTGACTTAGACTCCTGTGAGTCTGGTGGGAAAGATCTTCTCATTTAAATTACCCTTACAGAGTTTCCTCCTCTGTAAAATGGGAGTGTCTCACAGGGCTGTTGTAAGAGTCAAATGGAGATGACCTGAGTGTAGCGCTTTGTAAACTCTCATGTCCTGTGTAAATATCAGCTAGAATTATAATTATATTATCCGTATTATTTAATGTATTTAATTATTGTTCTGTTCATTCATCTAGGCCTAGGGAAGCTATTCTGATCGCTTCTCAGCTGGCAGTGACCCTGCTTTTTTACCTGTGCCTCCCCTCCCTTGGACATATAGGAGGATGGCATCATTTCTCCTGAACGTACTTAAACAGAATTTGGGGTTCACCCATTTGGAATCTCTGGACCCAATTCATCTGGGTTTTCTTGCAGTTCTGGATTTTTTCTCCATCAGTAATCTTTCTGCTGACTTGGCATTTATTGGATTCACCTGAAGTCCTATATAATCCCTTGGATTTCAGGTTTATAGCTGATAGAGAGACCTCAGAAGCCATCTCAGGTAGTCTCCTCATTTTGCAGAAAAGGAAACAGGTCTTGTGAGGTTAAATGATTTGACCAGAGTCCCACAGCTGGTAAATTTTTGAGGCAGGATTTGAACCAAAACCCTCCTAGCTCCAAATCCATTACTCTGTCTAACTTTGCCTTCTCTGAACTAGGGACAAGCAAGGAAGTAGTTGTTTATTTGTTTCAGTCGTGTCTGACTCTTCGTGACCCTATTTGGGGTTTCCTTGGCAAAGATACTGGCATGGTTTGCCATTTCCTTCTCCAGCTCATTTCACAGATGAGGAAACTGAGGCAAACGGTCACATAGCTAGTAAGTGGCTGAGGCCAGATTTGAACTTAGGATGATGAGCCTTCAAGTACATCACTTTATCCACTGCACCACCTAGCTGCCCCTCACAAGGAAATACAAACAGGTAAATACAGCATCCCGTTCGCTTCACAGTAAGATTTCAACCTGACACATGTTCACAAAAGACATGGGCCCTGCGAGGTTGTTTACATACAAGCTACACCAACTATGACTTTTGGTAATTTTTAAAATACCTTTATCCTAACTGAAAGAAGATGAAGCTGGCATGTTCTTCCAACCCAGTAGGTGCCTCAAATAAACAGGCAGTTAAGTAAATATGTACTTTGGGCCACTGGCCCTTCTGTTTCCCCTGGTGCTAATTTAAGTTTTCAGAATGACATCCAAGGTGTTACAACTTGACTTGTTTTGAAGGTGGTCTTTCTGAATTAAATGTGTGGTTGGCATAATCTGGTACCTGAGTCTGATGGAATCTGATCGAGAGAGAACTTTAGATTCTGTCAAAACAAGGCTTTTTTGTTTTCCCCACAAATTTTACCTGGATAGTTCTCCACACACCCCTCTCCAAACTCTCCCCCCTCCCGCTTGATGATATTTAAGTTATGATTTTCCCTTTTGCCCTCAGGTTGGCATTCAAGACCTTTTACAGGGTATAGATTTTTCAGGAAGCTACTGGGTCATAGAAAATGTGTTTTGTTGTCTTGGGGCAATATCCCTGATCTTTTGACACCAGTGAGTGTCTGATCAGAAGCTATTTACTGCCATGCCATGCATTGTTCAGATTTGCCAACAGCAATCGAAATTGCCTCCCTAGGAGTGAGAGACGCAGCGGCAGCATTGGCTGTCCAGCCCCAAACACCTGGCAGGTCCAAATTTAGCCGCAGCTTGATTAGCTTTGTACGTGCTCTTCCTTCTGTAGTTTTCTCAAATGTTCTTTCCAGTAAAATGTAAAACAAAGCTGTCTGATTAGCACTGAGTCGGGCCAGCCCAGTCTGAGTTGGTCATCACTGGCCTAGCATTGATGCGTGGCTCAGTGAACAGAGTGCCCTGCCTAGAATCATGGAAACTCATCTTCCTGAGTTCAAATCCTGCCTTAAACATTTAATAACTGTATGACCCTGGGCAAGTCACTTAATCTTGTTTGCGCGACTTTCCTCATCTGTAAAATGAGCTGGAGAAGGAAATGGCAAACCTTTCCAGTATCTCTGCCAGGAAAACCCTAAATGGGGTCAGGATGAGTCAGACAAGGACTGAAAGTGACTGAACAACAACCACCACCCCAGAAGGAGCAGTCACCTACACAGGAAAAGCTGTTTGTGAAGATGTGTAGCTCCTTTTCCCAGAATGTTCACACCTCGGCTTATCACATGAGATGTTTCTTCCCAAAGGAGGGCAATTATCAGGAAGGTCCGGAGGGAGGCTGTGAATTCCTATGATGTAAGGACAGTCCCCTGAGACCTTCTAAGACAAAGGCCCTCTTCCTTTTTGATCCCAGAGTCACCCTATGTCCTGTCTTCCAAGCCCTCACCAGGCTGCATTTTCAGCCAAAGACTCACTCTCTCTCCTCCAATACAAAGGCTCAGCATGGACACCAGCCTTGATAGGGCTTCCTCTCCCTCTGAACTTGAACCTGGATTTCTGGCCTTTAGCCAATGAATGATTCTTTTATTTTTGAAGGGGAAAGGTAAAGAATAATGGGTTTTCTTTTGTTTATTTTTTTTTCACAAGGACGAAAAAGACACCCTCTTCCTGCATCCCGGGGAATATGGGTGAGCAGGAATGATTTCCTGTCATTGAATGGTGTTGTTCACTGTCAGGAGAGGAAGATGTGGAGTCACTCTTACTGAAAGGCTCTCTAAACAAAGAAACAAAAAGTCCTCATTTACTCTTACAGGATCATGGATCCTCATAGACCATGTAGGCCAACCCCTTCATTTTACAGATGACAAAACTTGGGCTTTGCCCAAGGTCACCCAGTTAGTGAATGTCAAAGCAGGACTTGAATTCAAGTCTCTGATTCTTATAGCCAGTACTCATTCCAGTATACAACACTGCCGGGCCCTATCTCAAGATTTTTCCTTTTTAGGGGAAACATGGTTCAGATAGATCAGTGATGTTTCTCTGGATATTTTTTTGAGCAAGTAAAAATTGATCACCAGCATATTATTAAATGAATCTCCATAAGTGAATATTATGGTCAGCCTAAAGGAAAATGGCTTAGCACACTTTCAACTCATTGTATGTTCATATTATGGTGTCAACAGGGCAGCAGTTTGGGGGGGGGGGGGGGCGGGTTTCCAACATGGGAGAGTTCACACTGGAAGAAGAACCTTACTGATGCAGCAAACTGTGGGATATCTTGCTACAAGTTAAATCTTACTCAGCGTCAGAACATTCACATCTGAGAGAAACCTTAGAAATCTGATGGACGTGAGAAGTTGTTTCTTACTCATTGTCAGAGAGTTCATAATAGAGAAAAATACCTAATGAATTCTGGGACTAGTCAAAGGCTACAAAACAAATACATTTACTAAATATTAATTCATAATAGAGCAGCCAGGGTACATTGGATAGGGCACCAAAGCCTAGAGTCAGGAAGACCTTCGTTCACATCTGGCCTCACACTTATTAGCTGTGTGCCCCTGGGCAAGTCACTTACCCCAGTTTGCCTCAGTTTCCTCATCTGTAAAATGAGCTGGAAAAGGAAATGGCAAATCGCTCCAATATCTCTGCCAAGAAAATCTCAAATGAGATCAAGAAAAGTCAGACAGGACTAGAAAATGACTGAAAGTTTGTAAAAGAAAAAGAAACCTTATGAATGTAACTTTGTCAAACGCGTTAAGATGTGCAAGTGTCTTTTCCTATAGTAAAATCTATGCTGTGCATTAATTATCCTAGGTGTTTTGAAACCAGTGAAATGGGAGGGTGGGAAGAAGGGGAAAACAGCTTCATCACACATGACAGAGCTTCTAGGAGCATGTCTAATCAGCCTCTGCCTGTGCTTCCTTATCTTTGGTCTTAGACCACACATCTCCAGGCATTGAGCAAATTAGCAGCATATCTGCTCTGCAGCAGGCTCCCACAAATATCTAGACAAAGCCCAGTTCCTGTCCTCAAGAAATCTATTTAGACTCTACGATCAGGGAGTGGCTGAACAAATGGTACTTGTGAATGAAATGGAATGATTTTATTCCATAAGAAACAAGCAGACAGACTTCCAAAAAAGCTGGAAAGACTTGCATTACAACTGATGCAGAGTGAAATAAGCAGAACCAAGAGAACGCTGTACACAGTGACAGCCACGCTGGGCCATAACCAGCTTTGATGTCTTAGATACATGATGGAGAACGCTGTCCACATCCAGAGAAGGAGCTGCGGATTCTGCGTGCAGATTGGAGCGTACTGTTTTCTTGCTCTTTTCTTGTTTGTTTTTTGTTTCTCGTGGTTTTTCCCTCTTGTTCTGATTCTTCTTTCACAGCATGACTAATGTGGAGATATGTTAATATGATTGTATATGTATGGCCTGTATCTAATTGTATGCCATCTTGGGAGATGGGGAAAGAGAGAGGAGGAAATTGAGAACTTAAAATCTTACAAAAGTGAATGCTGAAAACTAAAAATTAATTACTTAGAAAAAATAAGTTTAGACTCTAATGAAGGCAATAAGATGAGAACACAGGTAATTTGATGTAAAACGAGGCAGGAGATGGGAAGAACCATAAGAAAAGTATGAACTGAGTATTATGGGAGTTCAGATGGGGAGGAGAGGAAGACATCTTAATGGAGGCACCATTCACACAGAGCTTCAGAGGATGGGGAGGATTTTGGCAGCTGCCACTGAGGTTGGTGAACTTGCCTTTCTCATCTTTATTTCTTTTACATGACAGGGAAAGTGGAATTGTGCCAAGGTCTGAGGGCTGTGTTCCGGGACATGCCCTTAATGTGGACTCCAGGGTATCTGGACAGAGCTCTCAAGGTCATGGAGAAAGTGGCATCTTCCCCAGAAGACATGAAATTGTGTAAAGAAGCTGTAAGTTGTGTCCTTCCAGATCACCCAGCAGAGGCAGTGTGGCAGAGTGGATAAAAGAGTTGGCCTTGGAATTGGAATTGAGAAGGCAAATCTGGCATCTGACACAGACTAGCCAAGTGTTCCTGAGCAAGTCATTTGAAACACTCGGAACCTCAGTTCCTCATCAGACAAATGAGGAGGCTAGTCTAGATGCTTCCTATAGTTCCTTTCTGTACTACCTCTGTGATCCCGTCTTCTACTATTAAAAAACTTTCAATTTAGCCTCTTCAGGGCAGCTAGTGGCACAGTGAACACAGCCAGGAGTGTCTGAATTCAAATCCAGCTTCAGCCACTTACTAGCTGTGTGACCTTGGGCAAGTCACTTAATCCTCCTTGCCTCCAAAATAGGCAGAGGAGGTGGGGGAAAGGGAGAGGGGGAATTTAGCTTCTTTATTTGCATTCTTTTCTCTTCATGTGAGATGGATGTACTCAAGAAACTTAAAATAATGGATCCATCTCCAGTATTTGACACTGACAAATAAGCAGTAAGAAACCCAGCTGGTGTTGATCAGTTAGACCAGGGCTTCTCTTAACATCAAGGCAGCTTAAGTGCACCAAGCCTGGAATCAGCGAGACTCTTTTTCCCGAGTTTAAATGGCCTCATCCACTTACTACCTGTGTGCTCTTGGGCAGGTCACTTAACCCTGTTTGCCTCAGTTTTCTCATCTATGAAATGGGCTGGAGAAGGAAAGGGCAAATCCCTCCAGTATCTTTGCCAAGAAAACCTCAAATAGGGTCACAGGGAGTTAGCCATAACTGAAAAAGACTGAACAACTCTTTTAACATGGAGTCTGGAAAGTTGTTTTTCAATAGCTATATTTTAGTATACTTGGTTTCCTTTGTGAAGCTCTGTATTTTATGCATTTAAAAACATTATTTTAAAAAGGCATCTGTAGACTTTACCAGATTACCAGAGGGACCCAGGACCAAAAAGGGTTCAGAACCCCTGACTTAGACAGAACTGTAAGGCTGATAGAAAGACAAGTTTCCACCACCACCCACCCTGAATATAACTAGCAGATCACTGCAAAAATAACGTCTCTCTATTGCCTGTTGGTTTTTGCCCAAGAAAGGTGTTATTTAATTCTAACATGTTTATTTAAACATTCCTACATTATTTTTTTTTGGAGACGGGGTCAGGGGGCCACAATTCGGGGGTAATTGACTTGTCTGGGGTCACACAGCTAGTATGTGTCTCAGGCCAGATTTGAACTCAGGTCCTCCTGACTCCAGGACCCATGGTCTAATAACTGTGCCTCCTATCTGCCCCAGCATTCCTGCATTTTAATGCAAACTGAGGACACGTAGAAAAGTATCTTTTGCTCCTCTGAACATCCTTGAGAGATTCAAGTGAGTTCTTGGGGACAGTATTGTCACAGCTCGCCCCTAACAGTTGCAGTTCATCCTGCTGAGGGGGAATGAAGTTATTTTCAGTTTGACTCTAGGCTCTTTTTCAATAAATAAAGGGCTCAAACAAAAACCATGTGGATTGGATTAAGGGAACTATATTGATCATGCTGCCCTGTTCTGAACAGACTCTAGAGGTTCGCGCCATCTGTTTAATGTTGTTCAAGACCCTTGGCCAAATAGGTGGCTGGTGCAGGCAGCTGGGCCCTGTAAGGGTGATGCTGACCTTTGAAAGCACCTGGCAGAAAGTGAGGTGCCAGAAAACTGGAGAAAAGCAAAGGTCCTGATTTTCTAAATGAGAGAAGAGGGTAGAGTCTGCAAACAGTAGGCACAGCAATAAGCATTTATTGAGCACTTACTGTAAGCTGCTTGCTGCTATGCTAAGTGCTGGGGATACAAGTAAAAAAAAAAGAATGACAGCCCCTGCCCTCAAGCAGCTTGTGTTCTATTAAAGGAGGACAACATAGAAAGTGGAGTTAAAAAATGATGGGAGGTACCTCAGTGGGGCCAAGTCCAGAGAGTCACAAGCACAGCCAGGAAGGGAATGACGCATGGTCAGCCAAATCCCATTCTCAATATGCAGGCCCCAACTCGCCAGTGGGAGAGCGGTTGACATGACACAGGGATGTATGTCCCATGGTAAGAAGGCTCAGGTTGTGTTTGTCCTTCGTTTTTGAAGAAACTATGCCATTAGAGAAATGATGACATGACTTGCACTTGACTTTGTTTTGAGTGAGGGAGGGTTGTGCAGGTCACCAGCCTCACTTTCTCCTCCTGAGCCATCTGGATACAGTGACCTGATATTCATCAGGATGACTGGAGATGACCCAGGATGCCATGGGAGACTTTGGCCTTTTCAGGAACTCACTTAGAGGGAGATAACGCCCATTCAGTGAATAGGCCTCTTTAAGAAGTAGTCAGGGAATGACCCCTTTAATAATGAGCAAAAGAAAAAGAAGGCCAAAGGGGTTTAGGGAAGTTCCAGAGAAGGCAACTGAGTCATAGTGGTCAAGCCTAGAGTCAGCAGCACAGACAAGAGGAGGGAATGAAACATGACTGGCAAGTGCCCATCCCCCATATGGAGACCCAAGAAAAGAACTCTCCAATGGGGTAAGACAGCATCATGGTAGAGAGATGTTACACGTGAAAAGGCAGCTGAGATAGGGTGGCCAAGTCACCAGAGTTAGCATCACAGACAAGAGGGGTGCTTGTCTTCAATTCTTAGAAAAATTCTTAAATGAATAATTAATTGTTGTGAATCATGAATATTTACAAAGGGAGCTAGTAATCACTGAGCACTAGCCAGACTTCCTCAAGAATGAGTCATGAGATTTCCAGCCAAGATGGCTGCCCCATTGGGGAGCTGACCACCCCATTCTTACATATCTCCTTCAGTGAACCCCCTAAGTTCACATTAGACTAAACAATAATCAAGAAATTCAGTGCGAAACTCTAAGTGACTGCTTCTGCACCAGAACTGTGGTCAGTCAGAAGTGAGAAGGCAAGAGGAAAGGGGACCCACCAGTACAGAGTAGCTTCGGCGCAGAACCAGAGGCTTCCAGGGATACACAGGGAGCCTGGAATGCCCTGTATCTGGAGGCTGCAAGAATGGAGTGCTCCTCTGAGAAAGCCTCAGGGTGGGGACTTTGGACATATTCATTAGCTGCACCTACAGACAATAGCAGTGGTCAGTGCAGCAGCACTCAGACCAGAAGACCAAAGGCTGAGGGACTCCAAATTTCCAGGTACCTTGATCTTAGGTGCTAGAGAGGACCCTGAAGATGCAAGACTGAACCTCAAAGATCTGGAGAAGGAAGAGGGTATCTAGCCCTGTGAAGTGGAGGCCAGCACAGGACACAGGTGACCTAGGGTGAGACCAGGCAAAGGGGAGGACCCTGACTCTGCAACAGCTGCAGTTCAGAAACTAAAGACCAATTCAGGAAAGATAAATACATTTTTAAAAATAGCAACTGGTATCAAAAATTATTCCAATTCTTTGACAAATGCAAGAAGAGACTCAAAGAGGGGAAAAATGATTTTCCCCAAGGACTACATGAATACATAGAAGAAATGAAGCAAGACCTAAAAAATTTTAAAGAGTGGGGGTGAAGGGGGTTGAGATTTTTAAACTCTTGGAAGAAAGAACTGAAAGGAGAATACATAGCTTAGAAGAGAAACTGGTAAAACTTGTCCAAGTAACGAACTCCCTGAAAACTAGAATAGATCAAACTAAAACAAGAAATACTGGAATAAAATCAAAAGACTGAAAAAATAGAAGAAAATGTCTGTTTTGATATTTTTAGTTGACTTGGAAAATATCCAAAGAGAGATAATTTAAGAATTATTGGCCTCACTGAAAACCACAATAAATCTTTAAAATTCCAAACACTATATTTCAATAAATCATTAATGAAAACTACCCAGATATAAAAGAACGAGACAAAAAGATGAATGTGGAGTGAATCAACCAATTACCCCCTGAAAGGATAAGTCCCTGAAATGGCATAGCCCAAATCCAGTACTGCAACATCAAGGGAAAATCCTACCAACAGTCAAAAAGAAGTTCAAGTACCAAAAGACCACAGTCTGGATCACACAGGGTCTGACAGCTTGTGCTATAAATGAGAGGACATCTTGGAATGCATTCCAAATGGCAAAAAAATAGAGGCCTACAACTAAAAATAACATACCCTGCAAAGCTGAGTATAATCCTGTAAGAGGTAGAAATAAACCTTTAATGTAGTAGAGAACCTTTAGGCATTCTGACGAAAAGGCCAGAGCTGAGTAGGAATTCTGAAATACAAACCCAAGAGTCAAGAGAAATCTAGAAAGCATCAGAAGAATGTTATGGATGAAAGTATTCCTAAACTTTAGCAAGACATTTGACAACTCTGTGGATATTATGGAGAACTATAGGCTGAATGGCAGTACGGTTCAATGAATTTGGCAACTTTTAGGGATCACGGGACCAAAAGAGTGATGGCTAATGGATCAATATCAACCCAAAGAGTGACCTCTACAGGCTTGATCCCAGGGTCTTCGGGTTCTTCTGTTCCAGGCAACATTCTTAAATTGATTCCAGTGGAGTCATAGATGGCTTCCAAAGGAAATATCTGGTTGGCATGAAGTTAGGAGATAATATAATGGACATCAAAATTAGAATCCAAAAAGATCTTGATAAGTTTGAAAGCTGAAGTGAATTTAATAAAATAAATATAATAATTCAGTCCCTAGGATCAATCAGTTGACAAGAATTTATTAAATGCCTACTACGTGCCTGTCACTGTGTTGACTAGGACTAAAGATACAAAGACCAAAAAAAGGGAATATTCTTTGGCCTCAAGGAGCTTATATTTAACATGGGAAATAAAACATGTTCAGAGATAAATACGGTGTATAAACCATCTCCACCCCAAAAAGATAGAGCATCCAGAATGAGGAGGGTAGGAGTCCTGCTGAATTCTCTTCCTTGGACAGACCAAATCTATGGCATTTGTCTTTGGTTCTCAGTGCCACATTTCAGGAAATACATTGGCAAGTTGGAATATATACAGAGAAGAATGATAAGTAGGGCAAAAGGGCTGCAGATCATGCCACAAGGAGATGAATTAAAGGAGCTGGTCGTGTTGAGCTTAAAGAAGAAAAGACTGGTATGGTCCCTGAGAGAGTAGGATTATACTCATTCTGCCTGAATCCAAAGGACAGAAATTAGGAACAAAATCTTTCAGCTTGATAAAAGGAAAAACTTCCTAACAAAGCTGGCCAGATGTGGAATGGACCAGATCAGGATGTAGTTGTCTCCCTCATGGAGGTTCTCCAATGGAGGTGCGAGCATGTTACAGAACAGATTCCCCTTCACTTGTACTGTTGTCCAAGCTTCCTTCCAGCGTGGAGATTCTGGGATTCTGGGGTCTGAGCTGTATTCAGCGAGCTCTTACAATGGAATGAAATTTTTCTATGGGTGGACAATTTATGGACTTGCTAAACTCAATATGATTTTTCTTGGTCTGCTTGGTACAGATTCCCAAACACAGATCTGTTGTTGTTGTGTTTGTCCTTCATTCTCGAGGAGGACCATGACATCAGGGAATGATGACATGACTTGCAGTTGACTGATTTGAGGGAGGGAGGGCTGTGCAAAGTCACCAGCCTCACTTTCTCCTCCTGAGCCATCTGGGTCCAGTAGTCAGATATAGATCAAGATGACTGGAGATGGCCCAGGATGCAGTGGCAGCCCTTGGCCTCTTAGGCCAAGGTCTTTTCGAGTTCTCACTTTGAATAGGCCTCTAAAATGTATTACAAACCCAATTATCTTAAAAAAAGAATACACAGCCTTTACTTCCTAAGTCAGGGTTATCACAGAAAAGCTGACTGGACACAGTAGGGTTCTGCAGCTTTGTGTACGATCCTCTCCTTTGTATATGGAAATGCCCATTTTATTTGGGTTTTGTTAAGTTCAGATTAAAAACATTCTTTAAAAGATAAGTCAGTGTATCATGAGTATCAAATATTATTGTGACTATGCTGTAATATAGCAGTCCTCAACACCCCTTGAAATACTTATACCTTCATCTGGCCCCGTGCAAACAACCCCCCACCCAGCCCAGGCTGCTGTGTTTTTTGAATTATGCTTTATTGTTTTGTTTCGGTTTTTATTTTTTTTCCCTTTTCTCCACTACTTTCAGAATGTCAGCTCTCCCTCTCTGCTGTGGTCAGAATGTGTTACCTAAATCAACTTGCCTCTTCCTTCCTTATCCACTGCTTTTAATTCACCCTGGTCTGGAAAATGATTCCAAGCTTATTAAAGTTGTTTGTAAAATAAGAGCAAATAAGATTTAAGTGACTAAGCCTGAGAGCATTCTCCTGATTAAAGGACGTTAAATTTTAGTGACCTGTATGAGATTTCGAACATCTCTTTTTGTGACTTGGCTCACAGGGAATACTATAATCACTGTTTAATTTTGCTTCCTTGGTTATGTTCTGGATGGGCAAAGATTGATAAATTTCAGTAGAAATTATTAGGAAAGGCTGGAAGTAGAGGGAACATCTTATCAGTGGGGGTAACAGCCTTGATGTTTTTGTAGTTCCTTCCTTCTGAGGTCAAGTTCAAAGCTCTTGACAGCCATTTTCTGATTACTTTCCCCCATACTCTGAAAACTAGGTCAGTGTTATCAGTTGTTCCATAAATAGAAAAGAAAACCAGTGTGAAAAAAGGGAGTTATTTCTTCCAGCAGTGTTGTGCAGAGTGGCAAAGCTGGTGTTCTTCTCTTGTGTGGTTTCAGGGGCAGTGCTCTACGTTCCAAAAAACTATTTTCATTTGTTTCACTCTAGGGGAATGTTTTACTCTCATGAACGTAATATTGGAGAGGGGGAGGGATGTCTGCATATACATGGGACATGGCATATTGACTTGTCAAATAAGCAAGCATTTATTAAACTTTTACTGTATGCCAGTCACCGTCTTAAGAGCTGGGGATACAATTAAGGAAAAGAAAAGTAGTCCTTGCCCTCAGTGGCCTTACAGTCTAATGCAGGAAGACACACATCAAGAGGAAGCAGGAGAGTAAAGAGGGGTGGCACCAGGTGGGGACACATCTTGTGTCATGAAGTAGAGTGATCTGAGAGTCCAGTTTCTGCCCTCTCTAAAGGACGGTATTGGAAGGAGTTGGGTACTCCAAGCAAATGTTTTTGTACAGCAGCTCCTTCCCCCGTTAGAACGGAAGTTCCTCCAGGCAGGAAGTCCTTTATCATTCCCTCTGCTATGAGCCCCAGCTCTTGTTCAGTGTACGCAATAAATGTTGGCTTGATTGGTTGATTTCTGTCCAAGCCAGCATTCAACCCAATCCTGGAGAAATGAAGGAAGCCCGTACTGAACTGTTTCTTGCTTAGACACATGTAATGGCATCCTCTGGGGCAAATGTTTGTCTTGTCCCCGGGATTGGTGTGAGTTTATTTGACATGGATGACACAGCACTTGAAAAAATGTCTTGGTCAACTTTTAGCAATAGCAGAGCATCCTGGACATCCTTGACACTCACTAGCTGTGTGAGCTTGGGCAAGTCACTTAACCCCAATTGCCTCATCCTGGGTCATGTCGTCATCCTGATGAATATCTGGTCACTGCATTCAGATGACTCTGGAGGAGAAGTGAGGCTGGTGACCTGCACAGCCCTCCCTCACTCAAAACAAAGTCAAGTGCAAGTCATGTCATTATTTCTCTGATGGCATGGTTTTGTTCGGCAATGAAGGACACACACACACACACACAGACACACACACACACACACACAGACACACACACACACGGCAGAAAGTCAGATTTTTGATGAAGCCTTTTCATTTTCTCATTGCTTGATCTTTGGGAATTCACTCCTACTACAACTGTACCGCCTATGAACAAATCAAGATGCACAAAAACCAAAAGGTAGATATTGCCAAGTGCGTGTTCCAGTTTTAACCTTGCTTTACTCAGCGTTGGCAATTTAAGGACTTGAAATTGCCCATAAAGCCCATGAAAGGACAGGGAAATGTTCCCTTGCAGAGGAAGTCTGATTTAGATTCTTTAGGGTCTATTTGGCTTAACAGGAATATGATTCAGTCCTCTGTCCTCACTCAGACTGGAATGGAGTTTTTGGTTTGATGTATTACTGTGATAAAAGGCCTGCTATTTCTGAGTTGTCTTCCATTGTGAGGCAGACAGAAACCCTGTCAGATTCATCGGTTTCCAGGGCAGGTCACCTACACTGCCCTTAGCAACAGAGAACATAGTTATCATCCAATCTCAAATGATCATGGCATCCATTGGTCCATGTTGCTTTTGACCAAAAGTGTCCATGAAGGCCCAAAAAGAAACTTTCTTAGATTTTTAATGCAGTCTCTGAAATACATGCAAATGAACTCAAACTCCTACTACCTGTGTGACCTCAAAGGTCACTTGACCCCTCTGGACCTCAACTGTAAAATCACCTTATCTTTAAAATGAGTGGTTTGGACTAGATCAGTCATTCTCAAACTTTTTGGTTTCAGGGGCACCTTTACAACTCTTAAAAGTCATTGAGGACCCCACCAAAGAGCTTTTGTTTACATGGATTATATCTATCAGTATTTACCATATTGGAAATTAAAACATCTTAGTATTAGTATTACAAAATTTTTGACATCCTGGGCCCTCTGAAAGAATCCACACTTTGAGAACTACTGGGTGACATCATTTCCAAGGTGCCTTCCAGTGCTAAGTCCCCTATGATATATGCCCCACCTCTGGTGGGCTGATGTTACACTCAGATCCAATGGGCTCAAACCTGTCTCACATACAAGGAAGATCTGGTGAGTAGCACACTGTCCTTGTTCTCCCATTTCTCTTTGCCCCCTTTTCCCTACACTGCCCAGGGTGGAGGGGGTGGAGAGCAACAGGAGAGCTCTCTTATTGCCCACCAAGCAGGTGACATGGTCTCTTCTGCTGGGGCCAGGAGTGAAGTCAGATGCCATGGTATTGATCTGCTTATGGAAATAACCCACTTGATGTATAATCTTTGGATGCTCTGAAAGATTTGCATTGTGCTAAATTTGCCATATCATCTGATGAAGTGTTTCTTATGTAAAATAAGGCTGTTTGTGTACTCCAGGATTGACAAGAGTATCCATTCCCCACCCCAGGCACCACTGCCTTGGCCCTGCTTGTGCCTGCCTTGACTCTTCTTGGCCCCCTCAAAATACCCAGCATGGAAACAGCATTTTTGGAGTTGGGAGAAGACACTCACTGTTTCTATTTCACAGCTCGATGTGCTGGAGATGGTGCTGACATCTCTGATGACTCCTCCGTCAGATGAGCCTCCTGCAGAAGGCACTCAGCAACCTGAAGTCAAGGCCCAGGAATCAGAACCAAGTGATCAGTTAGATATCGAGGAGAGTGAGCGTTCCAAACTGCCCAAATACCAGGACCGATTTAAGGCAAGTGATGTTACCTCCTCTCTCCCTGTCCCCTGCAAAATTGAGTTATTTTCCTACCAGCCTCTCAAATGTACTTCTCATCCACCGTGACACAGTCCCCAGGGCAGTCACTGCCACACCAAATGCCTAAAACCAACATCGAACTACATTTCTGTGGCTTCCTACAAGAAATTCTTAGAATAAGCAATAGATTGTGACCACTGGAATCTGTGTGCTTTTTTTTCCTTAGACTAATAAGTCCAAGTTTGGTTGGCCAGAGTATGCAGTATGCCATTAACCACGCATTCCATGCCCTAGTAGGTTGGCATGTTTTCTGACCTGCTGAAAAAAGCTTCACTAACACTTAGGCAGACAGGATGTGGTTATTTCTTACTGTCATCACTAATTATCGTTAATATGTGGATAGAGCGTTAAAAAATCAGTGGAGAGTGCTCCCACCCAGCAGCAAACACATATGGGGCCTGAGGTGACTAGCAAAGTCTCTTGGACACTGTCATGCAGTTTCTAATATCATACAGTTAGATAGTTTGTGGATAAAATGAGATAATAATAGGAGATAAGATTTATACGGCTCATAGGGCAGGTAGGTGGCCCAGTGGATAGAGTGCTGGGCCTGGAGTCAGAAAGGCCCATCTTCTTGAGATAAATCTGGCCTCAGGTACGTACTGTGTGACATTGGATAAGTCATTTCACCCTGCATCAGTTTCCTTATCTGTAAAATAAGTTGGAGAAGGAAATGGTAAGCCACTCTAGTGTCTTTGCCAAGAAGACCCCAAATGGGGTCACAAAGAGTCAGACAGGACTTACATGACTGAATAACAAACGACATATGTGACTCATACTATGTGCTTTACAAGTATTAAGTTATTTGAGCCTCAGAACAGCCCTGGGAGGTAGGTGCTATCGTGGTCCTCATTTCACAGATGAAACTGAGGCCAACAGATTAAGTGACTTGCCCAGGGTCACACATCTAGTAAGTATCTGAGGTCAGACTTGAACTCAGCTCTTTCGGACTCTAGACAAGGACTTTGCAAACCCTTAAGCATTATGTGAATATTAGCTGTGATTGTAATCATGATTGCATCTGGAAGAGACCTGACAGATCAACGAGTCTAGTCTTTTTGGCAATGTTCTTATTAGTTGTTGATACCTAGTTATACCGTGGGAGAAAATAAATCTCTTTTTCCTTTGTGGGCACACCTCGCTGTTGGGTGCCTCGATTATTGTGAGCAATGCTGAGGACTTTTCATCTTTACATTCCAATATACCTGGGAAGCAGCACCGTACAGTAGGAACGCTCAATTTGAAGTCAGAAAATCGGGGAGGGAGGAAAAGAAAGCAGAAGACAGGAAAGGAAGGAGGAAGGGAGGGAGAGAATTTGCAATTCAAAATGTTAAAAGACAAAATTTGTTTATATGTGTCATTGGGGAAAAAATAAAATGTTAAATATATTAAAATAAAGGGATTGATCTAAATGACCTCGAAGATCTCTTCCACCTTGAAATTCTGTGGCAAAAACATCAGAAAAAGGTTATTCTGATCCATGTGAACCCTTTGACATCTTTCTGTGATGTAGTGGAAAGAAGGCCAGTTATAGAATTGGAGCGCCTGAGAATGCAGTATCTGTCTGTGACTCTGGGCCAGCCGTCTGTCCCTCATGCCTGTCACACTGAGCACAACACACTGAGGTTACAAAGACAAAAGCACAAACCCCGCCCTCAGGAAGCTCACAGGCCACACAACCCACAAAACGAAGGGATGGCACTCAGTGAATCCTGATGCCCCTTCTAGCTGTAATGTTGCATCCCTATTTTCCTCCTGGTGATTTGGTATGTGAAGAAAATTACCCAATTCACACCCATGTTTTCTTCTCCACTTTGCCCGTAGTTTGGAGTTGGGTTTTTTCTTGTAAGCATTTTCTGTCAGCCAGGTTGACATCAAGCCTGCTCATATTTACCAAGTCCACTCCTTCCCATCATCCCGCTCTCCCTTCCCTTGCTGTGTCATTGGTGCCCTCAGAGAATAAAAACATGCATCTGTGGTACATTTTCAGGCTTTCTCACAAATGCAAATTCTCATGACAGTCAATTCCAAGGAGGACTGATAGAGAGTTGAGGCAGAGTTTGATTCCATTTTTTTCCATTTGTTACCTGATTTTTATTGTACTGGCTGCCTGATTTTAGAACCCCTCTCTTTGGGACTTCTCCTTAAGCATCACCTTCGCCTGGTGCTGTGGTTCTCTACCAGCCTCCGTCCTCACCCTCCTCTCTTTGGAGGCTTTGCTATTTGAACCTAAATATTGGTATATCCTATGAAAGGTAAACGGTCCTCTGCAGCGCTCTCCATCTAGAAACACCGATGTGTATTAATGCTTTTTGTGCCCCATCGCTGCACTGGGAACACCGGGCCCCCAGATAAGCTTGCCATTTTACATCAGGATAGAAGCACAGTGATTCAGTGCAAGTATCAGGCCTGCGGTGGAATGTGGTAGGGGGAATCATACAATAGCTGCAAGGACTCATGGGAGCTGTTTGACATGCCATTAGTAAGAAATGATTTCCATCTGTTGAAAGGAACACTAATGGGGCAGAAGAGGGCAGCCATTTATCTCAGTCTTGGTTTAAAGAGAAAGACATGGTTGGGCAGTTTGTCAGACACCTCTGTGACTCTGTGCAGGTTTAGAGGCCTTTGTTGCGAGTATCTGCCACTCTGGCCCAAGCCCATCACAAAGGGAAGCACAGATCTGCTCTTGTATCCTGTCTCCTTGAGACCAACCAGAGCTCTGGCCCACAGTTTTCATTTAACATTTTTTGATTGCAAAGGAAAAAATCAACTGTGGCCCATCTTAGCAAAATCATTGGCCTCAACAAAAGGGAAAAACAAGCCATCCCATGCTGGGAGGATCATTTGGCAGAGTCCCAACAGAAAGCTGTCTGACTCCAGGAGGGTAGATGGATATTTCTCAATTGAGTTCATCTGGTTTCTTCTCCCTCCCCCTACCCCTTTTCTTCCTTTTCACCCTTCCCCTCTTTGAAAGCAGTTGTTATACTCCAAGCTTCAGGATCTGGGCAGAGTGGAGACAGAAGCCCTGTTGACCCTGACCACACAGATGGTGCAAGAAAAGCTGCCAGCCTGTGAGTCGGAGGACATCCAGAACTACGAGGAGAAGCTGAAGCAGTGGGAGCAGGAGCAGGCAGAGCTCATCGAGAGGGAAAAGACAACCCGGGAAAAGGCGCGACAAGAGCAGGAGGCCCGGAGAGCGGCCAAGGCATCTGCTTAAGTCCTCCCCTCCCACCCTCCCAGTGTGCTGTTGATTTCTTCCACAATAAACTTGAGTGCACACAAACATTAATACCAAGCTAGAGCAATGATACTTAGTGCACGCCTGTCTGTAGCGCGCCGGCCACCTTCAGCGTTCCTTAACTTTACAAATATTGTGCCCAGAGAGATAAGCTGGTAAGCATGTGAAGCTAGATTTGAATTCAGGTCTTCATTATTTCAGGCCCTGTGCTTGCAGTGACCATGCCACGAGCTGCCTATAAGCTGTGCTGTGGCACAAATATTTGCCATTCTCCATGCATCAGGGTGACACCACCCCAGCCCCTTAGACACACGAAACATATTCAGAAGTAGGGAACAGTTTACTCACAAACCCTTATTTTAAGCCGTTTCCAAGGGCTTCAATTACCATTCAGTGCTGTTGCTTTAGAGACCAGAGTATTCTCGAGGTAGGCCATGGCCTACTGAGCATCCTTGAACAGTTCTATATCTGAAGGGGAGGTCACTGGCTACTTGTCCAAACCCCAGAATTACCTGGTGCAGGGGGAAGAGTTTGGGATTTGGAATCAAAATCCTGGCTCTGCTACAGCCTCCCTGTGTGGTCTTGGGTAGATAACTAGCCTCTCTGGGCATGAGTCCTTCTAGCTATAATCAGTCAACCAATAAGTGCTTATTGAACACCTACCATACTCTAGGCTCAGGGCTAAGCTACAGACTTATGGTCCTACGATCACTGATGTACTGTTGGGGACCACCTTTTTTTAATTAATTGTATTTATATATTTTGTTAAATATTTCCCAATTACATATAAGCAAAATTTTAGCAATCATTTAAAAATGTTTTGAGTTCCAAATTCTCTCCCTCCTTCCCACCTCATCCTTCCTTGAGAAGGCAAGCAGCCTAATATCACTTATGTTTGTGAATTCATGCAAAACATATTTCCACCTTAGCCATGTTTCAAAAGAAAATACAAAACAGTAAAAATAAAGAACATTTTTTAAAAGTATATTTCTGCCTGCATTCAGAGTTCATCAGTTCTCTCTGGAGATGGAGCATCACGAGTCCTTTGGAATTATCCTGGGTCTTTATCTTGATCAAAGTAGCTCAGGCTTTTGTATTTCTGTGTACACTGTTCTCCTGCTTCTCCATTTTTCATCAGTTCCTATGACTTACCATTTTGCTCATCATTTCTCATAGCACAATAGTATTCTATCCCAATCACACACCACAGTCTGTTCAGCCAATTGATGGGCATCCCCCTGATTTTCATTTCTTTGCCACCACAAAAAGAGCTGCTATAAATTGTTTTGTACAAATGAGTCCTCTTCCCTTTTCTTTGATATCTTTGGGATACACATCTACTAGTGCTATTGCGGGGTCAAAGGGTATGCACAGTTTTATAGCCCTTTGGGCATAGTTCCAAATTGTTCTCCAGAATGGTTAGACTAGTTCACAACTCCACCAGCAGTACATTAGTGAGATCACCTTTCCCTGAAGGCTCAAGTTCAGGTTGAGGCTGAGTGGTTGGGCATTGGAGATCAGGATTGTTTTTAACAAATTAGAAAGCACTATATTACAAAAAGACAGTGAGCCAATGCAGCCAAAGAGCCCAGTTAGCACTGTCTTGCATCTCCCAACTTTGGAGCTCCTAAGTTTGGAACTGTGTCCACTACATTGAGCACCTTATCTACTTCTGTTCAGGGAACTGAGCCAAACAAATCAGTAATGGAGGTTCAGCCTCTTGGCAAAGGGACTTATTTCAGGCCAGCACAATTCTCCGAAGGAGGATTCTGTGTCCTCAGATATCCTGGACTGGTTTGGCAGAAGTCCCAAGACATTCCACATTCTTGTAGTCATCTTGTCTGGACATGCCCTCACTGACCAGGTATGCCCACATGTCTCCCTAGCATCCACTTCTTTTTCATCCAGTGTGCCCAGTCTGGTTGTGACCCGTGGGGCAATTATCAGTCATTGTGTTTGGGAAGGAGTCAGAGCAAGGCCGTGAACTCCGTGTAATTCAGAATCTATGTTACCGGTGGGTTTTGTTTTTTACTCTTTTAAATCATAAAAGGGCTTTCTTTAGGCATAAGGTGAACCCTAGCTTGTGAAACTGTCCCCTCCTGGCTTCTCTGTTCTCTTGGGACCATGTTTTGTTTGAAGAATGGGACTAAGCTTCCAACTGGAGAAGGGAAAATCTCAGTCTTCTTACTCTCAAACCTATGCATGTGCACCACTCTGCCCTATAACAGGGATTGGAGAGAGGGAAAGTATTTGAGCAGGATCAAAATGCATAGGAGAATTTCAATTCAGATTTGAAAAAGTCACCTGTGCTAGGTGCCAGTGATACAAAGAAAAATGTGACCATTCCTCCCTTCCAGGAGATTATAGTCTAATTCTTTCTATCATATATATGAGAAACAATTCTGGGTTTTAAAAAAGATTTTTTTTAACTGTCCTGGGAATAAGAAGGTGGTCTTGGGAAGTTTCCCTGATGAAGACCGCAGGGACAGCATTTGCTCACTTAAGAACAGCAACTCTTGTTCATTTCAAATTGTTCTCTTGTTGCCAAGAGACAAAAGTGAAAATAAATGTTTGAGGATTCACGTACAGGCGTACCTCATCTTGTCCAGATACTGTGGGTTCAGTTCCAGACCACAGTAATAAAGCGAATGTCACCAAGTGAATCCCACAAATGTTTTGGTTTTCCAGTGCATATAAAAGTCATGTTTACACTCTGATGTAGTGTGCAATAGTGTTCTGTCTTTGAAAAATGTTCCTACTTCATTTAAAAATATGAAAACCATCATCTGAGCCTTTGGTGAGTTGTAATCTTTTTGCTGGGGGGGGCAGCGAGAAGGAAGGAGTCTCGCCTCGAAGCTAATGGCTGCTGACCGGTCAGGGTGGTGGTTGCTGAAGGTTGGGGTTGCTGTGGCCATTCCTTAAAGTAAGACAATGATGAAGTTTGCTGTATCTATTGACTCTCACGTGAACACTTAGGGGCCATTGCAGGGTTATTAATTGATTTAATTTCAATATTATTGTGTCTCAGGGAATAGAGAGGCCTGAGGAAAAGGAGAGAGATGGGAGAACTGCTGGTGGGTGGAGCAGTCAGAACACACAGCATCTATGGATTAAGTTCACGGTCCCACATGGGTGCTTTCTTGGTACCCCAAAACAACTACACTGTGATCACAGATCACCATGATAGATATAAAAATAACGAAAAACTTTGAAATATTGTAAGAATTATTAAAATGTGACGCAGAGACATGATATGAACTCATAGACTTCCTTGATGCAGGGTTGCCACAGACCTTTAATTTGTATAAAACACAAAGCATAGAGCAAAAAAATGAGGTATGCCTGAGTAAGTACACTCACTCTTTTTTGTTTTTTTTGTGGGGCAGGTGGTGGTTGTGAAATTTCACCAGTATCCTCACACTCCCCTAAAGATATCATGTTTTCATTCTTCTATTTAACTGCTACCTTCCCTGCCCCCCACTCCCCATGGAAAACTTCTATTTATATCTAAACACAGACACCTTCAGTTTGGACACTGTGGAACCATAGGAGCCCAGGAAATACACTGTAGTCCTGTGCGAGCACTCCTTCCCCTCTTTTTCTTCTCAGCAACACTACCACCGTTTATAGAACTCTCACCTACATCCTCTGCCCAAGAAAATGGTGACATTGCTTTCCAGCGTTTCCCTTGCTGTCTGTGGAGTAAGCACGCAGCCCATTTTGAAAGGTTTTTGTATTGCTAGTGACTGCAAAGACAAAGGTGTTTAAAAGAAGTAAAACAAAATTGTTTAAGAGCCTAGCAGTAGCTCATCTGGTTTTCAATTAAAAAAAAAAATGGAGACGAATTAACAGGCCTTGTCCTTTCTTGGCTACCACTGTTCACTGACTCATCCTTTCCAAACACCAGACCATCTCTTTTCTTGGCATGGAGTCCTCGGGAGTTTTACCCAGGATGTTGTGAGGCTCAAATGAGATAAAACACTTTGCCAATCTTAAAGTGCTATATAAATGCCAGTTATGATGGGGACGATGATGGGCCTACAGTCACATTGCAGTAATAAGTTTATTCCCTGAGCCTCTACTGAGTCCAGGATAGCACAGAGGTGTGCTGGTAAATGGTTCTGTGTGTGTGTGCGCGTGTAAAATATGCATACCTTTTTAAAGTTTAATCTGCATTAGTAGCACTTTAGACTATCAGCAAAACAATGGATTGAAAACCCTGATTAATAAACTAATTTCTAAGAAATAAACTTGATTTCTAAGCTGTGGATGCTCATATTGAAAATTTACTAACCAACAAGTCCTTTAGAGCTGGCACACCCCTGGTTTAACCCGCATCCTTTGCAAAACAAAGGAGAGTCCAAATTGCCCTTTATTCCCTACCTACCTCGACCTTTCAGTAACGTACAAAGAGTGCTGGCAGTAAATTTGATGTATTAGGCCTCACAAGGCCCAAGTGTTTCCATCATAGAAGACGCTAAGTTTCCCTTGTGCCTGACTTAGTAAAGTTTGCCTGAAATCATTTTCTCACGGTTTGCCCTTCCCGTTGTCCTTCATTTTCAGAGGGCCATGACGTCAGGGAGGTGATGCGATGACATGCAAGTGAATTGGATTGAAGTGAGGGAGGGCTGTACAAAGTCACCAGCTTTACGTCTGCTCCAGGGCCATCTGGGTCCAGCAGTGAGATATAGATCAGGGTGCCTGGAGACGGCCCCCATAGTTGTATAGCTAGAGAGTATAGTGTATAGTGGTAAGAATACTGAATTTTGAAATGTGGAAACTTGGCTTTCTTCCACTTAATACTTGTTTGATTTTGGGCAAATCAGATTTTTAAAAGTCTCATGTAGTGGCCTTCAAGATCCATTGCATCTCAAAAATTCTATGAGTCTTATTTGGATAGAGGGTTACAGCCATGGAGCAGTTGGGATATCCAGAGTTACTGAGGTGGGAAAGTATTAGGGGCCATAGTGATTAGATAAGCTTCCTTTCCTGTGTTGTTTACAGATACTTTAGCCCTACATGAAGTATCTGATTACAACCCTGTTCCCCTTATTTCTCTTCCCTCCGTGCTTCAGTTTTCCCATCAACATTCACCGTCTCAGTCCCCTTTCTGAAACTGGCTCAATGAAGACATTAATCCTTTTGAAAGCATCTGCCTATCTCCTGCCTGATCTAGGGCCAAGGTACCTAAATAGCCACATTTCCACATAAATATCCACAATTTTGCCCTTTGGACAAAAATCGGGGTTCCTCAGAAATAGCTCTATTTTTTATAGCTCCTTAAGGTTTGCAAATCTGAGGTTACTGTGGCCTCTAGGACTACTGCCTGGTCAAAGCCCCAGTGCCTAGGCTATGAGATTGAGACCAGCAGGAAAAATCTACCTTTTCTCCACTCATCCATCCTCATGTTCGGTAGGGTTCTTCCTTAAGAGACATCCCAGACCATTTCCAGGCCAGAAAGAAAGATAAATTGCAACATAGGAGAGGACTGAACATTGTTATACCTGTAGACATTATGGAGTAAGTAAGTTCCCCATCACTAGAAGTGTTCAAGCAGACATCAGGGGAGGGATCGAAGTGAGTTCTTTAAATGGTTAGAGACTTGGGTTAACCTCTTTTTTAAAAAAATTTAATTGTTATTGATGACTTTTTTAAAAATTACCTTCATTTCTGAAAATATATCTCTTACCCTATCCCCTTCCAATGAGCCCTTGAAACAAAGGATAAAAAAAGTTGAGAAAAACCAACAAATGCATCAAGCATTCTGAAAGACCTGATAGTGGGCATATCCTGCTCTCTTCAAAGAAAATAAGGAATGGTTTTTTTCCCAGCTCTTCAGGGTCAAACTGGGTCACTACAATTACATGGCATTCAATTTTGGATTTTTCTTTCCATTTACGTGATAATCACTGTGTATATTTTTTCCAGGTTCTGCTCATTTCACTATGCATCCCTTCATATAAGTCTTCCCATGCTTGTCTAGTCATCATATCATATTCATAATTTCTTATGCTGCTTGCTGGAGAAGGACATGGCAAATCACTCCAGTATCTTTGATATGAAAACCTAAAAATGGTATCATTGAGAGTCTGAACAAGACTGAAGAAAGATTTCCCACACTTAACACTCAGCTTAAATAATAAGGTCTGAGCCCTATAGTAAAGAGCTTACAATAAGCCTTAGTACTCACTTTGATTCTGAGGAGCTAACAAAGCAAATGAGGATCCTCTCTGTTCCAGGGCTACTCTCCCTCCAACACTGGGCCAGTACCCTGCTTCTCTACTTGGAGACCTTCCTACTAAAGCAGGTGATCAGACTGAATGGGCCAAGTCAGCAGGTCCTAGGCTCGTGCTACTGTGATTATTTTGGTGTATATGAGACCTGACTTTGGCCTTTTGGAGTATAGGTCTAACAGTGGGACTTCCGCAACAAAATAAATGGGCATTTTCATCACTGATTAATCCAGATTGCTTTCCACAATACTTTCCACATTTCCAAATTGCCTTCCACAATGATTGGATCAATTCACAGTTCTACCAGTGGTGCCTGTCTTTCTACCGATCCTTTAATATTGATTATTTCCAGTTTTTTGTCAGCATTGGCAATTGTACAGTGCAAATGAAACCTAAAGTTTTGGGGGAATTAAACCAAGATCCTTCCCAATACTAAGTTTCTAGGAGTACAAGAGAATGATGTTGACTGAATGCCTTTTTCTCCTTTTTTTAGGAGAAAGCAGAGTCTTTGGCTTCTCAATAACAAAAATGAGAATGTAGTATCTTTGCTTTCTTTCATGGTTTCAGTGCCAGAAAGAGACAGCTCCCTTTGGAAGTCAGCCTGCTGACTGCTGTACTCAGGCATAGAAATGAATGGGAAAGATCAGCACTCTGAGCCCCACTTTCTTGGGCCTTTTGCCATCCTCCTGATGAAGAAACTTCTCTGCCTTATCTGTAAAATGAATAGTTGAACTTGATGAGCTCCAAGATACTTTCAAAACCATGAACCTAGTATCTGCCAACCTTGCTTACTTAGTCTGACCACCTGTTCTGGTAGGAAGGCCCCCAAGTAGAGAAGCAGGGTACAGGCCCAGTAATGGAGGGGAGATCCATCCTGAAACAAGGAAGATCCTCATTCACCTTGTTAGCTCCTCAGAATCAAAGTGAGTACCAAGGCTTAGTAAGCTCTTTACTATAGGGCTCAGACCTTATTATTCAAGCTAAATGTTAAGTGTGGTAAATCTTTTTTTCAGTCTTGTCCAACTCTCCATGACCCCATTTGCGGGTTTTCTTGGCAAAGATATGGAGTGATTTGCCATTTCCTTCTCTAGCTCATTTTATAGAGTGAGGACACTGAGGCAAGAAAGATTAAATGACTTGCCCAGGGTCACACCGCTAGGGAGTTTCTGAGGCTAAATTTGCATTCAGGAAGATGAGTCTTCTTGACTCCAGGCCCAGAACTCTGTCCACTGTGCTATCTAGCTGCCCATGTTCAAGCTAAAGTCTGCCCTAATAGATAGTCCCCTCAACAAAATCAGGAAACAGACTTGGGTTTTTTTGTGTCTCTTCCCCCCACTCCCACCACCAACCCTCTTGCAAGTGAAGCAGCTTACCCATAGCCAAGATTAAATAGATGAGACCCTCAAGTGTGGTTTGGAAATAGAGTGGGAGAGGGTGAGGGGAGAAGAATACAGGCAGAAAGGTTTTAGATCCCCATACTTGTCACAAGGGATTTGTATCAGGACCAAAGCAGAAGACTAAGAACATTGGATTGTTGGGCCAAAAATGGAGACATTAAAGCAATTGACCATTTTTTGAAAGCGGATAGAGTCAGGCTGATTAGATGTCAAATCAATAATTGGTCCCAGCCCCATGAAAAAAAACCCTTGGGGTTCTTTGGGCTAATGGATGACAAAATAAAATTTTAAAGCTTTAAAATAAATGAATTAGCTGCCCCATTACCTCAAATGTAACCCTCTCTGACAGGGGAAAACGTTCAAAACTTATAGGAGATAAAATGGTGCTCAGCTGCTGAACAACATGGAGGCCAAGGCTCCCTCTTGGCTAGTGGCCAACTAGTGGCATTATGGATGTTCAAAGGCACTTGGGCTTTGGTGTTTGAGAAGAGCTCTGGAGTCAGTTGTAGAAGCAAAAACTGTCCTTACAAATTGACCAAGCTTAGCCTGAAGAGAAGTAAAAACATAGCTCCCTTCTTTACCAAGGTGGTGGTGGTCGGGGTGGGGTGAGGGGGTGCTATGTAGAACATTGTGCACAGTCAGTTGGTTTTGCTGAACTGTCATTTATTTCTCTCTCTTTTTTTTTATTCTCCTCTTGGCCGTGACTCTGGACTTCAAAACTGTGCCTTCAAAATCACGCTGGTTCACCCTGGTACTTCTGGAGCCTCCTTGCCCTGCAGGACCCTACTAGGAGTACTGCCTGCTCACGATGGAATGTCCTTCCTCAGAGCCTGCCCCGCTTCTCCCACTGGTACATTCCTCCTGGTGAGTTTCACTATTTTGGGGAAGGGCCTAGACCAACCTGTCTTCTCCCAGCCCTGTTCCTGAGTTTGTGAACTTCAAAACCATGCACCGCAACCCCCATTATCACTGCACACACACACACACACACACACACACACACACACACACACACACACACACACAGTTTTTCAACTCCCTTATGTGTGTGGTTTTCTTCTATTAGAATATAAACTCCTTGAGGGCATGGACTACTTTTCTTTTTAAAATTTTTAAAATTATTTTTAGTTTTCAACATTCACTTTTATAAGATTTTGAGTTGCAAATTTTCCCCTTCCCTCCCTCTCCCCAATACGGCATGCGATCTGATATAGGCCATACATGTATGGCCTATATATTAAATGTTCTATATATATATAATATATGGCCTATATATTAAACATATTTCCATATTACCCATGTTGTGAAAGTAGAATCAGAACAGAAGGAAAAAACCATGAGAAAGAGGGGGAAAAAGAGAGCAAACAGTCTGCTTCAGTCTGCATTCCGACTCCATAGTTCTTTCTCTGAATGTGGATGGCATTTTCTATCATGAAACCCTGAAATTGTCTTAGATCCTTGCATTGCTGAGAAGAGCTAAGCCTATCAGATCTGGTCATCACACAATATTGCTGTTACTGTGCAGTGTTCTCCTGGTTCTGCTTGTTTCACTCAGGATCAGTTCATGTAAGTCTTTCCAGGTTTTTCTGAAATCTGCCTGCTTATCATTTCTTATGGAACCATAGTGCTCCATTACACTCATATACCACAGCTTGTTCAGTCATTCTCCATGGATGGGCATCCCCTCAATTTCTAATTCTTGGTCACCATAAAAAGAGCTGCTGTAAACATTTTTGTGCATGTGGGTCCTTTTCCATTTTTTATGTTGTCTTTTGGATACAGACCTAGTAGTGGTATTGCTGGATCCAGTGGAATGCACAGATTTATAGCCCTTTAGCACAGTTCAGAATTGCTCTTCAGAATGATTGGCTCAGTTCACGATGCCACCAACAATGCATTGGTGTTCCAATTTTCCCATATCTTCTTCAACACTTTTCATTTTCTTTTTTTGTCATGTTAGCTAATCTGAGAGGTATGAGGTGGTACCTCAGAGTTGTTTTAATTTGCATTTCTCTAATCAATAGTGATTGAAAGCATTTTTTCTTATGACTATGGATAGCTTTAATTTCTTCCTCTGAAACTGCCTGTTCACATCCTTTGACCACTTGTCGACTGAGGAATGAACTGTCTTTCTTTTTGCTTGATTTCTGCTCTTTGATCTTAGCAGAGTGATTGGCATGTAGTAAACAATATATAATTATTTCCTTCATTCCTTCCTTTTTTTGTTCCAAAGGATACCTTGCTAGCTTGGGGGTAAGGGGACGGGGAATGAAAGGGATGCAAAATAAATATTTTTTTGAAAAATCTCTGATTTAAAATTTTTAATTTAATTTTCTTTCCCCCTAGAAATTAATTCTGCACACTGATGAGCTCAAAGAGCCTGTCAGTCTCTTGCCAGTTCTTGATCAAGTCAGGGAGGCCAGGAAGCAGTGATGAGGAATGAGAGGACTCCAGACATGGGGACAGCCAGTGAAAATTCCTGAGCTGGGAGATGGAGAGTCATCTGCTTTGAACAGCAGGGAGGTCAATGTCACCAGATCAACGAGTACATGGAGAAAGTATATGAATGTTTAAAAAAAAAAAAACAACTAGAAAGATAAGAGGGAGCCAGGTTATGAAGGGTTTGAATGTCAGAAGATTTTGTACTTGTTCCTGGAGGTGAACAGGGTGCCACTGGAGTTTATTGATTATGGGAGTGACAGGGTCAGAGATAAGCTTTAGGAAGATGTGACAGCTGAATCAAGGAGTGCCTGAGATGGGTCTGGAGAACATGGAAACATGGAGATCAACTAGCACCCAATTGCAGTAGTGAAGTGATGATGACCTGGGCTAGGGCAGCAGATGTGTCAGAGGAGAGTAGGGGGTGTGCACAAAAGATATTATAAAGGTAGAATCAGTGCGACTTGCAAGTGATTGGATATGGGGCTGGGAGAGTGAGGACTTGAGGAGGACACTTAGGTTGCAAGCCTAAATGACTAAGAAGATGGTGGTGTTGTCAATAGTAATAGGGAAATTAGGAAGAAGAGGTCTTTGGTATGGGAGGGATGAGGAAGAAGATAATGTGTTTGACTTTGGACATGTTGAGTTTAAGATGTTTATGAAACTGTTTGGGTTCTCCAATTTTAGTCCTTTATTCAGTTGTATCTGACTCTTCATGACCCCTTTTGAAGTTTTCTTGGCAAAAACATTGGAGTGGTTTGCCATGTCCTTCTGCAGATCATTTTTCAGATGAGGAACCTGAGGCAAAGAGGGTGAAGTGACTTGCCCAGGGTCACACAACTAGTAAGCATCTGAGGCCAGATTTGAACTCACAAAGATGCGTCTTCTTGACTCCAAGCCCCACACTCTATCTACTGCACCACCTAGCTGCCCCAGGGATCTCCAATAAGCAGTTGGAAATGTCATACTGGAGTTTAGGAGAGAGGTTAGGGCTAAATAAGTAATCTATGAATCATCAGCAAAGAGTGATAATTGAATCTATGAGAACTGATAAGATCACTGACCCAAATGGTATAGAGGAAGAAATGGACAGTCTTGAGGGACACTCAAGACTAGAGGGTATGACCTAGATGCAGATACAGCAAAAGAGAATGAGGATCATTGCAATGGGTAGAAGAACCAAGAGAAAGTAGCATCTAGGAAAACTGACTAAACTAAAGTAGCATCTAAGAAGAAAAGAGTGATTATAAGTGTCCACAGAGAGACCACAGAGAGGTCAAGAATAAAGAGAATATAGAAAAAGTTATTAGACTTAGTATTTCAGAGATCACTGGTATCTTTGGAGACATGGAAGTTGAAGAAAAAAGCATTTCTTACGTGCCCAGCATTTTACAAATATTATCTTTGCCCTCTTCCATAACTGTAGACAGTCTTATCATTAGGTGGTGCAGTGGATAGAGAGCCAGGGCTGCCTGGAGTCAGAAAGACCTGAGTTCTAATCTGGCCTCAGACACTTACCAGATGTGTGACTCTAGTCAAGTCACTTTGCCCTGTTTGCCTCAGTTTCCTCGTCTATCAAATGAGCTGGAGAAGAAAATGGCAAACCACTCCAGTATCTCTGCCAAATGGGTTCACAAAAAGTTGGACATGACTGAATAACAACAAAGCCATGGCATCCAGTTTGGAGGCAGACTCAAGCCAGCCAGCTCCATTCCCCTCCCAGCAGCGGTTCTGGCTCTCTAGGTATTCCTTCCCTTTTTCACTTCTCTTTTGTGTGTTGTCTTCTCCTTAGAAGGTTGGCTCCATAGTCTTTCTTTTGGCTTCTGTTTGTCTCCCCAGTGCTTAGAACAATGCTTGGTGCATAGTAAATACTTAATGAGTGCTTGTGGCTTGCCTGCCTGAATCAACCCAGTCCTCTAGGCTCCAAGCTATGCTCCCCCAGCCCTCCTTAAACTGTAGGTTGAGACCCCATAGGGGGTTGCAAAAAATTTGGCAACAGTAAAAGGTTTCTGAATGCACAACAATCAAAAATTGGTTGTTGTCCATCGTCCCCGAAGAGGGCCAAAATGACATCATCGTGATAAACTCAAGTTTCAGCTTGTCTGACCATGGTTGATCAGACCAATCCGAGCTCAAAATGCTCTGCCACAGACTGGACACACATAGTCCATGTGAACATTTGGGATGGTTACTCCAGATTTGCTCACCCTTTATTTCCTTTGTGCTGTCTCAATTCTGCTTTGCTTTTAGAGCACAGCACCCTTTCTCATGTGGGCAGACTGTGCCAATGTCTCCCATGTCCCACAATCAAATCCAAAGTTCCTGAGAGAGATCTTGAGAATATCCTTGTATCTCTTCTGACCACCATGTGATCGCCTGCCCGGTGTGAGTTCTCCTTAAAATAGTCTTTTTGGCAAGTGTACATTTTGCATTTGAACAATGTAGCCATGTTGAGGTTTGGGGTGCTGGGGGATCCCAAAATACGGACATGCCAGGTCCTGCTTGAATGAATTTGACACAAGCCTTCTTAAAGCCAAAGAAAAACAAAGTTTATTAAAGATTCACTATACCGTGTTGACTCTTAAGGAGCCTAAGCATTTGTAACGCTTGTATTCACAAGTGGGACAGATAGAATCTCAGCTAGAAGGAGTCTGAGCTAGATTGAATCTGAGCACCTTCGTGGAGGTGAGATGGAACTTAAATACAGAAAAAGACTGAGGGAAAAATCCTCTTTTTGCCAAGTAGTCTGGGGTCCCAGGGATGGTCTGGATAGATCAAACCCAGGGAGGTTCCACAATCCAGGCTGGGCAACTTGAACTTCAAGAGAATGCTAAGTAGTCGGGAATACCAAAAGGATGCTAGGGTCAAAGGAAGAGAATGCGAAATGGTGATAAGATGGGGAGTATCTGGGCTGAGAGAAATGGAAGGGAATCCAGGGAGCACCCCACTCCCCCCACCAAGGCCAGACTTTCCAGGGCCCTTTAGACAAATGTGACAAAAGTCCTCTCGATCCAAGGGGAAAAGGTCTTGGTTTGGGCTTGTACCCCATCAGCCAGCCCATCAGAGTTGCGCTCTCTGAAGCATAGTTTGAATGCTTGGCAGTTTAGTTCAGGCAAAGACCTCAGAGTCTAGTACCTTATCCTGCCAGGTGATCTTCAGAATCTTCCTCAGACACTACAATGATAAAAAAAATAATTGAAAATCAAATGCCTAATGAATCCAAGGTGTCTCTGGCAGCGTGGTCCCGCATTGCATCGAGCAACTTGACTGAAGCCTTGGTTCTGAACACACAGCATGCCCACTTTGCCCTGCACATGCCCTCAGGCCACTCAACACCAAGGAGAGCTGTGGAAATGCAAAAAGGGGCTGAGTGGAAGAAGTTTAAGGAGCCCTGCTCTACACTATGCCCTAATCTACATTTCCTGACATTAGATTTATATACATTTATTAAAAAGTGTAGAAAACGTTCCTTATATCCATATTGAATATGACAACCTAGACAGGCCCCTAGCCTACCTAGTCCTTGCCTAGTTAGGATATTTCATTCGGATTAATCAAGGTCCTAGAAGAGTCAGGTAAAGCCCCATTAAACTTTTCCTTTGCTTCTGAGTGAAGACAGAACTCAGCTTTGACATTGGAAGTTCCTCCTTTCAAGCCTCTAAGGTCTCCCTGCACATAAACTCCAACATCCTGTTTTCTTTCTTTGCTCCAGCTGCATGACTACCTTTGGGAATTTCTGGAGAACTGTTTTCTTATTTTCTTCCTGTTCAGGGTACTTTCATTCTCAGTAGGCGTTCCTATAAGCACAGTATGCAGGATGGCTTTTGGAATCAGAGGTTGTGGACAGTCAACCCCTAGGCGAAACCCCTGGGCTATGGGGCTCCTGCTTTTAATAGACTGAAAGCTTTATCTTCTCTCACCCTCTCTCTCCAGTCTGGGGACTTCTCCTCTTATTCAAGATCTCTTCTTTCATCTGTTCCAGTGTAATAGTGTCCTAATAGATCTTCCAGGTGGTACAGTGGATACAGCACTGGGTTTAAAGTCAGGAGGACTCATCATGAATTTAAATCGAGCCTCAGACACTTACTAGCTGGGTGACCCTGGACAAGTCACTTCAGCCTGTTTGCCTCAGTTTCCTCATCTGTAAAGTGATCTGGAGAAGAAAATGGCAAACCACTCCAGCATCTCTGCTAAGAAAAGGGTGCAGCTAGGTGGTGCAGTGTTTCTGTAATCAGGAGAGTCTAAGTTCAAACATGACCTTAGAAAGTTACTAGCTGTGTGACCCTGGGCGAGTCACTTAATCCTATTTGTCTCCAAAAAGGAATAATAATAAGAAAATCCCAAATTGGGCCAGAGAAAGTCAGACAGGAGTGAATGACAATGACAAAAAATGAGTATCCTAGCTTCTTGTCCTACATCTTTCTTACCTATCTTTTTCACAGCTGCCCAAGTAATATTATTACAGCAGCTGGGTGGTGCAATGGATAGAACTGGATTTGGAGTCAGGAAGACCTGAGTTCAAATCTTTCCACAAAATATGTTTAATATGATCATACATGTATAGTCTATATCAGCTTGCATATCATCTTGGAGAGAGGGAGGCCCAGGAGGGGGAGCTCAAAATCTTAGAACTCAAAATCTTATAAAAGCAAATTTTGAAACCTACAATAAATAAATGTATACATTAAAAAATTTTTTTCTACAGACTTTTATTAGTTGTGTGTCCCTGGGCAAATCATTTAACTTTTCTTACCTCATCTGTAAACAGGGATAATTATAACACCTACCTCCCAGGGTGGTTGAGAGGATCAAATGACATAACATGTAAAATACTTTGCCAACTTTGAAGCGCTGTACCAGTGCTTTAATACTAGCCATTGTTGGTGTTGTCACTGATAATCCCTTGGGAGGCAGTGTGCTACGGTGGAATGTGTACTGTACTTCCAGTCAGAGGATCTCAGTTCAAATGCCATCTCTGCCATTTACTGCCTGGGGTGACTGGACTAATTTTTTTACCTCTGTAAGTCTCAGTTTCCTCACCTGCAAAATGAGTGCTTGGGACCGAATGGCCTTTTCCAGTTCTAAATCTGCATACCTACAATCTGGCTCAAAAATCTGCAGTGGGTGTTATGAGATAGAGGCTCCTCAACTGGACCAGTAAGACCTTTCCCAACCTGGTTCCCACCTACCTTCCCCACCTTATTTCATGAATTTGGTATAGCTAGACTGGACTAGCAATGCCCTACTCCCTATTCCACTGGATTTGATTTTGCATATCTCACTTCCATGCATACACCTAAGCCCCCCTCCCACCTCTTCCAAGCCTGGAGTGTGCTCCTTTCTCTTCTCCACTCCTTAGAATCCTCATCTTCCTTCAGAACTCAGCAACTCCACGAAGCCTTTTCTGCACCCCTTCCTGCCTTTCTCTTCTGTTCCTAACTTGCAGGACCTCTCTATCAAGCCCCCAACTTTGTCATCCTGCAATATATCTCCTGGGACCTTCTCCCTCTGAAAGATCCCTCTGCCATCTTTGTCCTTTCCTTGGATTGGTGGGTTCCTCCCTGAACCTCCATTTTGGGGAAGTGCCCAAGCCAGACCAGTTACCCCTTTCACTCCTCTCCCAGCTCTGCTCCCGACTCTCCAGATCCCACTGTACCTTCTCTCCCTCCCCCTTGCCACTTCTGTACTACCTTTTATGTGCTTTCTTCCCCCATTAGGGGGAAGGACGGGGACCTTCTTCGGCTTGTATGTGTATTCTGAGTGCTTAACACTGTAACCTGACCCTAGTAAATGCTTACTGACATGAGCTGCTCTCTTCTGCTCATCTTATTCTCTTCAGTTTTCCTTCTAATGTGTGTGTATATTATATCTCCCCATGAGGATGTACGCTCCTTGAGGGCAGGGACTATTTCTTTTTTTCCTTTGAATCCCCATGGTAAATGCTTAGTAAAATGTTAGCATAACTGAATTAGACTACTCCCCACCACCAAAGGAGAGGAGGGAGGGAAGCCTGCACACTGGAGATGGGAAACATGAAGGGAGTTTTCATTAGTGATTGATGGAGAGTAACTGGTTGGGAGGCCAGAAGATAGATGAGGAAAAGAGATGGGGGGGGGGGAGCTAAATAGTACAGTATACTATTCATACTCAGTAATCTTACATTTTTGCAAAATGAGGTGAAGCTAAGGGAGCAGTGCCCTACTTAAAAAAAAAAAGATACAAGGTCTATTTTCTACCTCTGCCTCTTTTCCCTGTACTGCCTCAGGCATATCATCTCTCTGGGTTTCCTTTTCTATGAAATGAACATTTTTGCTCCTCACCTACTGAAGAACATTTTGAGAATTAGAGAAAGGCTAGAGGGTACTTTGATCTTCTGGAAGAAAACCTACCTGTGGAAGAATCAGAGATTCAGGGCTAGAAGAGACCTTGGGAACTGTCCAGTTCTGTCTTCTTTTACAGCTGAAAAAACTGATACCCAGGGAACCTAATCAGCTTTGCCCAAGTACCCATAGGTAGTTAAAGTCAGAGGCAGGATGATGGGTGTTGATCTTCCTGATCTATCACAGCTGTTGTGGTTAGGATTAAGTCACTTTAACCAGAGGTTAAAGAAACTGCTTTACAGCAAGAAATGAGTGGGAAGGTTTTAGATTATTCCCAGTAATTATAACTTTAAAATTTTTGCATCAAATCTGATTTGAGAAACTCCCTAGAGTGTCTTGTGTCTGGTTTTAATTTAGTTTGTATGCTAAGCCCTCTCTGATTTTTGGCCTTGGATCACATCAGGGAGTTGAGATGAAAATATCTCCTTAGAACCTAGCTTTGGTCATAGATGCTACAGAGCTAAGTTACCAGGCTGATGCCCACTACAAGCCTGTGAAAGGGTTAAAGGCAAATCATTGTAATTGAAATGTGCCTCCTATATTGATGACAGACACCAGATATCCATTAGGTTAACTACATTGTAGTTTCCCTTTCCCTAGCCATGAATATGTTTCATTTTACTATGGAGACCAACATGGGTGATTCACCCGAATTGTGGAAAGTTACATATTCATCCACTGCTCTCTTCATTAATTGTTCCTCCAGTTTTCCCTCTCTTCCCCCTGCCCCACCTCCTGTCCCAATTCCCATATGTTATTTAAACAACATAAGGTCAGTATAACACAATGTAAATGTGAAGGTGTCTCCCAATAGACCTGTGGTCCCCAAAGTATGATATGAGGGTGTTCCCTTAAGGTCTAATTCAAATGGATCCAATTGGGGAAAAGAGGAGTTAAAGCTAAATTTACCATTTTGTTGTTTTACTCAGTTATGTCCAACTCTTCGTGACCCCATCTGGAGTTTTCTTGACAAATGCTGGAGTGGTTTGCTATTTTCTTCTCCAACTCATTTTGCAGATGAGGAATCCGGGGCAAACAGGGTCAGGTAAGTATCTGAGGCCAAATTTGAACTGAAGTCTTCCTGACTTCAGGCCCCACACTCTATCTACTTCACCACCTTGCTGTCCAAATTTACTGTAGGGATATCTAACTGCCTTCAGGAGACACTGCTTGAAATAATGGGGAAAAGGGATAGACCTTGAGACCAGGGACCCAGTTTATTCTTTGCTGTGGCACTGTGGAAAAAGCACTGAATATGGGAGTGCTGAACTTGGAATCATGTGGCCTGAATTCAAATCCCAATCTGCCTCAACTACACCCTGTGTGACCTTGGGCAAGTCAAAAAATACCTGCCCTAACCTCAGTTTCCTCATCCGTAAAATTAGGGGTTTGAACTAGTTAACCTCTAAGGTTGGTTCCAATTTTATATCTGTATAATGTTATATACTTCCTAGCCTTGGAGTTAGTTTTTTGACTTCACTGGGCCTCAGTTTCACTTCTATAAAATGGGAGTAATAATAGATGACCACCCACTGGATTGTCAGGAAGTGTTTTGTAGACTTCACCATTTTTTCTGCACATGAATTATACTTCACAATACTGGCAGGTCTCAGTCCTTTAAGAATGGGTTTGATTCTTTACAATGGGCAAAAGTCATGTAGAGCCAAGTGTAACGAATAAGGTAGGTGATCAAATTAATAATAGTGAACCTGGATTCAAATTCTGATCCTGGCACTTACTACCTACGTGATCTAGGATTAAAAATAAAATTAATAATAAACTAAGATTTAAACAGCGCCTACTTATGTGCCAGACACAGTGCTAAGCACTTGACAATTATGTCATCTTTACAACCACCCTGGAAGTTAGGTGCTATTTTATTATCCCCTTTTTGCAGTTGAAGAAACTGAGGCAAGAAGCGATTAAGTGACTTTCCCGAAGTCACACAGCTAGCACATGTCTGAGGTCAAATTTGAACTGGGGTGTTCTTGACTCCAGGACCACCATCACTAAACTTTACATCATCTATAAAGTGGGGGAGTTGGCCTGGACAACCTCTAAGGTTCCTTTCAGCTCTAAAGCCCTATTCAATTTAATTAAGCAAGCATTTATTAAGGATCTACTGTATGCCTGAAGTTATTTTAAACACTCAGAGTACAAAGACACCAGTACCTGCCTTTTTAGTTCAGGAGAAACAACCAGGATAAATAGTGAGGAAGGATGGTTCTAGCAACTGGGAAGACCAGGCTTGTTCTTGACTTGGGGGCAGTGATTTAAATGGGCCTTGAAGGAACCCAAAGTCAACTGCAAGCCATGTCATCATCTTCCTGATGTCATGGTCCTCTTCCAAAATGAAGGCCAAACATAACACCAAGGATCTAGACCATGGAGGTGAAGCACATTGTCTGCTCTGTACAGAACACTGTGCTGGGCTCTGGGGGATAAAACCAAGTGTTTATAAACTACTTCAAGGTTTGCAAAACACTTTCCAAATTCTATCCCATTTGATCCTTTCAACCACCCTAGGAAGTAGTTACTGTTATTATCTTTATGTGACAGATGATGAAACTGAGAATGAGAGGTTAAGTGACTTGCCTAGAGTTGCACAGCAAGTAAGTGTCTGAAGCAGGGTTTGAACTCAGGTCTTCTTAACTCCAAATCCAACACTCTATCTACTGAACCACATAGCTGCCTAGATGAAAAACATAAAATCCCTGCCCCCAAGGGAATTGCATTCTGCTGGAGGAGTTGTTTGTCCTTTGTTTCAAAGATGACCTGTGATATCAGGATGATGTCTTGACTTGCTTGTAAAATGGATTTAAGTGAGGCAGAGTTACACAAAGTCATCAGCCTCACTATCTCTTCCAGAGTCATCAAAATCTAGTGGCAAGACAAAAGTCAGGTCTACTGGTGATGGCCTTGGATGCAGTGGATGACCTTCGATGTGTGACCAAGTTCTGTGTGCTCCATAGTGCCTACTTGAGTCCACTGCATGGCCACTGGAACAAATTGTTCTCATCTGCCCATTCTGCCTGGAGAAGTCTTCGTTTGTATGCTTGGGGTAGACTGAAGGATTAATTGATGTATCAACTTAAATCAGCATATTGATAGAAGTATAAGGTCAATAAAGTTAGCAGAAAAGACATTATTAATTTGAGGGTGTTAGAAGTGACAGTTTCAGAGTAGATTTAGTTTGGACATAAGTTCATAAACTTCCCAATAATGAAAACTGTGCAGAATAAGAATATGCTGCCTTGGAGGGAGGGAATTTTTGCCAGAGCCATCCCTAGGTCAGAGCTTTATTATCTTTTAAAAGCCCTTGGAGGGTGACTTTTTCCACTGTCTAAAAGATGTTCAATTTTAAAACTCCATCCTAAAAAGTGGAAAAGAGATACTATCTTTGGGATGGATCTGATAGTAAAATTATTGATCATTGTTCATAACAACCTCTTGTCATGAAAAGATATTTTGTTCCCCCCTTTCATTGATATGGTAATTTTCCTGACAGCAGTAATACACATTTTCTTATACATGGATGGATCCAGAGTGTCAGAGTACTTCACAGCCCCTTCCTTAGACTGGCAAATACTGAAACCTTACTTTAAAATAGAATATTCACTTGAGCCACGTTGAAGAGACCTGGAAAGATGGATTCCAAAACTAGCTAGCACAAAGTTAAAAAATCATTGAGTTTATGCCTTTTGGAAGGGGTGGGGCAGCTTTGGAAAAAAATCCCATTATTAAGCAAATTTACTGTGTTGAGTGTACTATACTGAATACCAAGGCAGATACAAAGATAAATAACCATTTATTAAGCATTGATTCTTTGTGCTGAACATTTTACAAATGCTATCTTGTTTGAGCCTCACAACTACCCTAGGAGGTAGGTGCTGTCATCATCCCAATTTTACAGATGAGGAAACTGAGGTAAATAGAGGGGAAGTGACTTGCCCAGGTCACACAGCTGGTACGTGTCTGAAGTCAAATTTGAACTCAGGTCTTCCTGACTCAAGCTCAGCATTCTATCCATGGCACCACTCTGCTCCTCTTGCATTACTGCCTTTGATGGGCATCAGGATGTGTAAAATACTGAGGGAAAGATTTCCGCAGAAAACAGGGTAAAGGTCCCCTTCTGTGCATCCTAAGTCAAGAGAACTTTGGTTCATCATTGTCTGAATAGTATTCCACACATCCTAAGTCAGCCTTCAGAACATCCTCGATTGAGAAGTGCAGATAGCTGGAACTGAGGAGATATCTTTCATCACAGAGACCTGGGCCACTAGGGAATGGATGGTTTCCTGGCTCAGGGAATATGGGTCTAGAGAAACAGAAGCCTTACATCATAGCATCCTTCCTATACCATACAAACATGATGCTGTTTGCAAAGAGCTTGCTTTTTAAAATGAATATTTTACCGTGAACTTGATCATCAACAAACATTAATATTTTAATATAAAAGGAACAAGACCCAGGCTTGCATAAGAAGCTGTGAAGTTTTTATGTAGTTTTTTTTAAAAGAAGCATATACATGTACTAATGTTAACAAGGGTGTAATAAAATTGCTGCATTTTTGTTCGCTTTGCACTTTTCTTCTGTGTACTAGAAAAGAAATTTTTTGGATGCCTTTTTTCTTGCTTATCACACTATTCATTGACCTAATGATCACTTCCTCTGCCCCCACCCTTATTAAAACTTTCCCCAGTAGCATATACGTATATGCCAGTAAACAAATCAACACTTTGGTCATGTCTGAGAATGCTTCACTTTTTTCGAGGATCAGCTCAAGTACTGGCCCCTTTGAGAAGTCTTTTCTGACTCTCAATTATTGTTGGCTGCCCTGCCACCATCATTGTGTATTTGGTATATATCCTGGATTTACCTATCTGTAAACATACCGTATCCCTTAGGAGAGAAGAAGCTTATTGAAGGCAGTGGCTATGATTTGTTTTGACTTTATACCACCAGCAACTAGCACAGGGCTGGGGAACCGGCAGCCTCGAGGCCACATGTGACTCTCTAGGTCCTCAGGTTTGATCCATTGACTGAATCCCAGCTTTACAGAATAAATCCCACTCCTTGGCAACAGCTTGGATACAGGGATGAGAGAGTGAGGAGTCAAAGATGACATCTAGGTTTTGAACTTGAGGTATTGGGAGGATACCTCCATAGTAATAGGGAAAATTGGAGAAGAAAGGGGTTTAGGGGAAAAATTAGTTCTGATTTGGACATAGGGAGTTTAAGACATCTACTGAACATTCAGTTTGAGATGTCTAAAAGGCAACTGGAGATTGAAGATTGGAGGTTAGCGGAGAGATTGGGGCAGGATGGGCAGATTTGGGAGCCAACAGTATAAAAATGGTAATTAAATCCATTAGGGGTCAGATTCTGTCTCATTCTACGGTGAATCAAAGACTGGGGGGAAGTGGAGGTGTGGTAGTGGTAGTGTCAATGTCACGGGTCAGGAAAAATCAGGATTTCTTATGGGAAGGAATATTACCAAATCCTAAATTCTGGGAATTGTAGCAGCAATGGAAAATTGTCTAAATTAGCTAATTCTGTGACATCCCTCAAAAGTCTTTTGTGAATTTCAGAGCTCACACTCTGCTCATTTGTGGTCTGGAACGTTTTGATTAAATAGAAATTTCTTCATCTAGATACTTACCTTCAATGGGGTATTAGGGATGAAAAATGATATAGTTTCTAACCATAAATTTCACCCTTAGAGAAATAAATGAATATGGGAAAAGAGAAAGCAATCAACTCATCCTCTCCCTTTTCTGGATAATGGATATTCCCTGTATAGTTGCTGCCACAAGGCACTCAATTCATCTCTTTCACGTACACACAGATGCACTTTGTAAAAGAAAAAAGCATCTCAATAGAACAGAGGTTGAATGAATTCGAGTAATATCTTACATTTGTGTTATGAGTGCAGAGCTAGCGATTGGATCTTGCTTTACTACTAGATAGTCAATGACATTCTCCACACCCTCCCTCACTTCTGCCTTATGGAATTCCAAGCTTCTTTCCAGGCTTAGCTCAGGTACTTCCTTCTACAAGAGGCATGTCCCGGTGATTTCCCCTTCCTAGAATTACTTTGTATTTGCTTCTCTATATCCCTAGTCTCCCACTCTCACAAGGAAAAAACCAAAAAGTTGCCTAAAGTCAGGGATGGTTGCAATTTTGGCTTAATATCCCCGGATGCTAGCCCAGTATCTGGCATGCCAAGCCCCCATATTTACAGATAAAGAAGCTGAGCACCAGGGAGAGGAGGTGCCTTGGTTGAGGAGGTCACACAGCTGTTTTATTGGCAGAGCTGAGACTAACAGGTCTGTAGGTTAGCTCAGAGCTTAGCCTAGTGCTCTTTTGGTTTGCACTGAGACTTGGATCCAAAACACTTGGGAAATTCTACAATGCCATGTAGTGTAAAGGTTTATTATTGTTACACCCCAAAGAGGAAAGGAAATTTAATGATATTGAATAGATGTTTCCCAAACACAGCTGTGGAGAAAATTCTGTTTTGTTTCTCCATTGAGTTGCTTTCAGGGAATGAAGGTCCTTCTAGAACCTCTACATGTTTCGTTAGAGATGGTCCCTTTTTTTAAAAAAAATTCCATCCATCTTCCTGTCGGACACACCCACAGGCCCACTAGTGTATTTATGGCAGACATTCCATGGCACTAACGATGCCACCATGCTTGTTTTCAACAGAGATAATAGGGATCCCAGAGTGGAAACTGGACCCTGTTTTAGCTATTGCCCAAGTCCTTAACAAGTGTAGTCTGAGAAGGAACAGTGTTATCAACTGGCAAAACTGTAGGTGGCCAATCCTTAAGCTTTGTGGAACTGAGTCTCTGTTTAAATCCTAGAATATCAGAGCTCTAGGAGGCTTCAAGGATGACTCCATGCAAACCTTTCACATAAAGATTTGGAAGCCCAGAGGTGAAAAGACTTGTCCAAAATCCCAGTGGTGAGGCTGGGACTTGAACCTGTGTCCAACCAACCAGTCAATGACGAAACACATATGCACACACGTACACGCAGAACATCTTTTTACCACTTTTGTATTTTATTGTGGAACTGAGTTTGTTTCCTTTACATCAAATGGAAGAGGGGATATTGCACACGAATGTCATAAAAGCACTACATATTACTTTCACTGGAAACTAATTTTCTACATTAGATATGACTGAGTAGAATAGAATGATGCAGGATTATAAGACATAATACCATACACAGCTGCAGACCGACACAAACACCATTCAGAACAAGAGAGAGGAGTGTGTGAGGTGCTTCTCAGCCCAGCTCAAGACCTTCTCCCCGAGGTCAGCAATGGGGCAGTGGCGTAAAAGGGATGTCTGGCCACAGCCTCCCTCGGTGGTCGCTGCCACCGTTCGGGCAGCCCAGTCTTGAATGCATATATCCTCAGTACCTCTCATCATCCGGAGAGCCAAACTACTTTAGTACAGAGAAGTTTTTGTTGTTTTGTTTTGTTGCGTTGTTTTTCGACTTTTCATGGGTGCTGCCTTGTCAGTTCTCTTTAGCAGAAGTTACAACAAACAGGTTGGTTTTTGTTAGTTGTGGTTGTTTTTTTTTTCAATTTATACCAGGTGAATAACATAATTGCATTTAAAGAAATGCTCGTCCCTAGATCGCTTTTGGTGCGTTGTTCAGTTAAAAGATCAAAGTTTACAGTTCCTTTCAAATGTAAACAGAACCACTTTCTGATCTACTAAATTAAAAAAAAAATACTAAAACTCTCACAATATCACCACGCAGCAAGAACCTCCCAGGGACAGGTGCCTGAAATAGAGGCAAGACAGTAAAGTAGCACAGCAGCTTTGGGGTGCTGTGGGTTTATTGGAGGGAGAATATGGGATGGGGAAGGGACTGTAAAACACCATTAACCAAATGATTAGATCTTAGGGAATGAGCCTTGGAAAGCTCCTAAATTGTGTAAACTATTGGAGACACTTAAAAACATTCATATACACTGTGGGATCTATGTTAAGTAAAAAAAAATTAAATGCCATGGAGATGGTGTTGGAGGAAGTCAATGTATCCAGTCCCACCACAAGACTGAAAAAGCATGCATGGGGAAGTGGGTGGAAGGAAGGAGAGCTGGTTCACATTGTAAATGGAGCGTCTTCTCTAATGTTCATTCTCCATCAAATTTTGTCCAGAGTACTACCACTGAGATCATGATGAGGAATGTTGTCATGGGGAATATACCGTCGTTTAAATTGAGTGTGCTCTGCACTCGAATATTGGAATCTATGCAAGTGGAGGAATCCATATCAAACCATGCTCCTAGAAATCTGTGCTGATTTATAGAGCTCATCAGAAATGTACACAGTACATTGGGATGACTGGTGCTAAAAGAAGTGGGTAGGCTTGTAACTAGCAAATTTATTCACAGGGGCAGGAAAGGCTTTGGGGCCATAGGAGCTATCCCACCATAAACCTTGGTTTGCTCTGTAACACTCAGGCTGTCGCCATCATTTGGAATGGAGGTGGATGGAGGAAGCAGTTACTGTATTTTAGAGAAAAAGCCAGCAGACCAATTGCTTTCTTTTCTTTCTTTCCTTCTCTTTCTTTCTTTCTTTCCTTTCTTTCTCAAATTCTATAGCAGCAAAAAAAGAAAATATACTAGAAGTGGAAATGGCCAAAATATGCGTTCATTTTCTTAAAAGCAAAACTAATGTACGAGCCAAAGCTCCCACCCTAAGTAGACCTCCTGCCAAATAAAAACTACCAGGAGCTGTCAATTGGGCAAGAAGGTGGCAAGTTTGCTCTTCCTCCACTGAAACACACTTTGGAATCTTATCTGCAAAAGACTGTGGCAGAATTCAGATGAATCAATTAAGCAATAAATTGTTTTTTTTTCTTTCATTTCATAAGCTGTCCTATACAATAAATTCTAAGAAAATGATTATGAACTCAGCAAATTTGATTTTCTTCATAATTCATTCCCTTTCTATGTGGGTTTTTTTTTTGTTCCATCATAATTCTGAGGATTTTTAAAAAGGATTTTGAAGATACAGAGTAATAAATAAAGGCTGTGTTACTAGAGACATCTAACAAAAATAGAATATTAATTTTTTTAAATTAAACATTTGAAAAACTTAATTCACAGCATTAAGTGGACTGCATGAGCCCTCAGTGAAAGGGCTCGGAAGCACATTTTTAAACCCTCATAAAAGTTAGCAGTGCAAACATATACCTTATCAAACAAAAATAAACTAACAATGTTAATTCTGAAATAAATAACAAACGGAAAATAAAATGAGGTCATTGTTCAGCTACTTAATGGACCTTAGAGTCTGCAGGAAATGTGAGTTGTGCAGAGCAGCACAATTTCTTTAAGTAAAGTATTCTTTTGAGATTTGGGAGCCGCGATAGCTCATCTGAACCTTAGCTTGATCTGCACCAAGCTTTCCAAACTAATGTGTCAAATGGCTGTGATGGGAGAAATTATCTCCATGTTCTAGGTTATGATTCTGTAAGAACTGGGAACCTAACTGCTCTCAAGTTAAAATTTTTTTTAAGGAAAAAATGCCAAAGCAAAAATTTGCTTGGGTTCTTTAAACGTATTTTGGCTCATTCATCTCATTGCTGAAGGTGTTGGAAGAAGTAAAACATCAGATACTGTTGAGTGCCATACCTGTCCTGCTGGTTCCCCACTCTCAAATACCACTAACACTTCGATGCAAATGTTGTTGGGGGTGGAGGGAGGGGCATGTGACACCAGCTGGTAGGGAAAGAACCATTATTCCTGGCAGTTCAGGGGCTTTCATCAATACATGACTGCAAAACCAGACTTCATTACCATCCAAACTTCAAACAACATTATTGATGGGCTTTCTTGTTGGTCTTACAAGACTTTAAAAATGAAATAAAATTACCTTCACCAGAAATGTTTTTCTTTGCATTTTCCTGTAAACAAAAACTTGTGTTAAAAAGTTCATCTATGAAAAGTTCACACATAGCTAA
Source organism: Notamacropus eugenii (assembly GCF_028372415.1). Lineage (NCBI taxonomy): Eukaryota > Metazoa > Chordata > Mammalia > Diprotodontia > Macropodidae > Notamacropus > Notamacropus eugenii. The sequence continues at coordinate 464,576,178 of NC_092875.1, read as the reverse complement.
AAAAAAAATTCTTCTGTACACTTGTTCCTGTAATTGCTCTGAAATTAACTGAAAATAAAAAGCCAATGAAAGACAAAAGAAGGTAAATACTGTACACTCGCTGAGAACCTCTGTCAACATATGGTAAGAATGGTTCACTGTTTCCCACTTCTGGTCACTGATGCCACTTTCAGGCTCGATCTTGCCGTAATATAAAAGAAGCTTTCAAAGACGCTTGTCTTGTTGGGTTGAGGGGCTGCAGTGCACTGATGTGGAGCTGGTGGTGTTCCATTGACATACTGGTCCCTCAAAGCACCAAGCTGTTGGACCAATCAGGTTGGCTCCTAATACCCCACAGGCACACTCACACTCCTTTACTGGTGTATCTATAATCCTACACAGATGTTTTATAAACTTGCTGTCTCACATTAAAAAATAAGTGCATCAAGTATCTTTGTACATTCAAGTCACTTTCTAAGGCAAATTGTCTCCCGTAGGTACATACTCCCAACTGCTTTGGTATTTTGCTTCAGGTAATTGGCTGTTGACTTGGGTGTTCACGCATGCAGGTCGAGTGATTCAGAGTGGACTAAGTGGTGGACACTGGGAGCGTGCCTTAGACCAACCTATTTGCAAGTTCTGAGAGTTCTGAATGGGGTTCCAACTACTTGTGGGTCCAGCCTAGGATTATGATGCTATGTCAGTATGAAGACTTCAGACTAGAAAAGTAAGATGGGAAGGTTGCATGTCCCTGCAGAGTCACTTCCCTTCCTCACGTTGTTGTGGGCTGTTTGTTGGTTTTCCAGCCAACTTAGTTGAGTAAGTGAAGACCCTTTTTTGAGAACTCAGACTCATATAAATTGAAAACTTGCTTTGCATGTGATAGTCTAAGTAAACTGCAGAAGTAAATACACCTATTGCCCGAGACAAGTACAGACCTAATTGTTACTTTCTCCTCCTTACTCTACCCCTCTCTCCTTTTTTCTCTGTGTATCTATCTTGCCAGCTTTCTTTTCTGTTCTCTCTCTCTCTCTCTCTCTCTCTCTCTCTCTCTCTCTCTCTCTCTCTCTCTCTCTCTCTCTCTCTCTCAGACAAATGCCTCTACCTGGCAGAAGTCAGATTGGGTTTGCTAGTGCATGGTTTCTAAACGTTCAGCGGAGATGAGCCAGGATCTGTAATTTTGCAGTAATTTGAACCCTAAGGTGGGAATACTGTTACTTCCCTTTAGCAATCAGCAAAAACTGAAAAATATTAGTGACTTGCATCACCATGACACAGTATAGCATTTGGCAGGTAAATAGTTCAGCATTTGAATTGAATGGGTTAACTTTTTTAGAAAAGGTGATTTCAAACTGAAGAATTTCTGGAAACAAAGTTTAAAGGTTGTGTTGTGTTCTTTCGTTGTTTTACGTTTGTGTTGTTTTTTACAATTCAATCTTGCATGCGGGGAAGGATTCATCTTGCATGACAACGGTGCTGCTGCTTGCCAGAACCATGATGTTGAGGTCCTGCTGTTTCTCGTGG